>NC_050484.2:35769132-36069132 GCF_012460135.2 Molothrus ater | reverse complement strand
GCATCAGGTAACTTAAAAATGGGCTTTAAATAAGAAGAAACTGTAGCAAAGTGAGCAAAGCAGTTCCATAAAATGCTGCAGGAACAGGTGAGGCAGGAAAAGAAACACCAGGAAAAAGGCAAACATTCCCTAAATCCAGAGCAATCATTCATGACATTCGTCAGCTGCTAAAGAGCTGCTGAAAACTCAGAATTGTTCTTCAGAAGAACTAAGGAAATTCCAAACCATGAGCTCCAGGGACAAACCCCCATGGAAACAACCAACCAGACATGAAGGAGAGTTTCTTTAGGGAGAACATCAAGAGATGACAGCGCGCAACTTCCGCTGCCATTCCAGATGGTTCCATCCTTGGAGTCACACTCCATGGGAATTCCAGCAGGAGACACCCAAAAGGATGCAGCAGAGCCCCAGGAATGGCTCATGGGACAGGAGGAATTTGAGGTTGTGGAGATGCATCCAGTGGGGACCCTGTGACGGCACAAACGCATCCGGGTGGCCGCGATCCCACCGGAGCTACGGATTCCGTGGTTGGGATCACACGGAGCCATCGGGGGGAGCAGAGCAGGGCTGCCAGGGGAGTCAATAAATCACAGCTCCAACCAGGCTGAGCTCCACAACAGCCCATCCAACTGTGCACAAAGGGAAACCCCAGCTGGGAACGGCACCTCCAGAAGGACACCGGAGAATCGCACTCATCAACCGCTCCCAGCGTCCACATCCCAGTTCAGCCTTTTCCTGCACAAAACTGTCTGAGAATTCCTGAACTAGCCAGCTTGAGAATCTGCCGTTGTTTAGAAAAATATGAAGATTTTCATCAAAAAAAAAAAAAAAATCAGGATTAATAATAGTAATATTCAGCAAATATTCCTTATTTGCTGGTGAATTTATGTAGGGTCTACCAGGAATCTCAAATGACATCATTTACTTGTGGAGGGAAAAATAAAGGGAGAGAGAAGGTCAATGTATAGCCAGTGCAGATGGACTTGATTTAAACTGGACTTCATTTAAATGCAACCTCTGACACCTGCAAACATCACAATATCCTCATTTGTATCAGCACATTGTAACCCAACGGCAAAGATAATGTAATAGAGGGAATTACTTTGTGTCTAAAGATTATGAAATTACAGAATGCAAAAATTAATCTAAAAATGCTTTAGTTGACCAAGAATTCTTGACTTTAGCCAATGAAAAATTTAATGAAATTAACAGATTTCTCCTCAGTAAATATTTTAGATTTGGCAATCTATTTGTGATTGGCAAAACCTCATGTCCACTCTGCAGGAATTCTTTTCAAAAGCTACTGAGAAACGGTGTCAGTTTTCAGGATGCTGTCCTGGACATTCTCTGCTCTGCACCACCACACCTTCAATTCCATGAGCACAATACTCAGTTTAACTTTCAAACACAAATGTTTGGAATACAAGAGTTGGCAGTGAAAAGGTTGGGTTTGCTTGTTTGCTTTATGAGCTTAGGTCATTTTTTAAAGTGTGGACAAAGCCACCAGGAGATATTTAGATACCCAATACCTTTTCATAAAATCCCGGAATTATTCGGGTTGGAAAAGAGCTTGAAGATCATCCAGTGCAACCACTGCCACCACTGTCCCATGTCCCCAAGTGCCACATCCACGTGGTTTTTAAATCCAAGAATGGGGATGGGGCTGGACAACCCCTTCCATGAAGGAATTTTCCTCAATATCCTAAACTTCCCCTGGACCAGCTCGAGGCCATTCCCTCTTGTTCCTTGGAAGGAGAGGCCAACATCCACCTTTTATGAGATTGCTCCAACATCCTCTAACAGTGCCACTTTTCAAATGTCATCCTATGTGAGGAGTTAAGGGCACATTGATTTTAGATACCAAACACTGATTCAGATCTATAAAAATGGAAATGTTTATGCAGATGCATCATCTACCGTTTATTTTGATATTAAACCATAATTAAAATCATTCAGCTCTATGAACCACAGCAACCTTCATCAAAATCTCAAAGTTTATTTTTTTATCTAGGAAAGGATGAAGCTAAAATTATCCCATCACAACACTATGGGTCAAAACTCAACCACTATCCAGAACTCCCTGCTCCCAAACTGACATGATTTTATAGGAGGCAATGGAAGGACACGAGTGGTTCTGCCCTGGAGATGGCTGGATGAAGCCCTAGGATTTTAATCACAGATTTTTCTTCTGTCACTGAGTGTTTTAATTACTTTTAACAGAGAGTTGAGCAGCAGAACTGAGGTGATATCTGTAGGCTAAATCTCTCTTGGCCTGCTGAGTGCTGACTGGGCTGTCTGCCCTGAGCTGGGATGGATCCTCATCCCGTGAAGGTGTATCCCAACAGGTTGGATCAAATCATCAAGGAGTCCTGGAAAATGCCCCATTTTAATTTGCCCAAGCTTGCTGGGGAGAAGCTGGAAGAAAAATTCAAGATAAGAAGGGCCAGTGACTGCACGTCATTTTTCCACATTATTTTTGCTGCTGTTGACTTTGGGTTGCAGCAGCACCTACCCAACAATGATCCTGGACTCCCTGCTGGACAATGAGGAGGTAAAAACCCAACAACCATCACTCAACTTGTGCTCCCCAACTATGGACCACATCACAGAAATGGCTGGGGTCTCTACATTGACCATGGGCAAAAATTACAATAAAAACTATCTCAATGCCACTGGGGGGTGTTTTATTCCTCTCTCCCTGTAATTTTTGTTTTATTCCGTCCAATTGGTTAAGAATTTAAATAATAGAAAAAAATCTGGTTTCAGGCTTGAGGTCCATCTCAGACACCTGCAGCAGATCCCTTAAATTGGTATTGGTCCCACAATTGCTGCCTCCATGAAGAGCTGATGGGGTTTTTTTAGGGAATGTTGACTTATCATCTATCCCTTAATTAGAGGAAAAAAAGCTTTCTAAATTCTGAGGGCTGTTCCAATTGTAGTCAATCTAAACAGGATCCCATTTCAATTTCCCATACTAAATTCCCACATCCCTTTTAGAGCTGCCCAATTAAAGCTGCATAGAAAGATGAGTGGCCTCAAAATGGAAGGGAAAAAAAGCCATTTTTAAGGATGCTTTATCATCAGTGATAAATAGAACTACAAAAATAACTGTTTGGGCTACACACTTAATTGTGTAACATTTTCTACTACATATTTTCACCTGTAGTAGTTTGGTTTCTCAAATCAGGAAAAAAAAAGGTTTTTTTTCTCAATTCAATGTTTTTCTTCAATTTCCTCAATTGCTGACTACAAACACATAAAAGTTCATGATATTCTTACTTTTTCCTTTTTTTTTTAAATCCACCACTATATTTATATAATATCCATTATTATATAAAAATAGAATACAAAACAAGAACGAGCCATCTTAGCCAAAGTCCTGAATGCTAAGTTAGAGAAGAAGTTCGAGCGCTGGAAAATCTTGAATATGGTATTAAAATCCTTAAATATGGTATTAAAATCCTAAAATATGGCATTAAAATCCCTAAATATGGCATTAAAATCCCTAAATATGGCATTAAAATTCTTAAACATAACATCAAAATCCTTCAATTTAGCACTAAAATTCTTCAAGATGGCACGAAAGGAAGTTTAAACGCGCATTTCCCTCGGTGTGCTCTAACAGGGCTGTCTGGGCAGGTCAGTCACTTTTAAGGCTCAACCATGTTTTTCTTCACGTTGCTTCTCAGAGAATTCAGTGAAAGCTGCGTTCTGCATTAATCCCTGAGCTGCCACCAGCTGCCAGCCCAGCAGCACCCCCACGTCCCCACAAACCATATGGCCCCGAGCGAGGCCCTTTCTGCTCGCAGCTGCTGCCTGCGGCACCAAAAGGCCCCCGGGGCTGCCAGGCTGGGCAGGGCTCTGTCACCAGGGCCAGGGGCCACCTGGCATGGCCAGGGGCACACAGGGGGCTGCTGGGCACAGGGATATCCCTGCTGGGCTCAAAGGTCCTCCCAGCATAAGGGACACAGGGCTCTGCTCATGGGCAGCTCCTCTGCTCTGGAGATTTTTTGGATGTTGCTGCTAGAGGATGAAGTGGGTTCCCTTGGAAGTTCACAGCTAAAGCAGCCTGAGCTCTCCTTGTCACTCCCTGTGTCTGTCAGGCCTGGCAAAGGTGTTGGGAAAATCCCCTCAGCTGCAGGTTGGGAATTGCAGGCAGCTGCTGCTGGGCTGTGCTCCAGCCGAGAGAGGAGCAGGGCTGCAGGGCAGGGCAGGGCACTGTCACTCTCTGTGCCCCTCAGGTGAGACCCCACCTGCAGAGCTGCCCCAGCCCTGGGACCCAGCACAGGAGGCACCAGCTGTGATCCCAGGCAGAATCATGAGCTTCCAGCTCTGGGCTGTCCAGAGGGACCTGGAGCTGCTGGAGAGAGCCCAGAGGGTCCCATGGAGCTGCTGCAGGGCTGGAGCCCCTCTGGAGCCAGGCTGGGAGAGCTGGGAATGTTCCCCTGGAGAAGGGAAGGCTCCAGGCAGAGCTCAGAGCCCCTGGCAGGGCCTGAAGGGGCTCCAGGAGAGCTGGAGAGGGACTGGGGACAAGGGATGGAGGGACAGGAGCCAGGGAATGGCTCCCAGCGCCAGAGGGCAGGGATGGATGGGACATTGGGAATTGGGAATTCCTGGCTGGGAGGGTGGGCAGGCCCTGGCACAGGTTCCTCCATGGCTGCCCCATCCCTGGAATGTCCAAGGCCAAGGCTTGGAACAACCTGGGATAGTGGGAGGTATCCCTGGAACAAGATGATCTCTAAGATCCCTTCCAACCCAAAGCATTCCATGATCCTACAATAATTCTATGACTTAGACACTTTATTCCTTACAAAGTTATGCAGAGCTGGAAGACAAATCTGAGCTGTTCATGTCAAACAAGGCACTGCATGTAGGGCTGAGCCTTGTCTTCCTTTCATCTAAAAAAAAAAAAATCCGCCCCAACAAACCCCAAACAAATCATGTTGGAACTTCTCTAATTACAAAATCAAACATGAAATTTCTCCTGTGACATTTTCAATACTTGCAATGATGAACTCCTGTGATACACACGGAGTATGACAGAAAATCATTCTGCAAGTTCACAAGTGATAAGCTCCCACCCTTTTTGGCACATCTCAGCTCTGATAGCAGTCAATTTTTTCCTCATTATAAATGGGAAAAGCAAAGATATCACGCAAAGGCCACTTAAAAGCAAAACAAAATAAAGGAATGCAAATTTATATTGGTGTTATACAAGTGCCAAGAAAGCTCCGAGCCTGCTGATCTTCTGTTTATTGCTCGCATGTTCTGCTCTTTGCCTCAGCCGTGTGTCTGCAACACTGAAAACTTCAAAAAGTGTCTTTTAAAAGCTGACTTTGAATCCTTGCGAGCGTGAGTCAGACATAATTTACATGGCTGAAATTTCACCGAGCCACTTGGAAATTACAGCACCACAAACCCTTGTCAGGGAGACTCGCTCGCAGCCTCTGCCTGTGCTCAGCTCCTGTAATCCCGAGCCCTCTCCCCACAGGAATAAATTTCACATTCTATTCAGAGTGACGCAGGGCTGCCATCAGTCACTTTTGCAGGCACAGATGCGGGAGGGTGGGATCAGGAGGGGAGCACAGGGGAAGGAAGTGAGAGCGCTGGGAATCCGGCTGAGCCGCGCGCGCCCCGGACCTTTCACCACGGACCATATGCTCCCCTGGCATCCCAACACGTCCTTAACAACCACACAACCTTTTCCCACACTCGTTTTGTGCAGCCAGACTGCTCCAAACACACCTCCTTTTTTCAATTAGCCACGCAAACGTGGCAGGGAGCTCGCAGACCCCCGGTGCCTGTTAATGACGCGCCGAGGGAAAGGGCTGCGAGCTCCAAAACAGCTCCCACTCCTGCCACAGCCACTCCAACACGGGGGACGCAGCAATGCTGCCAGGTTTGGGCTGGCAATCAGCAAAAATAACTCCACTGAAAGGAATCCAGCCCTGCCACAGCTGCCCAGGGCACTGGTGGAGTCCTGTCCCTGGAGGGGTTTAAAAGCCGTGGGGATGTGGCACTTGGTGGCTTTGGCAGAACTGGGAACGGTTGGGCTCGATGGTCTGAGTCCAGCCTAAGTGATCCTGATTCTGTTTTCCAGCCTAAATGATCCTGATTCTGTTTACCATCCTAAGTGATCCTGATTCTGTTTTCCAGCCTAAATGATCCTGATTCTGTTTTCCAGCCTAAATGATCCCGATTCTGTTTTCCAGCCTAAATGATCCCGATTCTGTTTTCCAGCCTAAATGATCCGGATTCTGTTTTCCAGCCTAAATGATTCCAGCCTAAATGATCCTGATTCTGTTCTTCTACCATGTTCCTCATCTTCCTTGGGAAGGGATCTGCAGGGTTTTCTCTCCCAGTCATTCCTCTGAGATCGCAACATTCGCTCCTCCTGCCCACTGACATCAGGAAGCACCAAAAAGAAAGGAAAAGCTGTTTGCAAATAATAAAAAAACAAAGAGAAAGAACTTCCATCCTTCTCCAAAGGCTCCACAACTCCCAAAAAGTCCTGGAGATGTGTCAGGGATCCAGAGCCCTCCAGGTGAGGCGCAGACACTGAGGATTCTGATAACAAATTCTGATTTTTTTTTGGAGAAAAGCTGTTCTCATACTAAGATAAGAATGCATCATAGTTACCTGTCGAGAGAGGAAACACAAATAAGGGGTATTTGTAAAGGATGGGCTGACTCTGAAGATTTGAAGAAGGGGCAGAAAAATACAGGGTTTTTTGCCTTTTTAAAGCCCTGGTGTGTTTTATCTCCTGTAAGACAACAATTAGCACAGCTCTCAAATCTGGGCAGACTCAAGTTCTTCACCTGAGCACTGTTCACTCTTCTGACAAACTCAGAGTCCACTAAAAAATTACCAGTTCTCTGTCCATTGGAAAAGTAAAGGGATATTTGGGGCACTTTTTTTGACAAACCTGTATTTTGAGACTGTTGACTCCCCATTTTCATCTTTTTAAATGAATAATACATATCTATCTACAACGTACTTTTACTCAAAGACCAAAATTTAAAAGATGTTAAAATTAAAAAATCAGTATATAATTTCGGTATCCTGAGCACTAAATTAATGTTTTAGTGAAAACACAAGTTTTCACTAAAACATTAATTTCTAGAGATAATAAATAATCTTGTTTGAGACAAATTTTTTTTGCTTACTCTGTTGATACCTGGTATTATTTAGACAGCATAGTGACAACCATGAAAAACATTCTGCTTTCAAAGTCTTTTCTTAGATTTAGATCCCAGTCATTAAAAGTCTCCTGAATTGTTCTTCCTTACTCTATTTGTAGCACAAAAATGCTAAAGAGCAGCAGAAGTTTCCCTTATTATTTTTTGCTGTTAATTCCTCTCATGAGTACAGTGATCTGCATAATGATGGTGCTTAATTATTGCCTAAAATCTTAATTCCCCCTGCCCTTTATCAGACCAATCCCTGTTTGTACTTTTAGCCCTGCCCAGGTAATTTCACATGGTGAATTTAACATCTCATCCATGATTTAAAAATATGACGAACCCACAAAGCAGCATGGGTATGCTCCTGCTACCTCCTGAATCCATTTCAAAATTCCCACTAAATTCATTCTAGAAATTCCTATTTATTACCCAGACATGACAAATGGCAACAGGACACGCCTACCACAGAAGGCTCTAAAATCTCTTTTATTTGACTATAATTCAGGGCACAAGGAACATAATCTTATTTTCAGAGACCACGGCAGGGACAGATTTCTAATCCCAACTCTGACACTGACTTGAGCAAGTTATTTAATCTCTCTCTCAGCTGCCACTTGGCAAATGACATATTTTTTCTTTGCCTCTTAAGTACAATGAAGATACAGCAATAGATACAGCCTTGAAATCATTAAAAAAAAAAAAAAACAAACCAAAACCCAAAAAAACCAAAGTATCACAAAAGATAAAAACCAAATCAGGTGCTCTGAAGGTATCATAAAATAATTACAGCAAAGAATAACAACCAAAGGATATTCAGAAATGAAGCTTCCCTTCCTACACACAGGTTTTTCCAAACAGTATAAAAATCGAGATGTTTGTCTTAATGTTCACATTGCCTGAAGGAAAAAAAAGAAAAATCAAACCCAAAAAAACAACCTTACAATTTTTTTTCCTGCTGCTGCTTTGCCATTCAGGGAGGTTTGAGGCAGAAGCACTGATTCTGTTTGTATTCCTGGAACTCCAGGCTGCTCTGGCACACATTTGAAAGGTTATCTTTAAAACCAAAAGAGTTCAAAATTGATCTTTTCAAGCTAAAATGTACTCCTGCACGGATGGGGCTGATGTTGCACTGTTTAAAAAGAGAGAATGAGCAAGTGCTGGTGTTGAAATTCTGTTCACAGAGCTCTGCCCACTTGTGTCTCCCTCCCTCCTCCCATTTTTTACCTTCCCGTGGCCAAGGCAGCCCTGGCATCACCACAGAACTCAGCCAAGATTATTTTCGTCATGTAAAGTATCATTTACATAATGTCTAATTAAGCACGTGACTCCAGCAAAGAATCCACATTCCCCCTCTCCAGCATTTCACAAAAAAGCTCTGCCCAGCACCTCCAGATCGTTTAGGAAAGCTTACAGTCGATTTATTCTGTGTGACACTGGTAAACAAATTAATGTGGGATTTAATTGCTTTGTCTCCTCAGCTCGGGCTTGCTTTTAGCAATATTTATCTGGAATTATTATCTACAAAGAAAATAGATTGTAATTGAGCTTCTAAAACTGATGGTGGCTTGGAGTTGACAACTGTCACCATTATGAATCTGAATTTCACTTCAGGGGAGAAGAATGCTTGATCAAGTATTTCTGCAAGGAAGGCTGGTTTTCTGCTGTCTCATGTTTCCTGCAGTATTGTACTCACATGCAGGGCTTTTTTTTTTTTTTTTTCCTAGAGTTATTTATTTATTTATTGCATTTGTATAAACCACTCTGTTTCTTTCTCCCAAAGCAGACCAGAAATCCATCTTTAAGCAACCTTTTTTTTTTTTCCCTCTAGTGAAACATAAAATAATCAAATCTCTGCAACACCTGATCCATAACCAGCACCGAGAAACAAACAAAACAACTGAAGTAAAAAAAATTTCCTTAATCATGATTATACAATTCCTACTGCCTCAGCAGTATTAGCAGAGACCATTAAAAAACCCTAAATACAAATATTAGTGTATAAAATAGCAATAACCCATCTGGCTTGCATTAGCTAAAGCAAAGTTTGGATGGTGGAGAGCTGAAAAATGATGACAACATGAGCTATGCACTCCTGAAAGACCTATACATTTCCCAAATTCCTATCTGATTACAACATATCTCACAGCTCCAGGAATTCCACACACAAAAACCCCTCTTCAGGTAGAAACCACCACTCTGACATTGCCTCTGTGAAGCAGCTTCAGCAGGATAAAAATAAATAAATTTGCATATTTAAAACTGAAGATACAAATAAGGAACGAATGTCCCAGCCAGGACAGAATTAGCTTTTAAATTCTGATTTTTACCTGAAGGCTTTTTCCCTTCCTATTTTGAGATTTACAGCAATAAAATGCATTGAAATCTAGAAGTGAAAGTTTATTTTCTTTAAGGAGAAGAACCCATGCAGGCTGGAGGATGGGAAAGGAAGTAGGCAAAAAGAAAGATGTTTGGATATTTGCCAGTGTGAATATGAATGACTTCAGTAAACCTTGGTTATTTTGGACTGGAAATGTTTTCTCTTTTTAGGACATAATGACCATAGCCTGGAATTGCTGTGGATTAGACACGTGGGCATGAGAAATTGCTTGGGAATTGCACTGGGGAGGAGGCCAGGCAGGGATGTGAGGATGCTGGCCATGGAAAAGAGCCCAGCTCAGGCTTTCAGACACCCACCTATGCTCAGGTAATGGCACCACTGACATCCTGTAATTAAATATTTGATGAACACAGGCATCCACGCTCATTTTCCAGTTCCTAAACCCAGCAAGTGCTGCTGCCTCTCAGGAGCAGGCACAGCAATAAATCCCTCATGTGTTACCAAAACAGCAGAAGAGCCTTTAACACTGGATCCTCCTGTACTGTCCCTGCTCTGGGGTGCCTGGGGAAGAAAAGAGGGACAGGGGAGGAAATGCCCTGTTCAGGTGTGGCTGGCTGAGCCGAGGCTGCAGTGGTGAGGGACGGACAGACAGACATGACCCAGATTCCCTGTCCCCAGCCCGGCAGAGGCAGCACAGAGCGAGTGGCTCCAGCGTGTCCCAGCCTGTCCCTCTGCAGCTCTGGGGCTCCTGTGGCTCAGCCTGCTCCAGGCACGCTGCAGGAATCCCAGAGACTGCTGGAAGGAGCCCAGCTGAGGTGAATTTCTGGCCATTTCCAGGCCAGCACTCCTTGCAGAGCCACTTGAGGACTGAGATGAAGAGATCTGTCTCCTAAAGGCTCATGGCAGAGCTCCTCTCTTCCCATTTCCTTTGGAGACCTGGCTCTGCTCTCCATGAAACAGCACAAAGTGACTGGCAGCTTTTTCATTTTCTTCTTCTCTCCCATCCCCAGCAATGATCCCACACCTAAGTGCTGCTTCCCACTGAAGGATTGTGTCCTTAAAAATGCCAAAATGCTGAAGCCCTTCCTTAAAATATTAAAGTTCCTGGGCCAGAAAAGGCAAGGAGAGGGAAAGATAAGGAAGGATGAAACACTCTTCTCCCTTTAAAGTTTGGGAAGTTTATATGGGAAAACTGAAAATGAAGACATCATTGGGACAAAGCCTGAAGACATCACTGGGACAAAGCTGTCTCAGTTTACTTCTTCTGTCACCTTAATGTGAGAAACCCCACAATGAGCCCCTGTGTCCATCAGAGACACCACTGCAGAGCCAAGAGCATCCTGCTCAGGATTCTGCATCTCCACCTCAGCTGCACTCACTCAAGCCTGTATCCAGGGGCACTTTTCCAGCTTCCAAAGGGACTACAACACGATACCAGCCAGCCCTTTTTGGTTCTTTAATTGCTAGTATGGTGATGGTTTCAAATCAGACACACCAGGTATTAAAAAGCAGCCGCCACACCTTGAGTTTCAGAAAAGGTTCTGGCACAAAGCTTCTCTGGGTTTACAAACTCAGCTACCTGACACACCTGCAGTATCTGTTTCCTTCCCAAATTGTTGGAGGGTTGTGAGAAATTCATATTTCTGTGTTACAGAGCACTGAACACACAAGTGGTGACTGAAAAGTCTTGGTAGGATCCAAATAGATCTTGCCAGGAATTACTGATTTGTGACTGGAGATGTTCACAGGGGAGGCTGTGCACCAACCTCAAAAAAACTGTGTCATTCTTGCACCTGGGCTTTGCTGGCAAAGGGAGGGTGGAGGCGGCTGCACCCCAGCCCTGTGACACCTGCACAGGTAAGGGCAGGAGCCTGGGCAGCACCAAGGTGTAAAAAGTCATAGAACTGGGTTGGAGGTTGGACTCTGGGTTGGAAGGGTCACTAAAGCTCATCCTGATCCATGGGCAGGGACACCTCCCACTGTCCCAGGCTGCTCCAGCCTGGCCTTGGGCACTGCCAGGGATCCAGGGGCAGCCCCAGCTGCTCTGGCAATCCCAGCCCAGCAGGAATTCCCAATTCCCAATGTCCCATCCATGCCTGCCCTCTGGCACTGGGAGCCATTCCCTGGCTCCTGTCCCTCCATCCCTTGTCCCCAGTCCCTCTGCAGCTCTCCTGGAGCCCCTTCAGGCCCTGCCAGGGGCTCTGAGCTCTGCCTGGAGCCTTCCCTTCTCCAGGGGAGCATTCCCAGCTCTCCCAGCCTGGCTCCAGAGGGGCTCCAGCCCTGCAGCAGCTCCATGGGACCCTCTGGGCTCTCTCCAGCAGCTCCAGGTCCCTCTGGACAGCCCAGAGCTGGAAGCTCACGATTCTGCCTGGGATCACAGCTGGTGCCTCCTGTGCTGGGCCCAGGGCTGGGGCAGCTCTGCAGGTGGGGTCTCACCTGAGGGGCACAGAGAGTGACAGTGCCCTGCCCTGCCCTGCAGCCCTGCTCCTCTCTCGGCTGGAGCACAGCCCAGCAGCAGCTGCCTGCAATTCCCAACCTGCAGCTGAGGGGATTTTCCCAACACCTTTGCCAGGCCTGACAGACACAGGGAGTGACAAGGAGAGCTCAGGCTGCTTTAGCTGTGAACTTCCAAGGGAACCCACTTCATCCTCTAGCAGCAACATCCAAAACCTGTAACAGGTACAGAACTTCAGACACAAACAGTCCTGCAGAGCTTCTTAAAGGGAACAACACAAATCTGTATCCTGGGCAATAAACGCCACTGCAGGCTGGAGGATTTCCATCCTGCTTCTCTGTGGCTTTTAATTCAAGTTCTAAACTAAAGTCAGCTTTTTGTTCTCTTCTGTACTTTCTTAGAACAGGCAACAACTTTCTACCACTTACAATCCCCACACAACTATTTTGCTGTATCTGAACAGAGCTACCCTTGGCAGGAATGTTTTAATCTGTGGGTGGACACCCAGCCATCATTCTGCACACACATCCTGGTTTCAGAGAACTTTTCCCTTAGGTTTCTTTTGCAGTGAAATGCTTTGGGTTTTAGAAGGAAGAAAAAAAAATCCAAATTGAGACAAGCTACTTAAATGCCAGCAAAACTTCCTGTACTGGGGAGAAAAAGGCAGAGATGCATAATCTGTCTGTAAATAATCCACACATGAAATAGAAAACGTGATACTATCACTCATTCCTTGACTGGGGCAAATGGGAAATTTTTTTCAGCTCCATCCCAGAAGTCCAGGAGATGTTTTGGGTGGCCTAAGGACCCTGTTTTCCTGACACACACTTCCTCCTTCCAGGTCCAGAGCAGCCTTTAATTAGCTGCTCATCAACTGCTAAACCCACGTGCATCACGTGAGGCTTCATTCTGCACTTGCTGCTGAACAGAGCAGCCTCTAAAGGAGGGCACTTCACAAAAAGCACAAATTATTTATGAGTATGGATCCTGTGACTTTGGCAGAACACAACTGTACGGTGAAATATTCCTAAATGATACTCTGAAATGCTCCAGAGAGAATTCAGACACATCCACTGCCCCTTCTCCCCAGTATCCAAAACAGCTGTAAAAAAATCACCAGATTTTAGCAGCACATTTCTGTTTTCTCTGGAGGAAGGGAAAAGATGAATATTATTTCTCCAAAATCCCCTTCACAGATGAACCCAAACTTAAATAGCAAAGTGGCACATTGCTGCCTGCCAAGGTTTAATGCAACATTTTACATCCAGTTTTGCACAACTTCTGAGCAAACCCCCAAAACAGAGACATTCATCCCCAGCTGATGGATTCATGCACTCTGTATTTCATAGGTTATGGAGAGCCAGCAGCCAGCATGCCAGGAGCAGGGAGCCTGCACACCAAACACTGTCACAGTTTGCTGCAGGAACCACTTCCAAGGATTATTGGGAGCTTCCTTGCGAGCCAGTGCTCCCCTTCCCAGGCAGAGCCAGCTCCAAATGCTGCAGCAGCCACTGCACTCACGTTCCTACACCCTAGCCCAGGAAGCCTGAACTTCCAGCCAGAAGTGGAGCTTGCAGCAGTTTGGTTGGCACCTGATGGGTTTTGCTAATTCATGTAAATGGTGCTAACCTGATCCATGGCTCACAGCTGGATTCCCATTTGGAATATGGCAGGAGTTTCACTCCCAGGTGTCTCACCCCAGAGCTGGTACCATCAAAAGGTGAGGTAAAATCATGTACAACAAACAGGTGGTTTGGATTAATGATTTTTGCACAAATGGGGGTGTTGTGTGTGTAATTTGATATGTTAGAGTACTACAATGGCCAGGATGTTCCAGCTTTTCTCTCTGCTCAGTATTCCCTGAACCTTCTAATGCTAAAACCTGGCACTGCTCAAAGGAGCATTTTCACCACTTTGCATCATCTATAACCATCATCATAATGTGCCCAAGAACTAATAAGGGTAAAGACAAGTCTATGGCTTTGGGAGAGACATCAAAAAGATGCATTTTTTATTGAAAACACAGCTAGAGGCTGATCAAACCACTCAACAGCACCAGAAACGTTTCTAGAAACTGGGGAGCCTCTTTTGCAGGGAAATGACAAGTGGCTGCTCCTCCTCTTCCCATCTCTACTACGAGGAGCTGGAAAGGTTCCTCCTCAATTTCTAAACATAGCCCTGGTGATCAGACTCTGCATGATGGCTCTGTGAGCAGGACAGGATGATTTCAGACTGCAACAGCACACAAGTCCCAGCACTCCTCAGAGCCCTCCCTAAGGTCACCACCCGTGGGGACACAGCCCAAGAACCAGAGTCACTGAGCCTGAAACACAACCAGAAGAGAAGCAGCCAGAGCTGCTGTAAACTCGATTATGATGTGGGAAAATAGGAGAAGGGACTTCCAGTTTATAAACCATAACATTACACTTCTGAGGAAACAAGCTGGATGTCCAAAGCATTCATAAAACCAATAGTAAAGCTATGTTCCTGATCTTTAACAACTAAAATGCACTCCCAACAGAGCAAATAACAAATATCTACCCATCAGTGGGGTTTAGGAAGTTTGCATTTATTAAAACCCCCTAGAAAACAAACCCCCAAAATGCCCAACCCCCAAACTCGATGTACAGGTCTAGCAAGTATGACAGCATATTTGTGTGAACTCCCAGCTCCTGTAACCCTGCCATGCTGTAACTCAATAGTGCCAGGGACTCTCGGTGTCCCAGGAGCCTCTGGCCCGGGGGACACCTCTGGTGGCCCATTAAAGCAGGATGACCCTGCAGCCACTTGTGTTTGTGCTCCTCACCAGCTCTGGGAGCTTCTGCTGGCAAAGCCCAGTCCAGCATCCTGCTAAACTTTTGTTCATGTCTCTGGGGTTCAGTGGAATTCCTGAGCAGAGTCGTTTCCTATCCCTTTGTAATCCCCCATAAACAGCTCAATCATTAACAGCATTAACAACCTGTGTACCACACAACAAACCCTTTATGGCCTCCTCTGCTCTGCCCTGCTGCTCGGGGCTTTTCACCTTTTCTGCTTCTCTCCCCGTGGCAGGGCACTCCAATTCTTCTTTCACTTGGGGGTGGGGAAGAACTGGACTATTTTTCAGTTGGGAGATAAAAAGAACAACAACAAAATAAAACACCTCAAAGAAAAGAAGCCCCAGTCCTTTTGTTGTGCTCAGACTGATATTTTGTAAATTCAGTCTACTCTCCCATATTCATTCTGGCTTTAGAATCCAAAATGGTTAGAGATAACTGTTTCTACACAAGATGCTCCCAACCCCCTACCAAATATTAGATATCACTTACTTAAAAATAGAAACTAAGGTTTAAATTGGTAAATTATATCATTGATGCAGGCCCTTTTATCTGTGCTAGGAAAGCTGTAGAATATATGAACTTAGTGGAAGTCTCAGTGCATAAAAAATGACTATTCTGAACCCTTAGTAGAATGTGTCCAAGGGTACAATTTTACATCAATTTCTCTTTTCACTGTTTTAACTGTGAATTTATCAGTGGACAAGTAACCAGAATGTTATCCCATGGTTTGTTTCATGATTTGTTATTCATTGATGTTTTAATGCAATGTCATTTTAAGTTTTGGAAGAAGAATCAGGGAACGGCACCATCTCACCTCATTACTGAAGGGTCTCAGGGTTTCTAACACCAGCATATAAAAAATAAACTTACAGGTCACATCCTTGCCACCACAGTGGGTTTGCTCCTTCTAGATCTTCACACAAAGCAAAAGCATGACCCTAAACCACCTGGACCTACCCCATCCCATCAGAAAAGCATCCATGCCCACAGCATCTTCAGATTAATTTAAAAAATTTAAACAATTACGTGTCCATGACTAACCCAGGGAAGCCCGTTCTCTCCAAAGGCAGCTTTCCCTCAAGATGCAATTGTTCTGCTCATCATTTCTCAGCCAAGTGCTCAATAAGCTGCATATTGAATGTGAGATGTCTAATGAGCGTCTCCATGACTGCAGAAATGACAACTTCCCAAAACAGAAGGGCTGATTCCCAAACTGCTGCAGTCTGGATAACATTCACCTGCTGTCAGCCTGCTCAACATTTCTCATTGCCCTGCCTAGACACAGGACAAGTGGAATTCTCCCAGTCAAGTCCCATGCAGGACTACACAAACATTTCCCTAGGATTTTACCTCTCTGATTTCCCCTCCCTAGCACAATGGGTATCAAGCACCAGCCAGGCCAACCCCTGAAAGAAGCAGCAATTTTGTGTGAGAATGACACTGCAGTGAAGGGCTGTGCTCCTGATCCCTGCCAGTCTCCCACAAGTCCCAACTGGCAGGGGCACGACTGCTCTGAGAGCCTCCATGGCTCACCTGGCTCCACCTCCCACCCACACCCCGCTGGCTGCAGAGGCTCTGCCAGCTCCAGGGATGGCAGCACAGCCCCTGGATCCTGCTGGAGGGAATGCTGCTGAGCTTTGGGCACACACCCAGCTCGGGGCCTCCCTGAGCTCACCCCCAAACACCCAGCTCAGGGGGCACAAAGAACAGAGCTGCAGAGCACAGCACGGACCCCGGGGCCAAGGGACCCCACAATAATCCCATCAATCCCGCCCACGTCCTTAGGACAGGGGCAGCTCCCCGAAAAACTTTCATGGCTGTCCATGGAGAGCAGGGTGGGATGGAAACCCTTCCCTGGGGATGGATGGGTGTCCATGGAGAGCAGGGTGGGATGGAAACCCTTCCCTGGGGATGGATGGATGTCCATGGAGAGCAGGGTGGGATGGAAACCCTTCCCTGGGGATGGATGGATGTACATGGAGAGCAGGGTGGGATGGAAAGCCTCCCCTATGGATGGATGGATGTCCATGGAGAGCAGGGTGGGATGGAAACCCTTCCCTGGGGATGGATGGATGTACATGGAGAGCAGGGTGGGATGGAAAGCCTCCCCTATGGATGGATGGATGTCCATGGAGAGCAGGGTGGGATGGAAACCCTTCCCTGGGGATGTCCATGGAGAGCAGGGTGGGATGGAAACCCTTCCCTGGGGATGGATGGATGTCCATGGAGAGCAGGGTGGGATGGAAACCCTTCCCTGGGGATGGATGGGTGTCCATGGAGAGCGGGGTGGGATGGAAACCCTTCCCTGGGGATGTCCATGGAGAGCAGGGTGGGATGGAAACCCTTCCCTGGGGATGGATGGGTGTCCATGGAGAGCAGGGTGGGGTGGAAACCCTTCCCTGGGGATGGATGGGTGTCCATGGAGAGCAGGGTGGGGTGGAAACCCTTCCCTGGGGATGGATGGATGTCCATGGAGAGCAGGGTGGGGTGGAAACCCTCCCTCCCCAAAACCCAACCCACCTGTTAAATGTTAAATTACTCCAATTTATCTGCTGTGTTGCTATCATTTTTCCTTAATGCTACATTCATTCTGAAAAAAATAACAATTCTATTAAGATGTCTACTTCAACACACTGAAATTCACTTTTTAACCTGCGTGCTCCAAACTCTCCCACACTGCAGCTCAGGCCTGCAGAGTAAAAGGAGATCTAAAGCAAGCCCAGCTCTGAATCAGGTTAAATATCTCAATTTCCTTCTTGCTGGAAGTTCAGCATCCCCTTCCCACCCTGTCCTCCCTAACCTGCTGCTGCCTGGAGATAATGTCTGCCAGGCTCCCCAATTGCTGACACAGGAACCTCTGTGAGCACACTGAACTACTTCCTTTTCTCCTTGAAAAGATTTAATAACCTACAACTTTCTTCCCTGCCCTACTTGGAGTCTATCGTTTGCTTCCCTCTCGTATCGAATCTGCTAAAATAAAATTTTATAGAGTGTCAATTCAACAAAGGCAAAACTATAAAGTCTGTTCTGACAGCTTCCTTTCTCCAAAAAATTTAATCAAAAAAAGGAAAAAAAAAAAATCCTTTGCCCTTGAGAAGATGAATTGAATAGCCTTAGGTATTCTATAGCTGTATTTATGAAAAGCTTTTGGACACTAAAAGTCTCTACAGAAATGGGGAAAGTGTTTTGCTCAGGTCATAAAACTTCTTTTTTTCATTGCACAGAGAAAAATATGCTGCACTCTACTATGAAACATCAGCTGACCTCTGGGGGAGGCACCAGCCCACAAGGAAGTGGTGCCTAGGGGACAACAACCCCAAAACCCCACAACACACACGGGAAAAGTAATTGCTCCCCTAAACATGAAGAGATTTCTCTCCAGAAATACACAGCGCTCTGCCCAGACATTAATTACAACTTTTTGCACCCAAACATTTAATATTATTATTTATTATTATCATTTATTATTATTATTTTATTATTATTGTTATTATTCTAATATTATTTTACTATTACTATTATTTTAATATTATTATTGTTATTTTAATATTATTATTTTAATATTTTTTCGTACCCAAATATTTAATATTATTTATGGCAGCACCAAATCAGAGGAAATAATGATAAAAAATATTAAAAAAGGAAATAATGTATTACTTTTTGACATAAAAAAAGTAAAATAAATAAAAATCATGTAAAAGTAATGCAAAGCTCCCTGGCTATGAATGAAAACAAAAGCAGCACTTTTAAACACTGAATAACACCATGAATTTTCCATGTAATTTTTTATACTGGAATGTTGCAGGAATTTTCTATTTTCCTTACTTTTATCCAAAACAATCTAGTTTGAATTTAAAATTTAGTGTTTTAGAGTAGTGAGAAGAACTTGTTAACGAGCAAGATTCTGAGAGAGATTCATGCAGAACAGGTAATTTCACTTGAACCAAGTCCCTCCCAGTCTGTCTGATGTCAAAGACTCAATTGACTTGTGTGCTACCATATAAAAACCTAAATAAAACCCCAAATCCTCTCAAATCTGGTTCAAAATTATAACAAATATTGACATATTTTTCATCAGATAGTGAATCATGGGGAAAATGCATAAGGAACTCATTGCTGGTTTGCAGATAATTTCATTTCAGCTGATTGAACAAATCCCTTTTTCTTGCTTGTGACAGAACTACAGGAGAATATTTCTTTGAAATGTACAGCTGTGGTAATTTAGAGAAAAGCACAGTATTTTGGGACAGGTTTGGGCTTTTTTTCAGGTAGAACAGGAAAAAAACATTAAAATTTAGTTAATTATTAGTAAGTTCCAGCTAACCAGAAACTAACACAGATTAATATCAGTACTTTCAGTTTACATTACCCAATAGAAATTAAATTCAGAAATCAAGTTTCTGCACTGATAAGAGCTCTGCTCATCCTAAATAACCACTTTTCTTTTTTGATTCTTCATGGAACTATGTAAAATCATCCCCCTGTATTAGGTCCAAAATAATTTTTACAGAAGACAGTGACAAAAAATTAAAACCCCACGTTGTTCTTGATATTTTATACATTACAGTCATATCAAGGCTCTGGTTATGACTGGCAAATGCACAGAAAAACACTGTCCAATAGAGAGACACAAAATCCTTTAGTCACTCCTTGAGTTCAAAGGGATCAGAGAATAATTCTTAGAATGCAGATTGTTTAATGTTTACAAAATCAACACATCTGGCTCCTTCTTCTGCTGAGGTTCCTCCAAAAATTTAGTTCCTGTTTTTATTGAAATACTTAAGCACTGGAAAGAAACTGAGTTATTCAAGAGAAACCCCCTTTCCTCACTAAGCTGCACTGAATTTATTTCATTAAAGCCCTGCTTCAACTCATTATCTCAAAGTAGAAAATGCTAAATCATATTAGAGCTCCTGTTCAACAAAAGAAGAAACTTTTCTGGCTGTATTTAAAGGAAAAATGTTTGTCCCCGTCTTTATAAATTCAGAAATATTTATTCCAAAAAAGAGGAAGATACAAGAAATTTAAAGACTAATTTTTGTATTTGTTAGAATTATGGGATAAATTCCTAAGCCTTAAAACTCCACAGATAAGAGTTAAAATAAAGAAGTTCAATTCTCTACCAGAATGCATTTGCTCAAGTGTAAAGCTAACAAATGCTAAAATTTTTGGCAACGTGTCTGCATTTCTGAATCATTAGGTAGTCAAACTATTTTTTGATTTTGCTTGCATGATGTTGGATTAGAATAATCCATATAAATCAGTGGTTTTCCCTGCCTAGGAATACTGAGTTTGATGGCAAAAGGAGGCACAGAAAGGCAGGGAGGTTCTGTGAGACCCAGCAGAGCTGCCTTGGATGTGCAGCACTGGATTAGGATTGTTTACTCAGGGGACGAGCAAGGAGAATAAAGTCAAAGTAAACACAACACAGGCAAGGCATGCACAGCATTCCAGCCACCCTCTCCACACTGGGATGCTTTCCTAGGAAAACTCAGCCATGGATGGGCTGGGAGCAGAGCAGAACCATGGTGGGACAAAGGAGAACCCAGCTCCAGTCATGGACTGAAGTGCTGGAGACTTCCCTGCTGGAAACCCAAACATCCAGGCCAAAGTCCTCCAAGATGTGAAAGCATTTCTGGGGCACGGATACAGGTCCTGGTGGATGCCCCAGGTTTAACTTTCATGTTTTTCAGATTCTGTGCTGCTTTAGTGTCTAAGTCTAGGCTTCACATTAGGGCTCTCTGCACAGAGTAGGGAGACAAAACAATTCCTGCTCCAGCTGGGCACCAAGGACAAATGAGCCAAATCTCAGCCCAGAGCACAAACCCCGTGGGCTGGAGAGAGAAAAACAAGCAGGGTGGGACTGCAGGGGCTAAAGCTGGAATGGGACAATGAACTGCAAGATGCAAATGGAGCAGAACTGATCCCAGGGACAGAGCCCGGGAGCGCTGGTGCATTTTGGGGCCATTTTGGTTCATCTTGGGTGCAGCCCTGGCTGGGCTCTGGTGCTGCCCAAGGTGGATCCATGGAGGAGATGCTTGGAATGAATCCCTGCTTTATTCTGGGACTCTGTCTAGTCTCTGTTCTGGGTCAGCCTGCACAAGGCATCACTGGTCTGAGAGCAGCAGGGCTGGCTGCCCAGCCAGGCCTGCTCAGCAGCAACTCCCAGCTCTTCCAAGTTGAGGCAGCAACAGTGGCAATATTATGGAATTATTTATACACTCACAGGCCTGTTTACTTCCCTTTTCAAATCATTCTAAGGCTGCTGGATGTAAAGGCTGTGATTAAGCAGCACTTTCTGGTTGATACTGTGTGAAAATATTCTTGATACTTGTGGCTTCAGCGAGGCTGCCAGGTGGGTTTTCCCACCAAGAGTCATCAGCTCCCCTTTCCATCATAGTCTGGATCCCAGGGCTGGAGCCAGGCTGGGAGAGCTGGGGGTGCTCACCTGGAGAAGGGAAGGCTCCAGGCAGAGCTCAGAGCCCCTGGCAGGGCCTGAAGGGGCTCCAGGAGAGCTGCAGAGGGACTGGGGACAAGGGCTGGAGGGACAGGAGCCAGGGAATGGCTCCCAGTGCCAGAGGGCAGGGATGGATGGGATTTGAGAAGGGATTGTTCCTTGTGAGGGTGGGCAGGCCCTGGCACAGGTGCCCAGAGAAGCTGTGGCTGCCCCTGGATCCCTGGCAGCGTCCAAGGCCAGGCTGGACAACCCAACCACGGAGTGGGGGGGAATGGGATGAGATTGAAGCTCCCTTCAACCCAAACCTCTCCATGGTTCTCTGATCTGCTGCCCTCTGTCAAGGCAAACAATTTACACACCCCCACAGGCCCCTGCTCCCCACATTCCCCTAATTTTCATTACAGCCCTGACTAACTCTGCCCCAAACTCCAGCTCTGCCTCATCCCCTGCCCTCCCTGCTGCCATCCACATCCCCCTTCACTGCTCCTGACCACCAACCCCTCTCCCCAGGCTCTGCCTCTTCCGAACGTTTCCCCGCTCGCTTCCTTCCTCCTGCAGCCCCGAGGCCCCTGCAGCAGCTTTCAGTTACAGTCCTGCCCTCCCTGCTCCTTTTTGGGGAGCCAAACCCCCTGTTCCCCAACCCCAAAGCCACAGAGAGCAGCAGGAAGGGTTATTATCCACAGGCTGCACCTTGCAGCTCCACGGAACTCCCCCTCCCCTGAAGCAGCCTCACCATCCTGTGCACAAAAATCAAAATATTTCAGCCTAGCGGATGCATTCCCTGAAGTCTGATGGGTTTTTTTGGTGGGGTGATAAACTCGCTGCCCCAAAAACACACAGACAATTCCCAGGGCAACTCAGAGTTAGTAACTTGTCAGGAATGTCTATTGGGGCACAATAAAGTAGGTGAGTAAAGCAGGAGTAAACAACAGGAGAGTCTGTGCAAATTGAGGACAGAATAATTACGGATTACGCTGGACAGGATTAATGCAGAGATTAAAAAAAACAGTAATTATTTGGGAATTTCTGATGAATATCCAGGTCCACAGAACCTAATCCCAAAATCCTACCTGCCTGTGAAGACCTCTGGAGCACAGGACAACCAACTCTCAACACTGGGACATTCACTAAAAACCTCTATAAAGAGCTTTGTTTCGAGACAACAACTGGAAATGCCTTAAAATATCCTCAATTTAATGTTCACCATCAGCAACAATTCAGTTTACATTCACCACCATTGTACTGAACATTTTGCTGTATTACAAATGCCTTTGACTACTATCTACCAAAACACAAACTAAAAAGCATTTCATTTTTTCTGTAATTGCACAGAAACATTCCAGACTCACATACACCATCAATAAATTCCACACAAAGTATTATAATTATTTGCAATAATTAGCAAAAGCTGAATATTAACAGTTTTTACTGTTTTTTTGAATGCAATAATAATATTAAAAATGAGAATAATCTACTTCCAACTGTTCATCTATGGGATAAATCTCTCTCAGGTTGTAGTATCTGTAACATCAAAAAAACCACCCTGAATAAAGTTAAACTTAGTTTTATTTAGCATAGATCAATACTTGGAGAAAGTATTGATCAATTCTTTTTGATTTTTTTCTTTGAAAATTAAAAAACTGTAACAACAGGCTCTCCAAAGTTTCGATATTCCTTCTCTGACAAAGCAACAGTTATTGGTCTGATAATTATTATTTAAGAAAAAGGATGATGCTCTTACACATGGGAATACTTCTACTGGCATGTAAGTTCCTTTAACATAAAAATGAAAACTAAAAATATTGTCTTGATTTTCTGTTTACTTTTAAGTTCCAGAGACGTGCTCCTAAATTCTGCAGATTCTAAACGTCTGCAGATCCTTAGCAGGACTCTTCCATCAAAGGAGCTGAGTTACAGAAGATGATTAAGAACTGATCCATAAAAACTGTGAAGTTTTTAAGGAAAGCAGCGCAGGGAAAAGCCCAGGAATCCCCAGAGTTCTGTAAAGAAAGCTCCAGGTGGAAGGGGATCCCCCAGGAACCCACAGGGCAGCTGATGAAGGAGCTGCCCAACTTTGGGGGGAGCATTACTTTGTTACAAGTTTTGTTCCCCAAGACCTTTGTGAGGTTACAACTCATAAAAATTCAGATTTAGGGCTTGATCCAGCACCTAAGAAGTTGATAAATATTTTAGCAGTGAAAATAGAATAGACATTATTACTATTTTTTTTCTTGAAGATTTCATATTTGTATTTTTACTAGTAGAGTCTCAAGAGCAGAAACATTGGATAGATATTTCCAAAAATCAAAATCACTCGCACCACAGTTTTTATACCCAGCTTAATGCCTGAATTAACACATTTATCAAAGAAAAGTGGGATACAACAGGGCTCCAAGATGTCCTGAGAGTAACACAAGTGCCAGCAAAGCCCCAGCAGCACTGCAAGGCTCCAGCCAGGGCACCCTGCACAGATGGACAAGTCATTTTTAGAAATGAATCACGCTGCAAACCATTGGACTAATTTTAAAACAGAGGTGAGGAACCAATAGCCTCCAGCCCAGATATGGTTTGCTTCAGCTGGCCCACAGACACAGCCCTGCTTTATGACTTAATAACACCCAGGCAACTTCAAGGGGAGCCACGTGGCTTTTAAAAGGCTCCAACAACTCACAGATTTTTAAGGACACGCTCCTTAAACTCAAACATCAGTCCCAAGTTTCAAGTATTACGTGGAATTTTTGGGTTTAGTTTTTGGTTCATTTTATTGACTCTTCTGGCTACCTGGAGCAGGTGGGATTTCCCAGCCTCAGTGGTTTAAATCATCTTAGTAGGGAAAAGCCAAAGTGCTTTGACTTTGGACAACTCAAGGGTTGTGCTAGAAGGATTTTGATACCTGCACTGGTATTTAGGACAAAACTTCGACTGAAAACCTTGAAGAGCCACAGTCCCAAACACAGGTGCCAGTCTGTCCAGTTGTGAGCCTGAAAGGAAGCAGTGACAGGAATTTCTGGAGGCAGTCAGAGGCCACTGCTTGGCTGTGATCCCCTCTGCAGCTCTGAGCAGGCTGAGCTGAGGCCACAGAAGGTTCAGCTCTCTGAAAACCGGGGCTTTCCTGCCATCAGCACCAACAAACCCTTCCACTGGGCTCCAGCTCCCCGAGCCAGCAATCAGCTCCCCTGGGACAAAATGCAGGGGGAAAAGTCATTTTAAACAGCATCTCCAAAAACCAAACCTTTCCTAGCATCGCACAAATGGGGAAAATTCCTATTTCCTGAGTTTTCAAAGGGAGCTACTCCTTAAGAAACATGGGATGAGCCTTCCAGAAACAACTAAAAAGCCAGAAAACTTCACAATATTTGCCATTCCAGGCAGGCACGTTCAGGAACAACAAGACAACACCACATTGCATCACCAACACATCCACCTCTGAAATCTGATCCAAGCCTCTGCCCCATAAAGATTACGAGGGAACAACGTATCCCTCTCCTGCCCCCAACCCCTAAAAGACAAAAGGAAGTTCTGTTCTAAAAAAACCAGCTCACTACAGATTCCTGACTACTTTGTTTCTTGAATCAATGATCTCATTTGTTCACTTTTGCAGTGTTTTCTTCCAAAAATAGCAGATACTAAAAAAATTATTCTTATCTAGAGTTTGGATGGGAGGATCCAGCACAATATTATTTTGTGCTTCTCTTCTACACACAGTTAAAATAAATAAAATTTATCTCCTTAAATTGACAGTGTGCTTATACAAAAAAATTAAAATGATGCATAAAGCTACATTGCATCAGGCTTAAAAATAAAAATGAAATTAAATTAAATAGATTAGGGACAAACACAACCAAAAATATAAAGGCTATGTTTATTATTTTCATTATTTCATGTGTTTTGGTTGGACTGGAGCTACACAATCAGTCTTACCAAAACACTTGAAATTTGTACTCATTCTAGTGGGCCTAGTCCCCTATATGTATATGTATATATATATATATATATACACAGATATCTATATAGATATCTATATAAATATATAGATATCTATATAAATATATATACACACAGATATCTATATAAATATATAGATATATATATCTATATAAATATCTATATAAATATATATATAATATCTATATATAGATATCTATATGGATATACAGATATATATATATAGATAAGTATCTATATAAATATATAGATATATACAGATATATATAGAATATACATGAGGTAGATAGATAAAAGCTTCAAGGATGAAGACAAACCCAAACATTTCACGGATTTTGATCAAGCCTTTAATTTGTCACAACAGATAATCCTAAATTACACGTTGGCAATGATCTACCAGAGCTTAAAAACCAAGTCTAAAATTGGCCAAGTGAAATTGAATTTCCATGTTTTTCAACCATTAGGCAGCATGAATGGAAAATTCTGCCTATCTGTGTTTCTGATATGTAGGCCCAGGTTGTAGCTGGCCAAATTTTCTCCTAACTTAGGCTGTGTTTGTTTCCTTTGGCAGTGGGGTACAAGGCAACATTATCTCGTGCCTTCCTTGATCTAAACGTTGGGAATATCACCATTTGATCCAGCAGGATTTGTTGTGCAAACAATTGACAACTGTTCTGCTTCCCTCACTTGGGAATTTTCCTGAGCGAGGCCACGCTACTGATGCTGCAAACGAAGGGCCCTCATATTTCAGATGCTATTTACATTTCAGATTACTCAGACACCAAAATAATTCTGCATTTAATGCCACTGAAAATGTAGACTAAGCAAAAATTATGACAATATATGTTGTTTTTTTTTTTAGCCCAAGCTTCAATATTTACCTCATAGCAAAGTAATGAATTAATATATTGCTTCTATGAGTTCTGGTTATCAGATATTGTGGCAGGATAAGAATTTTTAAAATATTGCTCGCTTACTTTAAAACATTTTTTGGAAAATAAAAATATATAAAATAAACAGCACATTTAATTTAACCAGAGTAATAAATGAAAGAATAAAGGTTTGCTTAGAAACATAAAAAAGAATTTTCAAGCACTTTACCACTTCGTTTTTAAGCACATTTAAAGCTCCTGAAACAGAATATTTCAGAAAAAAAACCCCTTCAAACAAACAAGAAATGTATCTTGGGCATCTCCAGCTCTGCCAACAACTGAACCCAGCACAGGATTTGTTCCTCAGTCATTCCCATGGGAAGGATGGGAGGCAATGGAGATTTTGGGGCTGGAACACCTGTCAGGCTGCAGATAAACCCAGATGACCAGCTCATTTCACAAAGCTCTATGAATAGCCATGGCAGGGCTCTCCTGATTCCTGCTGCCAGCCTGGAGCTCAGGGGCTCACAATGGACCCTGAAGCAGCGCTGAAAAGTTCCAATTAGTGCCTTTTACTACTTCTTGTAGATGCTCATTTATATATTTACGTATTTGTGTATGCAGCTAAACTCATTTGCATGTGTACTCATACACTTTTTAACATTGCAAGTCCAAGTGATTTTGACAAATTTCACCTTGATTTAAAAATAGTACCAAGTCTGAACTCCTTTCTAGACGATTCATCAAGAAAATAGAAATTGCTATAATAAAGAACTTGGGATTCAAAAGAGGGAAAGAGTCAGCACTTCTCAATTTCTTAACTGCTGCTTTTTGTTTTATTCCCTCTTCGTTTAGCTCCAGATACACAGAGAAAAATGAAAGCATCCTGAAAGCTATTTCCAATGCTCTTCCAAAATTTCATTCCTAATACCAGCCTTGGTTCCTGTGCAGGCCCATTTGAAACTGATTGAGCAGTATTATTGCACCTAATAGTTCCAAAAATAAATACAAACAAAAGCCAATGAGAGCCTGTGGTTTCCAACGTTCAAATAACTCTTTAAAAGAATAAGCAGGTCCTTAATGACATAAGAGCATTAAAAAGGAAATAAATGTATCCTGTATCTTTTTATTTGTGAAATCAATGGTAATTCTGATTTCCACTGGGACGGAACAAGAACCAACACACGGACAACCAAACAAAACCAAACCCTCAGACAACCCAACAAGCCTGAAAGAACAAACAGAATTCCCCACTTCCCCAAAGTTTTGACAGGATTTTTGCAAAGGAAGCTCGGCCACTTTCAAAATGTGTGTCCCTGGCCATGAACAGATGAGACTGAACTGCTTTGTGCACGTGGCCTCTTAAGCCCATAGAGAGACACTGGGACATTAGTGGGGCTCCAGATGGGCACGAGGGGCCTCCCACCTGGCCTGCTGCTTTCCACAGGGAACACTGGCTGCTGAGCCACAAACTCATGGTGGGCTCACAGACTCATCTTCCACAGAGAAGGAAGAACCATGAGGAACAGTAGGGAAAAAAAAAATAATAAATCCACTGACAAAGAGAATTAGATGAGCCAGCTGAATCCCAAGGCATTCCACCCTGGAGAGGACTGTGATGATGCCAGGATCTCCAGTGCTTTTGAACAAGGAGGAACACTGATCCCTCCACAGCCCAAGAATGAAAGGACAGCAAGAAAAGTTCAGTTATTGAAGGTATTGCATCATAAAGATTCTCCTCAAACATCCGCCTCCCTAATCCAAATAGAGACCAACTCATTTGTCCACAAAGGAAGGAGGGTATGGCAGCAAACTCCACAGAAACATTATTAAAGTCAGGCCTAAACAGCATCTTCATGCTCAGCACAGCCATGGCAGGTCCTTGCTAATTCCAAACTATCTGCCCAGGAAGCCACTGACCCAGAATACAGCAAAATAATTATTAATTCTGTCCCCAAAGATAAAGAACTGGAAGCAGCAAGTTTTCCTAAAAGCAATCAGCACCCATAAATATCTCAATAAGAGCAGCAAAAAGAGCTTAGGAACCCAAATAAAAGGAAACTGTGTTGCCTTACGGTTACAGCTGTTTGGTAACTCACAATCTTTCCTAGCACAGGTTGAAAGATTCAATTCCTTCAGCTCCTGGAAGGCTGTGACAGCAGCCAGAAGGCCCAAATTAGCCTGAGACCCCTTTGTGCTAAACCTGCAGGAATGCAGGAATTGCCACCCAGAATCCCAGTGCCAGCAGTGCTTCCTTCAGAGGGCCCTTCCCACCCCATCCCACAGCTCTCCCTCCAGCACAGACTGGGCTGCAGGACTGGAGGCCTATGGAAATGAAGGTTTATCAGTAATTTTATCTCTAGGATTTAAAGCAAGAAAAAAAAACCCCTGAATTATTCTGCCCAGCTTCAGAATCCTGTTCAAATTCACTGTGTAACCATATTAAACCAAACCATAGGTACTTAAAGCCCCGAACACAAGGAGATGGTGAAATCCCTGTAATAACTACTGTATCACATCACTGTGGGATGTGGAAGTTGGGGGCAGAGCTGCAGCTCTACAGACACGGGGAATGTAATCCTGCAGCCACTGTAGGCTTCCATGTACAGAGGAAAGCAGATCAATGGGATCTCAGGCTGAGAAAAGCAGCAGTGTCATGAAATAAAATAATGAAATTATGTCCTTCCCTCTTGGACAGGCTTTTGCTGTCCAGCTCCCACCTGTAGTAAACTAAAAGGAGAGTCACATGTTTAAATCGTGGGTGTTTATACACAGATCTGCTGATTTTGGGGATTGACGCTGTCAAGGTTTTGTCCCCACATTTTTAAACCCAAAGTTATTACAAGCAAAAAGAAAACTACCAGCAAACTGTTAGAAAGAGCTACAGTCATGGCTGCTGCCTCCAATTCTCCATCACAACATTGTCCAGTATCAATCCAGCTCTGGTCTTCTCCTGTTCCTTCCACCCCATCAAATTGTGGCTCTCTCAAACTCTTCCCAGCCTGACCCCAGAAGTGCTGCTTCCCACCAGACACGTGGGTACAAACTAGAAATGGGAGACAGCCCAGCATGCCAGGAGAGCTCTTTCTTGTGGGCATCCTTCAGCATGAGGCACAGGGGCACACACTCTCTGCTGGCCACCATTTAACTGGGATGCCCCTCTGGAACACACACTCATGGGCTACTCCATGGTTCTGCACTCAGCGCTTAACAAACCAAAACTAATAAGCCCAAAATAAACCAAAGTACTCCAACCGTCTTTTGGAAATTACAGAGGACATAATTAAGCTCCAGAAATAAGCAGACAACAGCGATTTCAATATAAACATCCTACTTGTGTAGGGGACTGTCTCATCTCAACTTGGTGTTAATGCCCCAACTCCTACTTCTGGATCCTTGCAAACATCTAGAAGGCTTCTCCCAACATTTCCTCGAGTCCAGAATTTAGTTTGACATTTAAAGCCATTACGTTCTAACCTATTTCAGACATCTGAACACGTAAGTTTCCCTGGAACCAGCAGAAAACATGGTCAGGCCAGTCCACCAGCAGCACCTGCCCAACACAGGTGAGCGGGGATGGAGACACTTGGCCTTGCCAGCAGAAAGCCATGGCAAAACACATCCCGACATATATATCTGAACAAACCATTGACCAAATATAGCCGGGCACCACCGATAAACCAGGGGCTGCCACCGAAGCACATCCCAACCCCGCAAACACCAAGTCCAGCTCCTGGACTGTCTATCCCCTGGAAGTTCAGCTCGGGAAAGGGTCTTTGTACAAGTGGTCTTTGTACCTTCACCACCGCAGGGGTTTAATAACTCAAACAATAAGTCAAACAACGGCCTGGAACCTGGGGGGCAACGCCGGGGCTCCGTGTTATCCCGGGAAAACAACACTTTGGGCACTCGGCCGGGGCTCAGCACCCACCGCACCACCCCGAACTTTGCCCGGCGCCCCCGCCACCATCACCCCCCTCCCCTCCCGCTCCGGAGGGGCCCAGAGGAGCATCCCCGGAGCATCCCCCGACAACAAAGCTGGGGCGGGGGGCGCCGGGAAGGGGCCCGGAGTGACAGGCGGTGCCCCCCCGGGGTAAACAGGGGGTAAACACGGGGTAAACAAACAGCCCCCCCCGCCCCGCCGCTCCCCCCCGCACTCACCTCAGGGCCCCCGGGCGCAGGGAGGAAGGCGGAGACGCACACAAAGGGTAATAAAGGGGGAGGAGGAGGAGGGAGCGGCGCTCCGCGGGGCCGCCCCCGAGGGACGGGGGGGGGTCTCGGTGTGTTTGGGGGGGATGTGGAAGAAACTCCCCGGCGGGGCTGCGGGGGGGGCAGCGACTCGGGGCCCCCCGCCCCCGCCTCGGCGCGGCGCTGCTTCGTGTCCCTTCAGCGGCGCGAACAACCGGCCGTCCCGCCGCCGCCCCCCCCCGCGCTCCTCCTCATCGCCGCCGCCGCTGTCGGGAAGGAGGAGGAGGAGGAGGAGGAGAAGGAGGAGGAGGAGGAGGAGGAGGAAGAGGAGGGGAGGCAGCAGCGGCGGCCGCCACCGCGCATGCGCCCCGGGGGAGCTCGGGAGGCCGCGGGGAGGAAGGGGGGGGGGGAAACGGGGGGGGGGGGGGGGGGGGAGACGACGACTTCCCACAGCGCCGCGCGCGCCGCTCCCGGAAACGGATCCGGGACAGGGAGGAAGGAAGTGGATGAGGGGGAGGAAGAAGGGGGGGAAATGGACGGGGAGGAAGTGACGGGAGAGGAGCAGAGGGGAGGGAAGGGAAGGGAGGGGAGCGGGGAGCGCGCGGTGACGTGAGGGGGCGGCGCGCGCGGGGGCCGGTGGGAGCGGGCGCGCGCGCGGGGCGGGTCCCGCCCTCAGGTGAGGGCAGCGCGGGCAGGTGAGGGGGGCGGGCAGAAGGAGAGTCTGTGTCCGCCTCCGCCTGCCGCCTCCGCCGGGAGGGACGTGCCGAGCAGCGGAGGATGCGCCCTCCCGCCCGCCCTTCATCTGCTCGGGCTCCAGCGTCTCTGAGGGAGCCGCGGATGCAGCCTGTGAGGAGGGTAACGGGGCAGCGGTTTCTGAGGGGATGAATGGCTGCCGGGGAGGGGTCTCGGGTGCCGTGCGGGGGTGAGGTGAGGGCTGAGGGGAGCGTGTGAGCGGCGGTGGCCGCTCTCAGGTGATGGAGAAGAGGCGGGAAACGTCGTGAGGGGAGGTGGGGGGCCGGACAATAGCCCAGGACCCTCCAAGCCCTGTAGGACCTCCCTTCATTTCCTTCTGGAACCTCTCAAGGTCCTCCCCACACCCGCCCTCAGCGTCCCCCCAGCCCCTCATGGACCCTCCCAAGATCTTTGTGGCCGCTCCATTCCCTCTTCGGGGTCGTCACAGACTCTCCCAGCCCCGAAAAATCAACCCCCCACTTCCCCATTCCCACTGCCCTTCCCCAAATCCCTCCCCAAATGGACACTCTCTCCCCGACCCCCGTTCCTTTTCAGAGCATTCCCAGACCCTTCTAGCCCCTATAAATCCCTCACCCCAAATCCCTCAGGACCACCCCCAAACCTTTCCCAGGACCACTCCTAAGTCCCCCTCAAGACCTGTAATTCCCCCCCGGATCCCCTCTTAGAGCCTCCCCCAGACCCTCTTGAATCCCCCTCAGAACCCACTCAAACTTCTCAATCATGATCCCCTCCAAGGTCCCCCAATCCCCAAATGTTTCCCCTCAGACCCACTCTGCATCTACCCAAATCTCTTTAGGGACCCCCAGTCCCCTTAGGACCCCTTCAGAGCCAGCTTGTCCAGAGAGATGCTGTGATTATTGTTATAAACAAGAATGGCCAGTTATTCCTGTAAAAACTGAATTCTTGTGTCTTAATGTGTTCCCATGTGCTTGTAGCTTGTTCCAGCTGCAGAAACATAAGGACATTATTTTAAACTCTCTAAAGCATCCTAAAGCCAGTGCTGTTTAGGAGAAGTGTGTAAACATTACTGTTATCAGGAATAAATTTAAAATTATTTCAACGTTTTGGCTTTTCTTTTTTACTAGGAAGATGGACTGCTGCATCTTTATTAGTTAAGAACAGATGTTCATTTCAGTCCTTAAAAATGACCAACATCTAAGCACAGTTTCTGACTGGGATTGTTTGGAAAGGAATGCTATTTAATAAAATGTTTATTTTCTCCAAAGATGAAACCTTCTGCAATGAGCAAGCGAAAGTTGAAGGAGAGCAGTGCAGAAAGTGCTGAGTGCATTTCCCAGGTCAGTTACATCTTTATTCATTATTTTCTTTTCAACTTATGGAACTTTTCCACCCTCTTCATTCATGTCATGGTATTTTTTTTTTGTCCCTTGACCAGTTAGAAAAACTTGTACAGATCCTGGATACAATTGTTAGGGCACTAAATGGCTTTTGTTTCTGTATTTCTTTCAGCTTCCCACCTGTTGCTTACTTCAGGTGTTACAGTAATAATGTAGTAAAAAACTTAAAGGATAGTCTTGTGCTTTTGCAACTGTTTGTGGCCACAGATTTGCATGAATCTATTTTTATCCATTTAGGTTTTTTATCTTCTGGTTTGTAGGGTGAATCAGAACCCAGGTGGCATTTTGGCAGCAGGACAGCAGCTGCCAAATCAGCTTGCAGTTTGTTTGTTTTTTTAAGCCTTTATTCTCCTGTTTTCCCAAAGTTGCTGGTTAAAAACTGCAACACATCTTGTCTTGCAAGGAATTATCCCTGGATCAATGATTTCTTATGTATTTTAATTGCTTTTTCTCCTTTTTATAATATTTATACCATATTCTGCCTCCTGCAACTTTGTTTTTACTTTCAAGACTCTTCTATCTTTGATAACAGTAAACAATTATGTATTATAGAATATTTGCAACACCACAAAAGTGCCTAATTTACTGTTATTTTATTGCTGCAGTAACATTATTGGTAAATTCTGCTGTTTGCAGCCCCAAACATTTTTCCTGTGCTGTGTTACATCTGCAGGTGCAGAAAATCTTACGAGAAAGATTCTGTCACCACTGTGCTGCTGGAAAACTCTTTGGGATGGAGCAGCAGTACAGGTGAGTGAGCAGCTCCAGGGTTCAGGGATTCCTAATTTCACTGCAGCAGTGAAATAGTCTGCTGAAGTCAGAATTTTCTGCCTCTCTCTTTTACTAAGTGATGCAGGTTTAAATGACTTCTAGCAATTATTTGCCTGAGATTTTGACAGTTTTTATTCAGCTGTTCCCTTCTGGTTTTGTCAGGCTCTGAGTTTTGGATTTCTCGTCCTTGTTTTGCATCTCTCATTCATGAAGCACTTTTCTTTTTGATGCTCTCACTGCATGTCCTAAGACTTTGTGTAATGGCCTGGAAAAGCAAGAAGTTGAATTCTCTTGCTGTGATAGTTAATTTTTACTTCAGATTTTCTCCTGCTTGTTGGTGAACTGTGTTAGAAGTAAATCTTAAAATTCCTGTGCCAACATTGTGTTTGTTGAAGCAGAAAGCCATATTTAAACCTACTTCTGGAGCCATCCAGAGGGGGAATTTAGGGCTAGGAAGAAGAGATTTAGTGGGACAATGGCACTGTCCCAGTACTGATCATTTTACAGATGCAGGTCAAATTCTGCAGATAACAAACATGTATTTAAAGAACTTGTTTTAAACAATTAATTTTTCTAAGGCTGACTTAAATGAAGTGGAATCACCTGATGTGAGCATGAGTTTTCATTACAAGAGGGACAAAACCATGTATTAAAACAGTGCTGTACCTGCAGAGCTCACACAGGCATTTTATTGCTCTTGGGAGGAAATGTATTTCTGTGATGCCAGTTTTACAAAACAAGCCTCCCCCATTTATACTGGAATTCTGAAAAGCAGTTTCCAGGCTGTGTCCTACTCAGTGTGCCGCTGGTAGGGAATTATCCTGCAGGGAAAGCACAATGAGCCCCTCAGCTCTGATTTTCCCTTCCCAGGATGTGCCAGGGCTCCTGGCTGGGGCTGCCTCTCAAACAGGGGCCAAACCCACAGGTGCTGGCTGACTCCCTCAGCCCTGCAGAAGCAGCAGCAGGGTGTCAGTATCCCATTCCAATACTCCACATTATTGCTGGGGAAGATTGCAGGTGTCATTGGCTGCTGTAAGCACTGTAAATGTGGTTTGAGGTGATGAGTCTCTCTGCAGGTAATTTACAGCCGGGGAGGAGCTGTGGTAGCACAGAAAGCAATCTGTTTCTGAAAGAAAGAAATAATTCTTGAGGTCTGTCCTCTCACGGCAGAGAACTGCAGAACTTTATGAATTAGTGATACTCTCAACTTCAGCATGTTTTAATATTTTAAAGTATTTTAAGAGCTCTGATCACTCAGCCCTTTGTACTTTATTGTATTCCATTTTGCATGCCCTGAGTGTTGGCTCTCAGAGCGAGCTGAACTGGATGGAGTTTTATCCTTTGGATTTTCCCTGGCTTTGGGGGATGTTGTCAGCTTTGAGGATTTCAGCCCGTTTCTGTTTTCTACCCAGGCACTTGCTGGAGCTGCTGAAAAGAACCACGGTGCACGGGGAGAGCAATTCCGCCCTCGTCATCGGCCCCCGGGGATCCGGGAAAACCGCGGTAGGAGCAGCTCCTGGAGCTCTGTGTGGGTCCAGCACAGCCTCACTGAGCTCCTGGGAGCCTTTGCAGCTCTGCCTGGTTTTACAGAGAGAATTGCTAATGATTTGGATAGAGATGCAAAACGTTCCAGGACTTTCTGTGGAAATTCTGTTCAGCAGCAGAATGAAGAAATCTGCTCCTAACACTTGGCTTTGCAATTAAAGCCATGTTCTGATTACTCTTTAATGAACTTGGTTTTGGGTCCTCCTCATAAAAATGATGAAAAGGCATCCAAAAGCTCTAAAAGGAGTAGTCTGAGGGGTGGGTTTTTGTTTCTCCATAGCTGTGTGTATGCAGGGAATGGGCAGGATTATTGCTACCTGTCATAGAGCAGGATATTTTTGGCTGTTATGGTTTGTAAGTGTAGGGTTTGTATTTTAGGGGAATTCCCCTTAGCTGAGGCACATGAAAGGATGACTTGTAACTCAAGTGCTTAATACTTCAACATTATTCAGACACTCAAGTCTTTAATGTTTACAGTAAATGATGTGATGAAAATTTGTGGTCCTTTCAGACAGAATGTAAGTTAGCAAAATCCCCTATGCAGATTGAATTACTTCCTTTTTATATATCAAGTGAAAGATGCTGGAGTAAAGAAAATCATGTCTGTGTATATTTATATATATTTATACTTGCACAATATATATATTTATACTTATTTTTATATATATATCTATTGGTGGGAGCTACAAATCCTCCTCTGAAGAAGCCAAAGCAAATAGTAGCTTTTTAATTTTTAAATTTGACATTTCCACCACTTACAGATATTTTATACAAGTTTTTACTAGTAGTAAGTTCTTGCTGGACAGCAAATTTGGGAGTTTTATAAGCAGCAGTTGTTGTAATCGTGTGCAGCTTTAATTTTTGATTCCAGAAGAGAAGAATAAGCAGAGTTTCTTTTAAGATTTAAAGCAGAGAGAGTTTCTTTCTACAGCAGCCAAAGAAGCCATGAAGCTGAATATGGCACCAACTCAAGAGTCAAATTCCCTCACATCTCAAATTCATAAAGCTTTTTGATTAAGGCAAAACCCCCAGATATTACTCCAAAAATAAGTGACTGAAATACCAGAGTTATTTTCCTTTCCCTCCCAGTTCAGCAGAATGAGCAAATGTAATGCCACAGTCATGGCTGGTGAATGCAAGGTTGTCATTTAGTGTTTCAGTCTGGAAATTACTCAAACATGTTCCCTAATGAAACCTCACATACTGTTTCCTACCCTATAATTGCACCTTCCTTGCTGATAAAAAATTCATCTTCTCACAGAAATTCTGTGTTTTTTCTTTCCTAGTTATTAAATCATGTCTTAAAAGACCTCAGGGAAATGGAACAAGTGAGAGAGAACCTCTTGGAAGTCCATCTGAACGGCAAGTAAAACATCATTGATCCAGGCTTCTGTTGTGTTCAGTTCTGTGTTTTGTATGTACTGAGTGAAATTCTTGCTTTCAGCAATTTAGTCCAGCCTAAATCATGGACATGTTTGTCTGTGAGCTCCAAAGTGCCTCTCTGTGCATTTCTTTATATGGAGGGAACTTCTGTGCTCTTAGTGACAGCATGAATCACTTGTCAGGTACAGCAAACTCCTGTCCAGCCTGATTTTTGAAAAGGCAAAAGCCTCTGTAAGGCTGGCAGGGGAGAGCAGCTACTGTTAAGTTTCTAGTGGGACTGCAGGACAGCTGCCAGTTCTTGATGAAGAATCCTTTTCTTTCAGGGCTTCTGCAGACAAATGATAAAGTGGCCCTGAAGGAGATCACCAGGCAGCTGCAGCTGGAAAATGTGGTTGGGGACAAAGTTTTTGTGAGTGACTTCACTCAGCCTCCAAAACCCTTTCCTGGGTCTCTGGGGCTGTGTGGGATGGAGCTTGCAGCACCTCTTGGGCTGTGACTGGGCTTCCCTTTGCTGATGGAGCACTACTCATGCATCCTTGGTATTTTTTAAAAACACACCAGCTTGTGCCTTACAGGACAGAAAAAGGGAAGTCTGTCTTAACAAGCCCCAGAAAAACAAACTTAAGTATTCCAAAGTTATTCCAAAGTATTACATATTTAGAGTGTTCCTTAAGTATTAATTATTAATAGTATTTCTTAAGTATTCCAAACTTAAGTATTCCAAAATATTAAGTATTTATAGTATTCCTTAAGTATTTATTATTAATTGTATTCCGAAGAAACTTTGTTCAGAGGTATGGGGAATTTGGAAATCTTGTTTTTAACATTTCGAAACAAAGAATTCAACCAAAAAGCAGGGTCTTTAATATATTATCAACCTTTTTTGGTCTAACCAAAAAGGAAGTCTATCCAGGCTTCCTAGAACTCTCATTTTCCATGGAATTTCTATTAAAATACTTGCTGCTATTTCCCTTTTCCCACAGGTAAACTGGTTTACATGAGTACTGAGGACAGTCCTAAAGAGAGTGACCAAAGGGTTTGAAAATAAATTTCCCTCATTATCTGTAACTCACATCCAGAGGTTAAATTGGCTTTTCTGCCCCCTTTGATAGGGCTTGTGGTCTTGAGTGCATTATTTTCATCTCACACCTGGAGGGCTGCAGGGTGGCAGAATTTGTGGAACTGGCCCAGGGTGGGCACAGCCACTCAGTGTTTTTGTCAGAAGTGTTTGGTGCTTCCATCTGTCCCATCAAGTTGCCAGTGAAACCCTGCACCCTGCTCCCTCTCAGTGGAACACGTTAGGTGCCACTTTTTCCATGTGTGTGGCTGGAAAATGAGGATGCAGCAGCTATTCCAGGAAGGATGGAGCTGCCTGTGAATTTAGCTGATGGCAGGCATTCTCCTGATCGCTCATTTTGGCCTGTCTGGGGCAGTTTGGGGATTTCAGACTGGGAAAAAGTGGATGAATGTAGAGTTAGCCATCATTGTTCTTGTCCTGGAGTTTGGTTATGCAGCATGAAGTACCTCTGGACATTTTTGGAAGGAAGTGGCCTCCATTGCATCTCTGAATTTGCTGTAATTAAACAATTCTGAGAATGACACTGCAAATCTATTCTGAAACGTCTTTATTCTCTGTCCAGGGCAGTTTTGCTGAGAACCTTGCCTTCCTCCTTGAAGCTCTGAGGAAAGGTAAGCACTAAAAACCCCTGTTGTGAAACTCTGGGTCACTTGATTGGAAAGTGGAGGTTTTTCTTCTGCTTTACAGTTGGAATGAAGAAACTTAGCCCAGAAATGTGCGGTGGTTACAAAATAATGTAAAGAATAGTTAATACTGATTACTACCCTGAATATAGTGTGTACACCTGATAATGATATATACACCTGCTGTAAGTTCTAAAGCTTGCATGTGATGTTAGCTGTGAAGGACAGATTCTTTTTATCCAGATTGGTGCTATTAAAAATGTTGTTTTTCAAATAAAATTGGCCAAGTGCAGCCAGAAATGCTGTTTGGCAGAACACTACAAAACCTTCCCAGTTTTTCCATGCATTTTACTTTTTGCTGTTGGAGTTGTAGGAAAGAAGGGCTCAATGAAAAGCTGAAAGGAAATCTGTGCACTTTTAACCCCATTAATAAAGAAAGCTGCAGGAATGGAAGCCTAATGCTGGAGTTGCCCTGCTAACTCTCCACATTTCTCTCAGGAGACCGAAGCAGCAGCTGCCCAATTCTGTTTGTCCTGGATGAGTTTGATCTGTTTGTCCACCACAAGAATCAGACCCTGCTCTACAACCTCTTTGACATCTCCCAGTCTGCACAGACCCCAGTGACAGTTATTGGGCTCACCTGCAGGCAGGTGAGAAATGGCATTTCCTCACTCCAGGCTTTTAGCTGTTTTAAAGGGACTCTTTGCTTTGTTGGAATGACTTCTCCCCCCTGGAACCTTAATTTCCTAAGAGACTTTGCTCAATTATCCATTTTTGTAACTTTTGAATTGGGAAAGGGTATGTAAAAAAAAATTAAAAATTGTGCTGAGAGCAAATTGAAGATGCCCAAAGACTTCAGGCTCACTGCTAAAGGAGCAAACCAACTTTTCTAAGGACACACATTCAATATTAGACCGTGGTTCACTCTTGGGAGGGGCTCCTGAATTTCTTGGTTGGCAGTTGGCAAGGACAGAATTGTAGTAACTGTGTTTAAATCTCTTTTTTTATTTTTTTTAAGAAACCACTTCAGTAGGGTAGTTTCTTAAAAAAAAAGAAAATGAGTTCAGGATTTGTTTTTCTAGCAAAAGTTCACTTTTCAATTTGCTCTGATTTTTTACAATGCCATTATGTTGAATTGTGGGCAGGGTGTGTGAAATAATTCCTGGGGAACACTATGGGAATTGGATCAAACTGCTCCTGTTTTCACAATGAACTGTTGGTGCTGGAGATGGTTGGGTTGTGACAGGAAGAATAATTAAAATTTCTTATCAAAGCCTGATTCTGGGTTTGCCTGGGATCAGGAGATACCCAGCTGGGCAAATTTCTGGAAGTTAATAGAAAAGTTAATTGTTGATTTCATAAATTACAATCTTTCCTTTTGCCTCATCACTGTCCTGAGTCTGGTGTGCTCCTCACCTATTATTTAGAAGCTTTTATCCCCTGTTTGGAGTGTAATTAAGGAGGTGTCTCCAGAGTGACAGCTGCTCTTTCTGAGGGGTTTTTTGTGGCTTTTAAGTGTTTTTTGGGATTTTTAAGCTGTCTTCTCTCAGGCTGACAGAAAGCACGTGGCCTGTCAGCTGCCAGCCCCGGTGTGAGCACACAACTTGTCCAGAGCCCTGATAGGCTGCAAGGTTTGCTTCAGCCTTAAGGAGCTGAAATGTTTCCATCATCTGTGCAGACACTTGGCTGGGTTTCCTAGCAACAAACGGTCCTGTGTGATGTGCAGCATCACGTGGCCTGGGGGGCTTGGTGCCATTGCAAGGCACATCAGTTAAAATCATCAGCAAAGGCCTCGATAGAACAGTTAACTTAGGTTACAACATTTTAAGCCTGAGAATTCAATAGTTCTTTCTTTTTTCAGCTCACTTTACTTCAGTGATTTGTCTGTGCTGTAGCAAAGAAAACACCAAATTTATCTGCTTTTTTAATAACTGGTTTTTTTTTCCCCATCAAGGATATCCTGGAGCTCTTGGAGAAGAGAGTGAAGTCAAGGTTCTCCCACAGACAGATATATTTGATGAATTCCTTTGATTTTAAACAATACATTAAGATATTTAAGAAACAGCTTTCTCTTCCTGCTGAATTTCCCGATGAGTCTTTTGCACAAAAATGGAACAATAATGTTCAGGTACTTCAACCGTTTTATACTTGATTTTAGGGAAAATTCTAAAGTGAGAGCAGTGTGAAGCTGGTTTACTTTATACATATATCCTTTACCAGCAGAAGTGTAAAGCTTTTACCTAAGAATGGCATTTCCTTTCACTGGCTGAGTGTGATATGGAGTAAATTAAGTTATTATTGAGAATCTTTGCTTATTGAAGTCTGGAGGTTAAATTGTCACAGGAAAGACCAGAAAGTTGAGGTTGGACATGAAAATTGTATTGTCAGGTGTAAGCTGAGCTCTTTAAAAAATATATTTACCTGTTATTTTTCCAGTGAGTATGAAATGACTAGAAGTGAGTATGAGATGGTTAAAACATCCCTGTGTTGTTTCTTGCAGCATCTCTCAGAGGATAAAACTGTGCAGGACGTGCTGCAGAACCTCTTCCACCACACCAAGGACCTGCGCTCGCTGCACTTGCTGCTGGTGTGTGTTTGGGTGTTTGGGAAACACCTCCTTGCACGAATTCATGAGCAGCTCTCGTGGTTTTCAGGCCATTTAGCTGAGCTGTGCCTGAAACAGCATTTTACTGAACTTGAGCCAGGGCTGGCTCCTGGCAGGCTCTGTCAGCCTGTGCTGGGTCAGTGAGTGGTACCTCCAGTTCTGTAGCAGTTACTCTGTGAGGATGGACTCTCCCATTCAGATGGGGCTGAGCTTTTGCTATTTCACTTTCTCCAAGCCTTTCCATTTATAAAACAAAAGGTGAAACCCTTTGAAACCTTTTATTTTACTTTGAGATTGTTTTTGGTTCCTGCTGAATCCTGACATCTGCTCATGTTGAAACTTGTTTTTTCTACTTGAACTTCCATCACTACAGAGGAGCTGCAGCTCTCTTGGAGGGTCTTTTTTAAATTTAAGCTGCCTCCCTAATTCTGCTTTGGAATTCAGCTCATAGAAGTGCACTGACACTTTTGCAGAGGATACATAACACTAATTTCAATAACACTAATTGAACCATCCTAAACTATCCCTGTGCTTGTGTCAGTGTGAAAAGCCCCCTGACTGCTGTGCCAGCCCAGATGTGTGACCTCCTGCTCTGGGCTGGCCTGGGCAGGCTCCAGTGCTCCCAGCTCCTCCTGCAGGGCTCAGAGCCACCCTGAGAACCACAGCAGAGCCCTCTGGTGCTGCTCTGGGCACTGCAGTTGGTCACAGGATTGCAGATTGTTCCTAGTGCAGGGCACCCAGATCTGTCCCTGTGGCTGCGCTGGAGGCCAGCAAAGGAGCTGATGGCAGCCAAGGAGTTCCAGGACAAACTGTGGAGGAGAGAAGGGTCTGGAGAGACCTTGGAGCCCTTCCAGGGCCTGAAGGGGCTCCAGGAGAGCTGGAGAGGGACTGGGGACAAGGGATGGAGGGACAGGAGCCAGGGAATGGCTCCCAGTGCCAGAGGGCAGGGATGGATGGGACATTGGGAATTGGGAATTCCCGGCTGGGCTGGGATTGCCAGAGCAGCTGGGGCTGCCCCTGGATCCCTGGCAGTGCCCAAGGCCAGGCTGGACGGGGTTTGGAGCACCTGGGACAGTGGGAGGTGTCCCTGGGACAGTGGGAGGTGTCCCTGGGTACAAAAGCAGGTGCAGGACAGCTGTAGGTCATTCCTGCAGCAGCCTCTGAGGTGCTGATCCATTGACATGGATATAAACAGGTTCAGGAGGGGGCTTTAAGGCTTTATGTCTGGAAAACCTTCCTGGCAAGATGACATTGAAGTGCCAGCTATTTGCAGGGTTTTCAGTGTGAAGCTGTGTGTGTGGGGTTTATCCTGATGCAGGTCGCTCCAGGGGGCTGTGTCCATTCCCAGCAGCAATGCAGTGAGCTCTGTGTGTGTGTGTGTGTGTGTGTGGGGTTTATCCTGATGCAGGTCACTCCAGGGGGCTGTGTCCATTCCCAGCAGCAATGCAGTGAGCTCTGTGTGTGTGTGTGTGTGTGTGTGGGGTTTATCCTGATGCAGGTCACTCCAGGGGGCTGTGTCCATTCCCAGCAGCAATGCAGTGAGCTCTGTGTGTGTTGCAGATGCTGGCCAGCAGCGCAGTGACCGTGCACCACCCTCTGCTGACGGCTGCAGACCTGCAGGAGGCCAGCAGGCAGCACAGCACTGACTCCAAGGCCAACATTGTCCATGGTAAAGCCCAGCTGCTCCCCAGAGCTGCTCTGGAAGCAGGGCAGGTGTCGAGTCCCTCCCTGGGATTCTCCTGGTGGAGGAGATGCAGTGCAGGGAGTGTTCCCTGTGGCTGTGAGCTGCACAGGCATTGCCCAGGGAGCCTGCTCTGAGTTACACCTGCCCGTGGTTCCAGCAATGCCAACTTGGGCATTTCCAGTTCTTGCTTTTTGGTGGGAACAGCCCAATCCTGAACATTTCTGCTTCAAACACACAGTAAACAAATGTTCTCTTATCAATCCTCTCCAGCGTCAAGCTGTGCCAAGGGAAGTATAGGTTGGATTTTAGGAAAAAGCTTTTCACAGAAAGGGTGATAAAGTTCTGGGGAGGTGCTGGAGTCCCCATCCCTGGGTGTGTTTAACACAGCCTGGATGTGGCACTGGGTGCCAGGGTTTGGCTGAGGGGCTGGGGCTGGGTTGGACTCCATGATCTGGAAGGTCTCTTCCAGCCTGCTCATTCTGTGAATTCTCTAAGACTTTGAATTCTGGGATTTCTTTACATAATAAAGATACAGAAGAGCAATGGGTGAGCCCCAGAGCATATAAAAATAGAGGAATAAACAGAGTGGGTGAACTGCCTGTGTTTGTGATGTGCTCAAGGGAAATGGGATTCCTGTCTTTCCCTGCAGGCCTGTCTGTGCTGGAAATCTGCCTCATCATAGCCATGAAACACCTGAATGAGGTCTATGATGGAGAACCCTTCAACTTCCAGATGGTTTACAATGGTGAGAGCAGTGCCTGAGCTTCACAAACCCTACCCCACTCACTTCCTTCTGACTGCCCCTTTTCTCTCCTGCTGCTGCAGAATTCCAGAAGTTCATCCAGAGGAAGGCACATTCTATGTACAACTTTGAGAAGCCAGTTGTCATGAAGGTGAGCCTGAAACACATTTGTTTGTTTGAGTTGTGAAATACTTTGGTTTTAGCTCCCGAGCACAGACTGGGGTGGTCAGACCCAGCCCTAGAAGGGAGCGGGGTGTTTGGGGCAGGAATGCTGTTCCCTTCCAGTGCCCCTTTTCCTCCCCAAGGCCTTTGAGCACCTGCTGCAGCTGGAGCTGGTGCAGCCGCTGGAGCGGCCGTCGGCGCGGGCGCAGCGCGAGTTCCTGCTGATGAAGCTGCTGCTGGACAGCAGCCAGATCATGGACGCGCTGCAGGTGTACCCCAACTGCCCCACCGACGTCAAGCAGTGGGCAGCCTCCTCCCTCAGCTGGCTCTGAGCCCCACCAGCCCTGCTGGGCTGCTGGGGGCTCCAGCACAGGCAGTGGTGACCCACAGGAAGGTGCTCAGATCAATGAGGTTTTGGATCAGGATTCTTTGCTGATCCCATTTGGGATTTTCTAGGGAGAACGGTGCTGGTGCTGCTGTTCCCTCCCAGCAGCCAGAGCTGTGCCTCACTCACTCCCAGGTGCTTTAGCTCAGCTCGGTGCCAACTCCTGCTCTCACACTCAGTTCCCACTTGGAGAAATCCAAGCTCTGGAGTTTCTCCCTGTGCCTGAGGGCTCTGGATCCTGGCTCAGGCCGTGCTGCCCTCCTGGCTCCCTTCTACAGCCCCATCAGGTCACGGCTCACACTGCACTTTTCCAGCTCAAATCTGACTTGACATGGAAAATTTATCCATTTAAATCTTTAATCACAACTGAATTTACTTCATTAAAGGTTTAATCCAACAGGCTTCAGCCGTGAGGGCTGTTTTGTGCCAAATACAAGGTAACATCTTTCCATACCCAAACCCATTTCCATGTTTTGGAGCAAAACCCAAGAGTTTGGCTCAAGAGCTGCTCTAGGACCAGCCCCATGTGTTTATTTTAAAATAAAGTTTTTGAAGAAACATTTGCAAGTCAGAGTAGTCACATTTTTTATTTTCCTGCTGGGGAAGAGGGCAGAGTATACATTTGTATTTGTACAATATTTAACAATCACTTTATTGAGGGCGAGGGGGGGTTGGTTGGTTTTTGGCACCTGCAGAAAAGCAGCAAGTGCCTTTTAACAGTAGTACAACAACCTGTGCCCAAAACACTGACAAATACAAAGAGGAAAGTTAAAGTAATCGCTCACCAAACTTGAGAGGTAACGAAGAGGAGATGGACTGAAAAAAACAAACTGGAGGGAGAAAGCAAAGCAGTCCTGCTGGTTGAGTATCTGAGGTAACAGATGTTCCATCAAGGATGCTACTGGAGTCCTTTTGCCCAGGGATGTGTATTGCAGCTTCCTGTGTTTTGTACCAAGTGTTCCTGATCAACAGAAATGTCTTTACAAGGGTTAAAAAAGCTGGAAAAGAGGAGAGGGGGTGATGACTGATTGTGGATGCTGATGGAAGCAGGACAAGTCTCAGCACTAGGTACAGGTGAGGTTTGAGAACTGCACTGCTGCAGTTCCTGGGTCGTTCCACGCTCAGGGGAGTTTGGGAATACCCCAGGAAGGGCAGTGCTGGTTCAGCCCCCTCCAGCAGCTCTGGGACATGGGCCAGGAACTTGTCACCCTCAGCAGTCACAGCTGGTGAGGCCAGGCAGGAAGGGACCCAGGGCACTGCCCAAACAACGCCAGAATCCTCCCAGGCACCCCTGGCTCCTGCCCTTGCTGCTCCCAGCTTACTCACTGAATGCTCTGAAGCGAAGCAGGAATTCATTCCCCAGCCCTGGAGCACAGCAGCTCGGGGAGGTCACTCTGAGCCCCTGAAAGCTGTGGGGAGGAGCAGCCTTTGCTCAGGGACGCTACATGATGCTGGGAATCCCAGGGAGCTGGGAGTGGAACACAGCAGGGATCTCCCAAAAGGAGGAGCCAGCCCCGAGCCCGCAGCAGCTCCTTGGGAAGGCTCACACACAAGGAGGGACTTGGATACAGCTTCGGTTTTTGCACGGGATTTCCAAGAGCACAAATGAAAGCAGGCCGTGGCTCTGGCTCTGCCAGGGAAGGGCCAAAAGCCCCGAGGAGTCCGTGGTTGGGATTTGTTCAGAACTCCAGTCCTGCCCTGCTCTGTGTGAAGTTTAACTACAAGTGGAGCACGAATGGAAGCCAAAGGGAAGTGTCCAGCCAGGAGGACCCCACAAACTGGATTTCCTTCCCTTTTCCAAGGGCCCCTTGGAGCAGGATCCTTGGGCACAGCTGCAATCGGCAGTGCCACAGCCCTGGCTGGAACATCAGCCCTTCCTTCCTCCCTGCCTGCCCAGAGCTGGCTCTGCTTTGTCCATCACATCCCTCTGCTCCCAGGGCTGCAGTTCCCAGATCCAGGCTCCAGCCAGCCTTCAGGAGCTGCTTTCCAGGGACACTGGGTGTGGACACGCAGAGACAAGGACACACAGCACAGCACGGGCCGCTGCCAGCTCTGCTCCAGGGGCTCACAGCGTTTATTTCCCTTGGAATTTGGTGGGAAGGATCCAATCAATGCAGTGGGACAGCATTTGGGAGAAGCGCTTTGGCACCCAGCTACCAGTCACTGTAATTCCAGCACAAGGCTTGACATCCTGACCTCCAGTGCTGGAGTTGTGAATTCCCATGTTTTTCCTCGTTTTCTGTGAGTCTGCGCTCTGGCCATTGAAATTCCTTTCGTTACCTCGGAATGGTCATTGCATATATTGTGAGCAGAACTAGGTTATCCCTGAAATTTGTAACATTTAGGATCTGCAATCTGTGGCTAGAACTTGGTGAGTGACTCCAGGCTCAACCTGTGACTCCCCTCCCATGGCACCGAGCTTTGAGTGGAGGGAAGCTGCAAATCTCCAAGCAGAGGGTGAGAAATTGGGGGAACTGAGCTTCCTGAGGTGATCCTGAAACAGCGACACAGCCCCCAATGCCTGGCGGGACAGGGAACGCGCGGCGACCTCGGCACAAACATAAATAGGAAAAAGACTCTTTTTCAAAGAAAAAAAAACAATAAGAATTCAGAGCTTTCCAGTGTCACAGCTCAGAGAAAATTAAAAAAAAAAAAAAAGAAAAGTCATGCTTAAGGTTTCAAATATTCCTCAGACACAGCAAACCTAAATAGTATTCAGTTAAATAAATGGATGAGATACTCTGGGAAATGGAGGGAAAAGCTTTCAACTAAAAGAGGAAGGAAAATTTTCTTTCAATAAACAGCACTTTTTCTTTTTTATACACAACAAGCGAGTACAAGAAAAGGCTAAAAACACGGCTCTAGGAATGGCCACTTCCTGGGGGCATGAAGCTTTCCCCTTCTTAAATAACACAGGGAATTGGGAATACATCATTTACAAAACACGGAGCGGTTTATTATTCCAATTAGTGTTGTCAATCATAATTTAGCGAGGTGGAACTGAGGTATACCTGGTTGAGGGAGGTTAAGTAATACTTGGAAGCCTCTTTGCTCTATCCCATTGATTACTCTTGTTTCTGTACACGGAACAGCAGCACACGGAACATTCACAAGCTGTGTCGTAGTCGCATTACAATAGTCATTTTAAAAACAACAACGAATGCAATAAAAACAAGTTACCCTTTTTTTTTTTGTTGTTTTTAAATCTGAAATGAAATGTTTTTGATTTAAAAAAAATAACAGTAGTTCATTTAAAGGAATTAGTCTCTTCTGACAGGGATTAAGAAATCGGATGTCAGTGTTTAAAATGCTCATTAGCCTGTTCAGGTCCGGATTCTTCATCGTAAGTTCCTTATCAGCACGTGAGGGGTTCTCAGTCACGTCCTTCAGGTGTAAGCAGGGAATGCAGAAAGTCTCATGGATCCACGTTGGGGAGGAGGAGGAGGAGGAGGAGGGGGAAAACAAAGGATAAACACCTCTTGGTGATGTTCCAGAGAGACTTACCATCCGTTCTTGCCACCCGGAACAGCAGTGACGCCAGCAGTCCGTGCGCTGTAGCAGCTCCAGTGAAGAGTCCTGTGGTCACTTCCATGACCAGTGCAACTATCATAGACTGGATTCTTTGGGAGGAAAGTCAACGTTTGTCACCATTGTGACCACAGTCACGATGTCCTCTGTTGTTATAATGTTAGTGAGTTTTTGCATCTGGATGATCCTCTCCTCCACGCAGCCCGCCGACAGCCGCGCCTCGGCGTCGTGATCCCAGCACTCCTCGATGGTCTCGCACAGCATCGCCATTCCCTGCGGAAAGCAGCCAGGGAAACAGCTCCCATCAAAAAGGGCACTGCAGGGGACACCTGCCAGGTGGGAGCCTTTGTGTCCCACAGGATGTGGGGTGGGGTTGGTGTGAACCTGGAGCGTCCCGTGGGGCCTCAGCTCTGCTTTGCTCTGCGCTATTGAACAAAAACTGCAGGGGGCAAATCCTTCCCTGCACTGCTGGAGCCTCCCAGTGTTTTAAAAAGGTGAATCCCTCAGACACCAATTGGGACTTCACTACAAAGTAACTCCAGGACCTCTTCCATCAAAAAACAAAAAATCCCTCACTTTCTAGTACTGAAGAAGGAGCAGTCTAAGATGAGAAATGTTTACAGCCCATTTAACTCCTACTGGAATTATGAAACCCCTCCCAAACCCCAGTGTGATGGACACAACACGGCATGGACAGAACACGAGATTCAAAGTCGGTTGGGTCACACTTACAGAATGTTTCTGCCAACACTCCCTTAGGACAGGCCTCTTCTTTTTGTGCACCACAACTTCCTGCATGTCCTCCAGGGAGGGGTGCTGGCCGATCTCCTCCTCGAAAGGCAGCATGTACTCATCCACGGGGCCTGCAGAGGGAAACACCAGTTAAACAGGAAAGGGAAAAGGGAAAGTGCAGCCATGGTATTTTCTGAAAAATCCCTTTGCCAGGATTTTTCTCCTGAGAAGCTGAGAGGCCTCAGAGGAAAAGAAAAACAATAATTATCTGCTGCTGTGGAATGCAACAGGTGCATCTTGGATTGGTCCATGTAGGTTGTTTCTAATTAATGGCCAATCACAGTCAGCTGGCTCGGGCTCTCAGAGTTGTGAGCTTTTGTTATCATTCCATTGTTCTTCTATTCTTAGCTGGCCTTCTGATGAAAGGATTCTTTTAGTATAGTTTTAATATATCATTTTAATATAATATATATCATGAAACAATTAATCAGCCTTTTGAAACACGGATCAGATTCTCGTCTCTTCCCTCCTGCTGGGACCCCTGTGACAGCCCCAGAGGAAAGGGAAGATTGCCATGTTGGCAGTGCAGGCCATAACCAAAGCCAGAGTGGTGAGTGTTGGCAGGGGCTCCCCGCCCGCCGGGGGCTGCAGCAGGCGGGGCAGGGCCAGGGCAGGCGGCTCACTCACCGTCGGCGGCCGTGCAGCGCGAGGCCAGCTCCCAGAGCACCAGCCCCATGGCGTACATGTCGATCCTCAGGAACGCGTCCCTCTGGAAGTTGATAGCACCTTCGAGCACCTCGGGAGCCATGTACCTGCGGGTGCCCACCTGCAGGGGCACAGAACACCCAAGGTTGTGCCCACAGTCATCCCCAGCACGGGCGCCACCCTGCCTGCTGCCACACGAAACCCCTGCTTTGGCCCAGCCTAAACGCGGCTCTGGTTGCTGCTGCCTTAGGATGGAACAACCTCAGGGTGGAACAACAATTTCCATCTGCTCTGGGGAGCCCTGACCCCCAGGCAGCACTGCCTCTGACCCCCACGGAGCCCTGACCCCCAGGGCAGCACTGCCTCTGACCCCCAGGGCAGCACTGCCTCTGACCCTCATTCATGGAGAAAGTTTCCTGGACTTCAAGATTGACCAGAATCCACAAAAGTGTGAAATAGATTGTAGAGAGCAGTGTAGGTGTGTCACTTGGTGAGAAATTTTGGGTTTGGGATTTTTAGTGTGTTGTGGATGGAAGCAAGATGGAGGGCACAGGGTGTCATCCTGGGTTTCTTCTTCATGCTTCTTCTTCCTCTTTCTCCATGGGTTTGGGTGGCATTTTGTAATTGGGCAGAAAAGTCCCCATTGTGGGCTCTGTGGGATCAGTTATTGGGTTAAAAGGCAAAATAATCCAGGTGTCAGCTCTTAATTGGATAGTTTAGTCTATAAAGACCTTGGAACAAGAGATTGTTGCCATTTTGTGCCTTCTAATGAAAAGCTGCTGAACTCCCAGTAGTGAGGCTGTTTTACTGAGTCTGAACATGAAACTACCATCTCAAGTCCAGACCCAGGGAAACCCACAACTAGAATCCCCCACATTAGGACTAAATCTTGGAAGTTGCATCCCTCAGTTTCTGAATAATAAGTAAATAATTAATAAAATATCACAAAAGTTCTTGTCCAAATTGTCCTGTCAGGATAAAAGTGGGGATAGGCCACGCAAAAGAGCCTGAGGGGAGATTCCCATTCACATCCAGGTAACAGCTGGATCATTCCTGGAAATAACTCAGGATTTACCTGTCCATGGGTGTCTCCTGCAGACTTTCCAGCCTCAAACTTTAAAGCTAGACCGAAATCAGCAATACAAGCCGTGAGGTTGTTTTTCAGCAGCACGTTCTTGCTTTTGATGTCCCTTGCAAGTTCAAGAAAAAACCACAAATTAGAGATCTAGAACACGAAATACAGAAAAAACGAAGGAAAAAGGAACAGCAAAAAACAAGAAAATAATAAAGAAACAGATAAGTTAAGCAACAAAATAATAATCATAAAACCTCAGAGTGCCTTTGCAGACCTTGGAACTGTAATTTTGTGCTTGTTGTTAAAATAAATACAGATGTATGACGGATATAGGGATGTATATGGAGATCTGGATATGGATGATGCAGGTTGGATCCAGAGATGGAACGAGAATGTTGCAATCCAAGTGTGCAGCGACTGCAACTTTGTTTAAATAACAGGGGGAAAATGTGCTTGGAGGGGAGATCCAGGAATTCCTGCAGGAGCAAGAGGTGGTGCTGGGCTGCCTGCAGGCCTGCCCTGTGTCCCTGCATTCCCAGGGCAGTACCTGTGGGAGATGGCTGGCTTGTGGCCGTCCTTGAGCCCCGGGATGTCCTCGTGCAGGTAGGCCAGGCCCCGCGCCATGGTCTGGGCGATGTGGCACAGCTCGTTCCACGACACCACGTTTGCCTTCAGGAAATCTGTCAGGGACCCCTGCAGGAAAACAGGCACACACCCAGCTCAGCTCACTCCTCCAGGGAAAACCTGCAATTCCTGCAATTCACATCCGTAGGACCTTTGACTGTCCTTCCTTATGGACCAACAGCAGGTTCAGAGTGAAATACTCTGAATAAACTGAGATGAAATCATTCAACACCACAGTTTCAGAGTGAAACACGCTGAACAAATCCAAAGAGATATTCAGAGTGAAACACACACTCTGAACAATCCAAAGAGAACAAAATTATTCAACAGAAAACTGAATGTATTCTTAATTAATTGTATTTGTGTTTCTTCCTTTTGCTGTCACAATAGAATCTATCTGTATCGCTTCATCTTTATTCTTATCAACCAACAAGGGAACCAAAAATAACCCCCAAAAAATCTCTGCAAGATGGGAGGTTATGTATTTTAGGCAGGTTTAGAGTGGGGATGTTAAAATAGACATATTCTAAAAAGCCAAAAAAAGGCAGAATCAATTTTTGTTTGTCTCCTAAAACAACTCCTCTGTCAGTAAAACCCGATGCCAACTTTCTCAGCTGCCTGCAAACCAACTGCAAGGAATTCACATCCAGCGAAAAGCCAGCAGCAAAGCGAAAGCTGCTCCCCATTTCCTTGCTGCACCGGCCCAGCCCCAGGTGCGTGAGCCTGTGTGGGGCTGCTGTCCCTGGCCAGGCCAGCCCCACCTTCTCGTGGAAGGCAGTGATGAGCCACAGGTCCACGTCGATGCTGGAGCCGCGCTTCTCGGCGCCGATGAACTGCAGGATGTTGTCGTGCTTCATCCCGGGCAGGCTGTAGATCTCGTACTCGTTCTGCCACGACTGCTTGTCCTGCAGGCACAGCAGCACAGGCACAGTTACCCACCAAAAAATGGCACCTCAGGGCTGGCCCTCAGGGGAGGTTGCTCCCTCTCGGGGCTTTGGCTGCTCAGAGTGCCCCTGAGATGTGTCAGAAATTCTCTTTTCCCAGCCCAGTGCTCAAAGAAGGAGCCAGAGCTCCTCAGTTCTCAGTCTCAAGGTTGTTTATTGTTCCTTATCTATAAATTCTTTCTCCTGTCCAGCTGAGCCTGCTCAGCAGGACAGACAGAGGCACTCTGCCCACCCTGGGGCTGTGTTATCTTTTTATACTAAAAACCACCTGTACAATATTTACAATGACTTCCCAATACCCATCACCTGTGTTAGACAGTGAGCTTCTACTCTAAACCAATCCAAAAGTGCCACCATCACAGCAGGAGATGGAGGCCAAAAGAAGAAGAAAGGCTGGACACGCCCAGATTCCTCCATCTTGCCCCCTGAACCCCCATTCTAAAAACCCCAAAAAATCTATTTTTCCACCCCGTGATAAATTCACTATCATTCTACTTAAACTGTCATGGCTTGCTGGATCCTCATACAAGGCTGGTAATTTGCTCCATGGGTCATAACCAAAGTCACAGGTGTGTTGGGCTCTGTGCCAGGGTCCCTGAGCCCCCTGGCAGGGTCCTGGCAGTCCAGGATGAGGGATCTCCTGAATTCTGACAGCTACCAGAGTTTGGGAATGCTCTGTCAGAAAACCCATGGAGTTTCTTGTGAAATAACGAGAGCCTGCAGTGCTGATTCTGCAAGGCAGCCCCTGGATCAGTGTGAGGAACAAATCCCTGCACCTCCAGCAGCAGGGGGTGCTTTAATCAGTGCAAAACCCATCCCAGTATCAGCATCCAGCACCACTCTGTGCTCTCCAAATTCTTCAATCCATTTAATGCGAGCCACGGCTTTGCGAGGGCACTTGCTGGGCAATGAGTGTTGTGGCACTTAATTGAGGCATGGTTAATTGGAACAATCACTCCAGGGTCTGCATTTCAGGGCATTCCTTCTAAGCACAATTTAATTTGATTATTAACTGCCCAAGAGGTGGGTTAGAGCTGCTTAAAACTACGGATGCTGAATATTTTTATGATTAGAAACCCACATTTCACAGGCTTTATGCTTCAGTAATGTGTTTACTGCAGTAAAACACTTATTTTAAATCACTAAATTCTTCCTGTATCTCTTACACCTCAAGGCCATTTCCACTTGGATTTACAGAATTATTGGGCCAAGAAAAGCTGCTTTAATGTGAGGAAAAGCCAGGAGCCCAAGAGTTCTGCTCACCTGGATGGGGAATATTTTGACTGCAACGTATTCATTGAGCAGCTGAGCTTTCCACACACACCCAAATCTCCCCCTGGCCTTGATCTCCAGGAGCTGCAGCGGCTTCAGACCCATCAGGGGAGATGGTGGGGGAGGCCCAGGATCCTGCAATCAGGAGAGACCACTAATTAATGCTGCTTTAATTAATGACATTCATTCACATCATCCCTGAGGGCACTACAGATAGAGGACTGCAGACGGGGAGAGCCTGGGATCACCCGGCCAAACCCCACTGCAAATCCCAAACACCCAGGGACAAAGCCCAGCCCTGCTGCACGGGGTGGGAATGGGACTGTGAGACAGGCCCAGCAGGGATGGGACACACCTGGATAACAGGTGGGACAGCACAGCAGGAACCAGGGAACCACTGAGCACCAGGGAAGGACAGCAGAAATCAGGGAATTACGGAATCAGGTGGGAAAGCACAGCAGAAATTAAGGAATAATATGAGTACTTAGGATAGCACAGCAGAATTTAGGGAATTATGGAATCAGGTGGCAAAGCACAGGAGAAATTGAGGAATAATGTGACCAGGTGGAAAACCAAGGCAGAAATTAAGGAATAATGGAATCAGGGGGAAAGCACAGCAGAAATTAGGGAATAATGTGACCAGGTGGGAAAGCAAGGCAGAAATTAAGGATGAGTCTAATCAGGTGGGAAGAAAGCGCAGCAAAAATTAAGGAATATTGTAACCAGGTGGGAAAGCACAGCAGAAATTAGGGAATAGGTGGTAAAGCAAGGCAGAAATCCATGAATAATGGAACCAAGAGGGGAAGCGCAGCAGAAATTAGGGAATTATGGAATCAGGTGGGAAAGCACAGCAGAAATTATGGAATAATGTGATTACTGAGGATAGCACAGCAGAAATTAGGGAATCATGGAATCAGGTGGGAAAGCAAGGCAGAAATTAAGGAATAATGTGACCAGGTGGGAAAGCAAGGCAGAAATTAGGGAATAATGTGACCAGGTGGGAAAGCAAGGCAGAAATTAAGGATGAGTCTAATCAGGTGGGAAGAAAGCTCAGCAAAAATTAAGGAACATTGTAACCAGGTGGGGAAGCACAGCAGAAATTAAGGACCAAAGATAATCAAGCTTTACTTGTTATATTTTTAAGAGCTGGAATTGCAATGAGCCCCTTGGATGCATTGGAGGTTTCTGTGTTTATCTGAAGCGTGGGGCCTCTGAACCCTGCAGATCCACACCTGGGTCAGCCCCTCCTGCCCCACTTCCCTGCTCCCAGCTTTGCCAGGGAGCTCCTGAATTCCCAGCGCCCAGAAATGAGCTGGAATGCCATTGCAGAGGTGATCTGGTCCTGCCCTGCAGGGTTTGTCCAGCTGGAGGTGAGACAGCTCCCACAGGGCGCTCCATGGACCCACAACCCCACATCCCCATCCCCATATCCCACACTACAGCCTGGGACCATTTCCTTCCTAGGAAAGGGCAGGAACAGTTCATTGTACGCCCTGGATTTTCTGCTTTGCTGTATCACATCATCTGAACAGAACAAGCAGATTCTCAATTTTATTGCCAAAGCTCTGCTTCCTTCTGGGCTGGCCCTTTCCCTCCAGGTGGGATTAGCTTCTCCCTCTACAAAAACCCCAGCAACCAACACTAAAGTTTTCAAAAACCCTCCACAACATCCCCTTTTCCTCTGTTTTCCCCAAAGTGAAAAGCAGTTTTCAAGAGAATGAAAACCACCAGAGAAGCTGCTTCTACAAGAGAGAGGAGAGTGCTCGTTAAAGAGTTAAATGTTTGAGCACTTCCATCAAAACCATGAAATCCTGTGCAGGTTGAAGACATTTTGTGACCAACTGTGGGGGTAAGAACCCTTTGCTATGGGGAGAATGGAAACAAGTGCTGAGAATGCAAGTCCTGAGTAGTTTCAGTGCAGGAATCAACATCCCCTCTCTGCTTGCTTGTACAACAACAAATCAATTAAAAGAACAAGTTCCAGAGAAAGATTCAGAGCAGAATAACCTCTCTGCACAAATTAATAACTAGACAAAGAATAAATAGCATTTGAAATTCAAATTAGAGACACACTGCAGCTCTGTCCCCAAAAAGGGGGAAATCCTTTTGTCAGTGTGACAGCGACAGGCACTTGGAGTTGTGACATCAACATTTGCAGCACAGAAAACCAAGTTTGAGAGCAAAGATTTCCCTCCCCTGCTGCCTTTCATTCTGTGCCAGAGCCCTCTTGGAATATTCCAGGCACCAGGGAAAGCAGTGCCCTCAATTTGTAAAATACAAACTGTACTCAAGAAATATTTGTAAATCCAGTTTGTTGTCGTTAGAAGAGGAAGTGGGAACAAGATGCTCGAATTTATCCCCCAAAGGCAGCCCTGATTTAATGAACTGTTCAAGCTCTGAACCTCCTGCCTTGTCTGAAGCAGAGAAATTGGTGGGAAATAATCCCAAATCCCCCTTTGCTCTGGTGGCTTGGATCCCCTTCCTTCCCACAGCCTCCTCCCAGTAAACTGCTGGGATTTGGAAGCACCTGGTGCCTGAATTCTTCCCCAACCACCAGGAAAACCAAACACCTCCAAGATTTGCTGAACCCACTTCCAGCATCTCTGCCAAGAGCTGCAAGTGAAAGTGGCAGGCAAACCTGATGCTTTCCTAACTCCCCATTAGCCCACAACACTTCCCATACACCAAATTCCCCATTTCCTAGAAATCCCTGGCTCTCCTCACCACATTCCCAGCACCTGCCACAGCCTTTCCACGTGGGAAGCAGAATTCCTGCTGTTAACACCACTGGAAAGAAAAGTTTTCCTTTTTTTTTTTTTCCCCTCTGATTTTTTCTAAGCACCTTGGTTGAAATCTAACTCCAGACTCTGCAGCTCCAGGGACTGATTTTACACAGAAACATTCCCTGACAATATTTCCAACTCGCTCTGCTCCAAGGAAAATTGTTTAATGTTCCAGAAATGTTCCCCATTATCCCTGTGAGGTTTTGGGGCTGATCTCTGTGGTGCCAAGGCCACAATGCCAGCAGGGGTGGATAAACTGGGCTCTTAAATTTCCCAGCTGTCCAAAACCCCAGGGCCCAATTCCCTTTTCCTGCCCTTCCCCTTGGACTGAGTCATAGGGGAAATATTCCTTAAGGAAAGGGGACTTCCAGGAATGGGGTTCCTCAAGTGTCCCCAAAAATGGCTCTGGAGATCAGAGAGCTGCTCAGCCATTGTGGAACCCAAAGCCAGGGACAGCAGCTCCTTGGAGGCAGCACCTGCATCCCTGGCTGGGATAAGGAGGCCAAACATGGACAGAGATCCAAGGAACTCTGGGAACTCTTTACAGAGGCATAGGCAGGAAAATATTCAAATATTTACCTTTATAATACATTGAAACCATTACATTTTCTTCTAAACTGCATTTCCAAGGCATTTATTAGAGAATTGATAGGACAGGAATTGAACATTTTTATTACACCTCAAATCTCAATGTATTCAATATTCCATTGAAAAGCTGAGTGGGAATGACCCAATTTGTGACTTAAGGGAGCCCAGTGACTTGGAGCAAACAAATATAAATATAAATATAAATATAAATATAAATATAAATATAAATATAAATATAAATATAAATATAAATATAAATATAAATATAAATATAAATATAAATATAAATATTCCCTGGGAAAGGTGGGGAAAAATGAAGAGACTGAGTGGTGAAGGAGTATTTTTCTTTTTCTCCAGATGATCCATTTTTGGGAGTTCCTGCACCACACAAAATCCCAGATCAGCACGTGGAGAGCCCAGAGTTCCAATGGATTTGTCCCAGGGGGGAGATGGGAAGGGAGAGCCAAGGACAGGGCACAGGTGGGTGGGATGTGGCCTTTGCTTCCAGGGAAGCCCTGTGCTGGGCTGATGTTCCAGGATCCATCCCAGACTGCACATCCTGACCCCACCACTCAGGAACTCCAGGGAATTTTGGGAGATCCACAAACCACAGGCTAAAACTGCATTTTTAAACCACACATGCTGACAGATGGCTTGTCCAAAATACTGAGAAATCACAATTCAGAGCAAACAACGTCTCCCACATCCCCAGAAAGCCCCAGAGCCAGGAACAAACATCCTCTTACCTCAATCATTATATGAAAGGCGTGCTTGCAGAGAGGGAAAAAACACAGGCAAGAGAAATTACTATTTACACCAGAATGGGATGCAAAAACAGCTTAGAGGAGACAAAGTCAATTATTTGTGAGTTAATGACAGGAATATTCACGGGGACAGCAAAACTTTCCCACAGCAGAAACACATCATTTAAAACAACAAAGAAATCCAGCGTTGTTAGTAAAGGAAAATGAGAAAAACAGGATTATTCTATAGAAAATTAACGAAATTATTTCCTAATTACATAGAGAAGCGTCCACTGCAGGTGTAGAGAGCCGTGTTACAGCAAGCAGCACAGAGACACGTGGAACTTCCCAAGGTGAAATTCCAGAGCCCGGGATGAGAACCCGCACTGCTCCCTGCAGCGCTCCCGCTGCCCGCCAGGGGGCAGCGCCGCACCAGGGAAATCCCGGCCTGGCCACGGAACCGCCAAAGGCCCGGCTGGAACCGAGCCTGATCAATGAACGGCACCGGGCCTGAGCAATGCACGGAACCGGGCTTGATCAATGAACGGCACCGGGCCTGAGCAATGCACGGAACCGGGACTGAACAATGAACGGAACCGGGCCTGAGCAATGCACGGAACCGGGACTGATCAATGAACGGAACCGGGCCTGAGCAATGCACGGAACCGGGCTTGATCAATGAACGGCACCGGGCCTGAGCAATGCACGGAACCGGGCCTGATCAATGAACGGAGCCGGGCCTGAGCAATGCACGGAACCGGGCCTGATCAATGAACGGAACCGAGCCTGATCAATGAACGGAACCGGGCCTGAGCAATGAACGGAACCGGGACTGAGCAATGCACGGAACCGGGCCTGAGCAATGCACGGAACCGGGACTGAACAATGAATGCAACCGAACCTGATCAATGAACGGCACCGGGCCTGAGCAATGAACAGCACCGGGCCTGATCAATGAATGGAACCGAGCCTGATCAATGAACGGCACCGGGCCTGAGCAATGCACGGAACCGAACCTGATCAATGAACGGCACCGGGCCTGAGCAATGCACAGAACCGGGACTGAACAATGCACGGAACCGGGACTGAACAATGCACGGAACCAGGACTGAACAATGCATGGAACCGAACCTGATCAATCAATGGCACCGGGCCTGAGCAATGAACGCACCGGGCCTGAGCAATGCACGGAACCGGGCTTGATCAATGAACAGCACCGGGACTGAGCAATGAACGGAACCAAACCTGATCAATCAATGGGACCGGGCCTGATCAATGAATGGAACCGAACCTGATCAATGAACGGCACCGGGCCTGAGCAATGCACCGAACCGGGCTTGATCAATGAACGGCACTGGGACTGAACAATGAATGCAACCGAACCTGATCAATCAATGGGACCGGGCTTGATCAATGAACGGAACCGAACCTGATCAATCAATGGGACCGGGCCTGAGCAATGAACGGAACCGGGCCCGATCAATGAATGGCACCAGGACTGAGCAATGAACAGAACCGAACCTGATCAATGCATGGCACCAGGCCTGAACAATGAACAGAACCGGGCTTGATCAATAAATGGCACCGGGCCTGATCAATGAATGGAACCGAACCTGATCAATCAATGGGACCAGACCTGAACAATGAACGGAACCGAACCTGATCAATCAATGGGACCGGGACTGATCAATGAACGGAACCGAACCTGATCAATGCACGGCACCGGGCCTGACCAATGAACGGCACCTTGGATCTGATCAATGCACAGAACTTGGCCTGATCAATGCACGGCACTGGGCCTGATCAACGCACGGAACCGAACCTGATCAATGCACGGCACTGAGCCTGATCAGTGAATGGCACCGGGCCTGATCAATGAACGGCACCAGGCCTGATCAATGAACGGTACCTCAGAGCTGGGCTCCAGCACCAAACCTGATCAATATATCCCCAGAGAGGGGAACTCCAACACTCTGCAAATACTGATAAATCAGCACATACTGATAAATCCCAGTATTGAAGATTCATTCCCTCAAACAATCCTGTGAGGAGTTTACAGAGAGTGGAATGAGATCCAGGATAAAGCCACATCCCAGGATTGCAGTGACCCCTTGTTTGTGCAGCTTTCATCCCTTTTCCTGAACAACCTCAGGGGAGTTGCCTTCGTTCTGTGTCCTGCACTGCAGGCCCTGGCACAGCATTCCCAGAGAAGCTGGGGCTGCCCCTGGATCCCTGGCAGTGTCTCAGTCCAGCTTGGATGAGCTTTGGAGCAGCCTGGCATGGTGAAAATTGTCCCTGAGGCGGTGGAAGTGTCCCTGCCCATGGATGGGATGAGTTTTGAGTTTCCACCCAACCGAAACTATTCCAGAATTCTGTGGCTCTTTCACCTGAGCCATCTCCTTTGTCCTTTATAATGGGATGTTGGAAGAGAGGGAATTCAAGCCCCTGTCTCCAGCTGCCATTCCTTCTCCCCCTGTGCCTTCACACCCTCAGGATGCTCTGGAGCCAACAGGAGCCTTTCCCTGTGCCTGGACAGTGCTGAGCACACACTTCCCTTTCTCCAAATAATTCATTCACCAGATTAATACCAATAATTAATCCAGGAGGATTCATTCCATAAACCTGTGACAGAACTCAGAGCACTGGGATCCACCAGGATCTCCTCCACCATCATCAGGGCAGCTCCAGAGCAGAGCAAAACCCACCCCAAGGGGCTGAAAGTCTTTTCTTTTCCCAGGCCTATTCATTATTAAAGTTCTCCAGCTCTGGAGAATTATGGAAATTCCTCAGCAATAAGCAGAAATATGTATGAATTCAACCTTTGTGCTCTGACCATAATGAGAAACTGCAAAAATGAAGCTCTGAGGAATGAGCCCTGTCCCAAAGCTCTCACTCCTCCCCCGAGGGATCAGCTTCCCCCAAACTCTGACAGATTCCACACACATGGAAACTTCCCAGGGATGTATTTATGCTCATTAACACCTCTGGATTATAAAGCAGTGTCCTCCCCTGCAGCCCACAGAGCATCACCTCGGGCTCCCAGCAGAAATCCAGGAGGCAGCAGTTAAAGGGTGTCAGGCTACAAGAGAAATGCAAAGCTGAGATTTATGTCAGGAATTACCTCTGATAAACAAAAGCTGGGAGCAGTTAACCCCCCTCAGAACCCCTGTCACCCACACAAATGTACATGAACACACTCACTGCTGTTTATGCTGCCTGAAAACCAACTCTAATGGGTCTATTACAATATTTGGAAGCAATTAGAACAATAAAACCCTAAGTAGTGTGGGTTTTTCCCAAAATTTGGGCTACCCACAACCATTTTCTGATCTGTAAAAGCTGCACTTGGCTTTTGGGTGTTTTCATACAAATTCTTCCCTCTATTATAGATTTTAACTTGTAGCAGCCCATGGATTCTATTAAGAAAAAGAAAGGATCCAGTTCAAGCTCCTCACCCACTGCACATTCACATTCAGGGGTCCTGATGTGCAGTAACTTTCCAATCTCTTTTCCCATTTTCTATAAGCACCTGGCTTCTCCCTGTGTATTTTTCAAGCAGCCATTAATCTTCCCAGGTTTGGATTCAATCCTTGAGAAAAAACCCACCCTCTCCCTTGCATTTTTCCAGTGTTGAGATGTTTCTACTAAAGTATCTGTAACAACAAGAAGAAAAAACGTGGCTTTTGGAAGACCAAAATGGGGAAAACCTGAACAGCTGATTTAGTTCTTTGTTCTTCAGCAGGAAACTGGGATTTTTCCCAGGTGGAAAGACCTTCCCAGAAATTTCAAGTGCCTCAGGTAGATTTAGGAATTCCTGTGGTCAGAAATTCAAACCCTGATGCATCTTTGACCCCAGAGAGCTCAACCATTTCAGAAGAAATCCCCCAAACAGGTCACCAAGACATGGAGCGAATCTGCAAAGCCTTTTCTCAAGCCTCTCAACACCACGATCACTTGAAAACCAACCCAAAAACGCAGCAGTGATGCAGAGAAACCCTGCCAGGCTGGGAGGGGAACGGTTCCCTGCTCGGTGGGGCTGCTGGCAGCGCTGTGGGAGGGTGACAGTGGCACCCATCAGTGCCAGGGTGGCAGGAGCCCCCTGGGCCCTGCACTGACAGCGCTGGCACCAGCTCAAGGCTTGCCAGGAGCCGGGGGGCACAACAGAGCAGCTCCCTGCCAGCCTCGCCCCAGATTTATCGGGAATGTTTGGGGGGAAACCTGGATCACACCTAACTGCATCCCCCAGGGAAAAGGAACCAGGTCCCAGCAGCTCCTTCTGCAGAAAAATTCAAATATTTAAAAGAGCAATCTGATTCTTTGGGTGAATTTTATCAGCTGATGGATTTATTATGTTTGCTAAAGCAAATAGAAATAAGGAGACAGAACAGTTCCTAAGTGTTTTCCATACACACAGATGCATTCAGCAAACATGGATTTGTTAATAACTCACTGCAGAGCACAGAAAGTGACAGATTTGATGGAATTTGACAGCTTTCACTGGATACTTCCCCACACAGCAGTGAGGCACAGTGAGCAGCACAAACAAGCCAAGACTAATTGTCCTTTGTGTCTCTTTACAGGTTCAAACATTTCTTACATTGTATTTCTTGCCTTTTTTTTTTTTCCTTTTTAAATACTCCAAACTATTTCTTTCCCTTTGCTCTCTAATCTTTTACTTATCACCAAATTCTTTCACCATTTCTCATTCTTCTTTTTTATCTTTTGCTTATTTTTCTTCATTTTTATCTTTTGCTTACTCCTCATCCATCCACCCATTCATTTTTTCCTGGAAGTTGGGTACCAGCTCAGCATTCCCACTGTTTCTGGGAATAAAGCAAGGGAAAAGGGATAACTTTTCTCTGGATCTCACATGGAGCAATCTCTTTTTCCTACTGTACATCTGACCTGTCCATTCTACCACTGCTACATAAAGAATGAAACCAAATCCATTTGCCTACAAACTCCACTCATGCCCCAGTTATTAAATATACTATTAACAGATTAATTGCACAAATATTTCAGAGTTTATTCGTGGTTATGAAGTTCCCAACAGTTTCCCTCCCTTCCTGCTTCCCCTGTCTCCTGTTCCAACCAGCTGTAATTAAATTTCAAGTGGGAACCACTGCTCTGCTGCATAAGGGAGAGTGTTTACACATTGGATTTACATAATAATTCTGGGTAGTTTTTCAGGCACAAGTGGCTTTTCCTGACTTTCCACATGAGCCTTAATGCCTGCTCACCACAAGATAGGAAAATGTTGTTGCCCCACAAGCACCAAGGTACATTTATCCCAAAGATACGATCTGAGCATAAACACAACAGCTGATTATCCTATTTATTAAAAATTCAGGTGTCAATCCTGCCCCAAACACAATCCATGCAAGGAAAAAACTGCAGCAAAAGAAGGGAGAATCAGAATTCAAGTTCTTGAAACCTCACACATATTTAACATTCTCTTGCTTTTCCATGGCTTTATCCATGACTTAATTTCTTCAGGAAGTCAATCCCACACTGGAATGATCCCCACAATTAGCAGTTATGAATTTGATCACCCAGCAAAGACCACTGGGTTGATGTAAAGTCCCAAATCCATAAAATGGGAGCTGGATGAACTAATTATGCTGACAGATTGCAGGGAGTCTGAGGAGCTGCAATCCTCTCTGCAAGGACAGCAAACAGACTTTTTTCCTCTAAATTATGTTCTTTTCATTTGGCAACAACATATGGCCACTGCCTCTCCCCAAATTCCTCTTATCTATTACTGAGAAACTGAAACCAAAACACTTGAGCTATCAACCCCAGGCAATGCTGCTTCCTGCAGCACCCTCCTGTCAAGCAGCAGCACTGGAAATATCCCAGGAGCTGGAGCACACAGAGATCAATCCTTGGCAACCCTACCCAAAATAACAGGAGTTTTCATTTTCATCATAAAGAACATCACTGGAGGACAGGTCGTGTATTCTGGTCACTGCACTGAGTTGGAAGCTCAAATTAATTCTGCTGCAAAAATCCAAATAATTTCTCTCTTCATTTCCACAACCACATTTTCTCCAGCTTTTCTGCTTTGGTCTCTAGAATTTCCTGCTTTAACTCTTTCCATAAAAGCCTCCTAATCTCAGTTGGATCTCCAGACTGAAGGAAGAGGAGTTCCAGTGGTAGCACTAATTACAGCTCCAGGATCAGCTGGAGCCTCCCAAGAGCAGGAATTCCACACACAGGAGCCCCAGAAGGTTTGTCTGGGTTCACAATGGCCAGGCTACAATCAGGTGTGGAGCCCACAACCTCATCCTTTTGAAATGAAACACAAACAGCCCTAAAACTGAAATGTTTCATGATAAAGCAGGAATTCCACACACAGGAGCCCCAGAAGGTTTGTCTGGGCTCACAATGGCCAGGTTACATTCAGATGTGGAGCCCACAACCTCATCCTTTTGAAATGAAACACAAACAGCCCTAAAACTGAAATGTTTCATGATAAAGCAGGAATTCCACACACAGGAGCCCCAGAAGGTTTGTCTGGGCTCACAATGGCCAGGTTACATTCAGATGTGGAGCCCACAACCTCATCCTTTTGAAATGAAACACAAACACCCCTAAAACTGAAATGTTTCATGATAAAGCAGGAATTCCACACACAAGAACCCCAGAAGGTTTGTCTGGGCTCACAATGGCCAGGTTACATTCAGGTGTGGAGCCCACAACCTCATCCTTTTGAAATGAAACACAAACACCCCTAAAACTGAAATGTTTCATGATAAAGCAGGAATTCCACACACAAGAACCCCAGAAGGTTTGTCTGGGCTCACAATGGCCAGGTTACATTCAGGTGTGGAGCCCACAACCTCATCCTTTTGAAATGGAACACAAACACCCCTAAAACTGAAATGTTTCATGATAAAGCAGGAATTCCACACACAAGAACCCCAGAAGGTTTGTCTGGGCTCACAATGGCCAGGTTACATTCAGGTGTGGAGCCCACAACCTCATCCTTTTGAAATGAAACACAAACACCCCTAAAGCTGAAACGTTTCAAGACAAAACAGAAAACACATAAACAAGAGGAAAAAGATGATAAGAACCACAATGCACGAGCTGAGCTATGAAGATTTTCTTAACATTCCCTACACCTGCATCCCAGTTCTAGTTGTCCTTAAACACAGCTCATTCTCTCTTAGCTGCTATTTTCTGAACCCCTGAAATGGCCAAGATGAACTGGCAACTCTTTTTTTTGTTTCCAGCTAAGCATTACAGCTCAGCCCTCACCATGCCTTCACTGTGTATTCAGTTTTTCTCCTCCCGAACAAAGAGATGCATAAAAACATGAAGTAGTTGCTCATCTGTTCATCAAAGAATAATTAATAAGGCTGTTTAAGTAAAGCTTAATTCTCTGCTTTAGGGGAGAGCAAGCGTTAGGACCTGGAAACCAGGAGGGGAACAGAGAGACCAGCCATGAGACAGATCCCCTTCAGGCATGGTTTGGCCCTTAAAAAACCCCAAATCCTGCAGCAGGGGCTCACCTGGGTGGGAACAAGCACGGGAGGATAGGCCAGCTTGTGATGTCTGTACATCCAGAAGGAGAAGAGCACAATCACTGCAATCCCCATGATAGGCACCAAGGAGTAGAGCAAGGTGTTGAACAGAGGTGGCTTCGGTGTAACAGGATTGGAAGTTGCTGAAGGGGGAAGAAAAAAGACACAGCTTTTAAGGAACAAAACCAGGCAGTGTTTGAAATGTGCAGCAGCCTGATTTTCTAACAGCTGCTGCCATCATCACAGCAGGCTCCCAGTACCTGATTAGCCAGCACAAACTAACACCTGGTTAAAAGGCAGCACTCTGGAAAGCAGGGGAATAGCTCAGATCCCAGTGGAATTCTGGGCCTCCAGGCAGCTTACAGGGGGTGGCTGAACTCCCAGGGGACTGCAAGAATTCATCACCTCATGAACTAAAACCAATCAATACAGAGATTTGGCAACAAGCTCCAGCACTCCTGTGCCTGGCTGCAAGGAGGAGCTCTCCAGGTGAAGACATTTCCACATGACCTCAGAAAAGGCTCGGCAGGAGCAGGAGCTGCTTCCAAGGCAGCCACAGCCCCCTGGGGCAAGAGAGGGCTCAGGAGAGGGAGGAATGTCAATTACTGCCTCAGCAGCATCACTGACAAAAATGACAACAGTATCTCCTGGGTCAACAAAGGCTATTTTAATCTTGCAGAAAATGTTCTTTCATTTCATAAACAACTTCCTCTGGCTATTGGATACATGAAACATTTGCTGGTTTCAGCTCAGTTATTAACATCCCTTGGTTTTCCAGCAGATTCCTGACTGGAAGAAGATGGGCAAGAAAAAATCCAATCACCTTATAGCTGTTGTTTTTTAAAATAGTTATTTGTTAAGTCTGGCTAATTTGATTGTCTTTCAGAACCACAGAATGTGCTGAGTGGAAGAACCCACAAGGATCCTGTGATCTGGGAGAAAGTTCTTTTCCCCTTTTTAGAGGTTACTGTGTCCATTTACAGAGAAGAAAGAAAAGGAACCTTTTCTGTTCCTTTTCTTCTTTTTTGAAGAAAAGGAGCATCCCTAGGCTGGCACAGGAATACAGGTGTGACTGTGTTCACAGGGTGAGGGAAGAGATGAGAATGTTGACTCTATGTTTAGAAGGCTTGATTTATTATTTTATGATATATATGTATTATATTATAACTGTACTAAAAAGAAGGGAAAGGTTCCTTCTGAAGCTAGCTAAGCTAAGAATAGAAAAAGAAGTATGAAAACAAAAGGCAGCTCTCTTGGACTCTGTCTGAGATAGCTCTGTCTTGATTGGCTATTAATTATAAACATTCAGGATGGCTTAATCAAAAGTCTACCTGTTGCATTCCACAGCAGCAGGTAACTATTGTTTACATTCTGTCTCTGAGGCTTCAGCTCCTCAGAAGGGAAAATCTTCAAGGAAAGATTTTTAGTGAAAAAGGATGTCTGCAACATACAGGGATAAGAAAGCTTTTGGCCCAAAAATTTACACCCTTAAAGGAGCTTAACCATGTAATTAAGGTAAGATTTGACAGTAACTTCTACATCTCAAACCAGGCAATTATTTCAGATTATCCTTCCTTCCCACCCTTGGAAAGAGCTGAAGTGCCTTTTATTGATTTTACAGGCAAGCACCTTTCCAAGGGGAATAAATGAAGTGGCACTGCACAGAGCTGTCCCAGAACCCTGTGGCAGGAAAGGCAGCACTTTTGGGCAAGTGTGAGCTGCAGAAGAAGCAGGATGTGGAGCGGTGCTGTCAGCAGGAACTTACGCTGCGTGACCTCCATCTCCGGGAAGTAGAAGAAGCGCTCGTTGCACATGTTGCCCTCACAGCAACAGAAAAACACCTCAGGGCTGTCCTTCTTCTCTATGCAATCATTCCTGCAGGAGAGAAGGGGGAAAAGTTCATTCATCTCCAGCTGGGTTGTCTTTGTTCAGGAGAAAATACTGTGCCCATCTTTTAGATTTCCAAGGTGAACTTTGTTAAATCGACCGTGACCAAAATAACAGCTAAACCTAATGAGATAAATTAAAACTTTGATATTTTATGTTGCAATGAAATTTTATTAAAGCAGAAACACATTTTTGTCATTTTTAAGACAAAGTCAAAGAAAACCACCAGCAGGACAAAGTTAAAGAAAACCACCACCATCACCAGATTGAGGAGCAGTTCACAAGCTAGATTTAAACAGGACAAACAAGGCTGGAGGTAAGTGAGAAGGAAGATTTCTAAATTTTATTGTATTTGTAGAAAGAAATGATGAAATTTCCACAATCTCCTCTGCCTACATTATGCTCAGGGACAGAGCTTGTTTTATTCCCTGAATTAACTGCAGGAATGGCTTTTTCATTAATATTCTGCTAACAAATAAACTGAAACTATTCCCATCAGGAGAGAAAAAGCAGCAACCAGGAGCCAACCTGACAGCAGAACTGGAAAAGGCTGAAGAAATACTGCAGGATTTTAAACACAGCTGAAGATTGTCAGGGAGGTTTTGGGCTCATCTTCAAAACTTGGGGTTATTCCCTGGAGCCAGCTCTGGCTGTCACCCTGCCCTGTGACTTCCAGGGAACATTTTCTCTTTGATGTCCTGAATCTGCTGCTGTTTGGAGTCACCCCCACAACTCCCAGAGCACCCCACGCCCCAGAGATAAGATTTGGGCAGCTCTGGACAAACACAGCACTGCCTGTGATTAGCACAAGTCACTTAATGAGGACTTACTCAGTTTCCAGCTCCTTCCTCACTGTCCTTCCTGCGTTTCCTTTCTTCTTCCAATTTCTTTTCTTTGCTCAAGGGAGAATTTAATCTCATGATTTTAGGTTTTTTTTAGATTGTGGGACTGAGCTTTAAACTTGTCATTAAAGCAAAAAACAGCCTGGGCTGGGGGACAATTTGATTTGGGAGAAAGGAATGCAAGGCTTTCTTCTAAAAATTCAACTTTAAAGAAATACAAATTCTGTAAAAATTACTGAAATAATTCCTCAATACTTTTTAACGATGATCCTCTGTGGATCTATTTCTTAATTCTCTGCCTTCCCAAATAATAAATGTTTTGGGCCAATAAAACCCAGTAGAGTATTTAAAAAGCTGCAACACCGTTGCTTAAGAGAGTCATGACCTTTATTCAGTCAGCATCTAACAAACCCCAAGTCCTGCTGTTACTGCTTGTGGGTTCTTTCTGGACCATCTGTTATCAACAAAATAACTGGAAATTTAGAATATTCTTAGAGCTGCCATTGAGCTTATTAATAAACTGCCAAAATACTTCCATGATCTGGTAAATTGCAGACACAAAGTGCTGACTTTCCAACTCTAAAGACTTTGGAAATATCAACGAGAGAATTTTGCATCCTGGCTGCAATAATTATATTTGCACTGTTTGGCAATAACAAGGCACTACAGAATCCATTATTAATGGACTAAAAAAGAATAAATGAAATACCTGGGCTCATTCAAGAAGGTAGAACATGTTATTCTGCAACCAAGACAATGTACTCACATGGAATCTGGTCCCTATCTGAAACTAAGATAATTATTCCCAGACTCACTGGTTGTGGAGGGGATGACGTAGAAATTATGGAGAGGCAAAAGAGTTTACAGTGACAAATCAATTGCAAAAATTCCTAGGAAAACTCACCTGTCATAACAATTGATGTCATCCAGCCAGCAGCCTTGCTTCACGATTTCAATTGATCCAGAAATATTCTTCCATGTGGCAAAGCAGTGTCTCCTTTTATCTTTATCACCATAGCAGGGCTCGATCCCACTGCGGTTGGTTTTGTCCTTCTCCCAGTTAGCGTTGTAGTAGATGCACTCCTGTGTTTCTGATCTGCCCAGGATGGCACCTGGAGGGGTGGGAAGCACAATTCAATGGAATTCTGCAGGATCAGGCACATGAAGAAATGCAGGTTGTATAAAAATATCATTTCCTGCACGTACCAATGTGCCCTCTCTCCCCCCTTTTTAATAAAGAGAGAAAACACGGAAAGTTCAGCAGCATTCCAAGTGTTGAAACATAAAACAAAGATCTTCTGTGAAGTCAAACAGTGACTTGCATAACTTAGCAAGATTTGCAGAAATGAAGAACAAGTCATGGCAATACTTCTCCATGAATAGCAATAGCAGAGAAAATTTAGAATGCTGAGCAGGGAAGATTTAATTAAAATATTCGCCAAACCAGGAGCTTTAGCCAGGAAAATTCACCAAAAGGCATTTGTGCTTCTTATCTTGTTACAGGAGCCAAAAGAGCAGGGAGTTCATCTCAGAAAGCCCCAAAAAGCCAAGTGTTTAGGGGCAAGTGTTACAGAATCCCAGAACGCTGTGGGTTGGAAAGGACCTTAGAGAGCATTTAGGGACCATCTAGGAACTTCCTGGGATTTGGGTGGAGATCCCTCCAGAGTTAATGGGATGCAAAGCACCAGCCTGGCTCCTGCAAAGGTGGAGGGTTGTTGGGAAGCAAGACTGTTAACAGAAGACAGGGAGGGAGTGAGAACTGCCTTTTATTTCTGTTTTTCTCTTGTCAGACACTGACCAGAGCGTGCCATTCATCTCCATGGGAGCTCCACCATTTAACATGCGTTAAAGCCATGGGAAAATGGAGATGGAGGAGCTGGAGAACCAGAGCATCCACTGAGGAAGGCTCAGGAGGATGCCAAAGCACTTTGCCTGTATTTATCCATACAGTCACAATTTTTAAGACATTACATTGCCCAGCACACTGAAGACCAGACTGGAAGAGAAAAGGTTTCCCACAGCAGTTTTTGACATGTTTATTTGCATCACTCACTACCTCCTTTACCCACGTTTATCCACAATAAATGTGACCCAGCAGCCATTCCTGAGGAGAATGAGGATTATTCCCACCTGAGCCTTGGGAGAGCAGCACAGGAAGGCAGAGCTGAGCCCAGCACTGCCCGTCCTGAGCATCCCACCTTGCTCTGCCTGTGTTCCCAAAATAGGCAGGAGCTGGAGGATCAATGGGAGAGGGGCAGGAGCCAGCTGGGAACGCTGCGAGGGGCAGCCTGGGAACCATTAAATTCCTTGTGCTGCCACAGCCTGACCTTTACAGCTCTCAGCTATGGCAAGAAACAGATGAGGCAACAGATTGAACAATTTGGTTCTGTCAGTGCAATAAAGCAGAAGTCCTGGATTTCTCTCACACGTGCCATTGCTTTTCTCCTGCTGCCAAGCCCAGCTTTGAAGGACCACAGACAAGCTGAAATTTATAAAATTCAACAACTGCAGTAAAACTAACTTTGCATAAATATTCTCTTTGTTCCTGTCTTCTTTCTAGTCAGGTTTTCTTATCCACCTATTTTTTAATCCATTAATGCTCCAATCAGTGACTGGCAGCAGCCACTGTTGCTTTAATGACCTTGGATCTGGCTGGGGCTTCTCACCTGAGCAGGCACCTGCAATGGGTCTGGCCAGACTAAGCCAGGCTTGAGCAGAGCAGGACAATCCTGGATTAATCCTTCAAAGCAGAAAAGCAGGAACGCGGTGGAAGCAAGGTAAGAGGAGAAGGGGAACCACACAAAGAAGGCAGCCCTGAGCCCATCTGCTTCCAAGCAGCTCTGCCACCCCCTCCACAGGGATGGAGCTCCCAGGGGACAAGGGCAGCTGGCATTTACAATAAAGTGAATTTATTAGGCAGAGCAGGTCTCTAATGGAACTGCTGTATCCATTCTGAGTGCACAGGGAATTGCCAGGTCCTCAGAAACCAATTCCTGAATCTCAAAAAGGAAAGTGGTGCTGCTGAAAGAAGCCAAACTCCAGCAGTGTCCTGTGGATGGAACAGGAGGTCTGAAAGCTTGGGGTAAACACACTGGGAAAGCAAAGGGCATAAAGTACAGAATTGAGTTTACTTTGGGCCCATTAAGCCAGATCCCACTGGATATCTGAGTATTCCCATCCCAGTGCTGCCATCCCTCACACTCCTGTCCATCCACCACAGCTGCTCTCGGGGAACAAAACCAACATTTGAACTTGTGAACCACTCCTAATACAGGAAACAGCAGACCTGGGAGCAATTCCATCAGACAGTTCAAGAGCAGCCTGGAAAACCTCACCCCAGGAGGAGCTGGAAGCACTGGCTGCCATTTCTCAAACAGGGAGACTGAATGACTGAAAAAAATCGACCAGTTTGTTAATTAATTAAAAAGGGGCAAACAGTGCACAGCTCCCAAGGACTAACATGGCCTTAATTCAGGAAGGATCCCTGGGAAAAGGCGCTGGATGGAATAGGAATTGTCTCTTGCAGGTATCGTTAAAAAAAAAAGACAGGAACTGCTGGGAGTTCATCATCCAGCTTCATCCACTAAACCTAACATTGAGCAACACAAGCCCATGGTCTGTGCTGCAGGAATGGTTTCCTGATACTTTATCTGAGATGTGATAATGATCATGTCCCTCCCTTTCCAGGGAAGACTTCAACACTTCCCACGTCCTACCCTCACTCCAAACCCTGCTTTTGCTGCGTGATTAGTTGGTGACACCACGGAAAGACACAAAGGGCAAAGGAACTGAATCTGTGATCTCTCACTGCTTTATGAAATGTAACAACATTTTCAAGCTGAAGTCATGAAAATTGATGAAAAGCCTGCAAAGATTAGTTTAATGGTGCCAAGGACACTTTTTTTTTTGCTATTGCCTAGAGAATTTACAATATATAAAAGAACTGAAGGGTGAGGTTCAGTCTGGCAGACACCTCTGCCTGTAACAAAAGGTTACTTAAATTGTGTTATATTTGAGATGAATTTGAACTCTTTAAGTACTGAAATACAAGGAATGGAGCAGTTGATTAGAATAAACCAGCAGAGCACCACAGGGACTGAGTAACTTATAGATAGAATGGCCCATTCACCAAAATACCAGAATTGTAACACGCTGTTCCAGAGGAGCAGAAAAGAACAGAAAATGAAGCATAAATAGAATTAACACCTTACACAAAAAACCTTCAGCTGCTGCACAGGTACCTTTTCTCAAGTACTTGCCCATGTGTGTTATTCTATTTGTTTCCACAGTGATCTCAAACACTTCCTAGCCCTACAAATATATCTAAGAACAGACTACAAATACAGACTAAAAAAGCCCAGCTTTGATGTTCCTGCGAGCAGGAAGCAGGGTTTTATCATTCTCTATTTTTTCTGATAACACCCAGGGGAATGTTTCTCAAAGGAAGAAGAAAGAAGTTATTTCCAACCTAATAAAGCAAACCGAGTTCCAAGAGAAAGGATTCTGTCCTCCTTTTACATGCCACGATGTCCCCAAACTGATTTTGTTGATTTTTAGACTAATATTAGTGCTATTATCCCTGTTCTCAATGCTCCCAGGTCAAACAAGGACTGTACTTCAGATGAGCTGAGCCAAAGTACATTCATTAAATCCAAACACAGCAGCAATTAGCTCAGGCAAGGCAAGAACTGCAGCAAAGATAAACAAGGCAGTGAGGTACCAAATCACCTGCACTGCTGCCACCCTGCCCCGTAAATATTCAAAATTTAAAGATTAACCTGATGCTCCAGAAAGCTGCTTTCTTCTTCTAAAATAGTCTTTAAAAATAAATGAGTTTGCAACTTGAACAGGGGTAAACTTGGTAAGCTTTAGTGTAGTTTTGTACAGCAAGAGCTGCATTTTTCTCCAGGATTGGAGTGGGGGGAGCAACAGGAAATCTGTATTTGCTAAGATATCTCATCATATACTTGGAAAATATTTCAATTTTTTTGCAGTTCACACCTTTTCAAAATGGAAAATTTGTAAGGACGAGCCTGCCATGGAAGTATGAAATTCTGTAGCTGAGATAACACTTCTGAAAAAGAAGGAGAGAAGAATAAAGTGCTGGAAAACTGAAGGATGATCAAGCCAAAGGCTCTACAGCAGAGTGGAAACTATGGAGGATGATGTCACCTAAAACAGGGAATAGAACTGAGAGTGAAGAGGGGGAAGGTGAGAGGAATAATATCTGTATTGTTAAAAAACCCCCTTGCAGCCCCTGGTTTGCTTGGTGGACAGTAACAACAAAAAAAAAAAACCTTTTTTTACTCTGAGTCTTCAGGACTTACAGTATGGAAAATAAATCAGCTGCTTTAACCACTAGATGATGTTATTTTACATATATAGATATATCTTGGGTTTATTTGCATGGTGCTCTGGCTGAAGGAAAAAAAAAAAAAAAAGCTGGGATTATTTTTCCAATGTGCTCCCCTCAGTCCCTCCCAGCAGTTTGTGCCACTGATAGAAGAAATTAATAATGCTGTAATGGGATTTTGCAGAGAACTTCCATTTTCTGCCTTCTACTTCCAAATATCTTCTTTAAGCCTGGATTTCAGGAAGTGGGAAAACCCCCAGATCTCTGGTGGCCGAGTTTTCCGGAATGCTTTCAGAGCAAAGCACGTGGCAGAAAATGGAGAAAAAGGCTCAGTGGCCATCTCTGTTCTTTAGGTAGAAATTAAAGTGCCACCAAGAGCTGTCAGCCCTGAGATAAAGATTGTCATCCTTTGGGGATCTCCAGAGACTTGGAGTTAAGTGTTATTTTTCACACTCCCTGACTTCAAGGGAACACAGTAAAACAGAGGCTGATGTTTTCAAGTTCAAACATGCCACTGCTGTCACTGCGAGGTGTGAGCAGCACACAGCACAAACACCTCCCAGCCACTGCCTGCCGAGTTCTGTAGGGGGGAAAAAGCTCCCAAGATCCCAGAAATGGTTGGGTTTGAGGCACAGCCTTGGGGCTGCACTCATCTCAGGTGCTGGTGGCTTTCAGTCACTGCTGGTCCAATCCCCCCTTCCTGGCATGATTACCAGATGGTTAAAATATTCCAATATCACTAACACAGGGCTCAAAACTGAAAAGTTGAAATTCTACAAGATTCAGATGTTGGAAAAAATAGAATAGGGCCAAACAGTAACCAAGAAATTGGTTTGCTCTTGATAGAATGGCACTGAGTTTTACATCTCTTGTGTCTCACTCTTCATCTGAGAATAGAAGAAAATCTTTTAAAATGCCTCTCAGCTGCCCCAGCTCTAAAAACCTAAGAACAATCAAACAACAGGTGCTGGGTAGAAATACTCAGTTCCCAGTTTGGATTATCGTCCTCTCCCCAGCGCAAAACCCCAAACACAAAGCATAATAATAAGGAGAAAACTTGATTCATTTGACAATAAAAGTTGCACCCTGATTATCCAGGAGGGTTCACCTCCTCTTGCCTCTGCATGAAGCTGAGGGAAGCAGCTGCCCAGGAAGGAGCCAGGGATTCTCTCCCAGTGCACACAGGAGTGACACCATTCCCACCCAGAGTCTTGGAATGCTGTTACTAAACTCAAAAAGAGGCCCTTCAGCACTAAAGGCACCAATTAAGCAGCTAAATAAACCACCTAGGGACACACAGACTGGATCAGGAATGATGAATCCTTCTCAGGGGTGAGTCTCATGCTGCTGGTGGCAAGCAGCAGCATTTCTATTTTGGGACCTGCCAGGGAGTTTCCCAGGAATGATCTCAGATACCTGTCAGAGCTGTTCTCTGATCTGAGAACCCCCAACCAGCACAATCCTGCAGCTCATCAGATATGGGAGCTCCTCTCAGGAACATCCAGCTGTGAATCCCAAAGGATTTTGGATCAAAATGATCCTTTTTAGGGTTGGTGTTTGTGGAGGTTCTTCTCTGAGCTACAAAACTTCCTGAGAACTTGTGAGCTATGAAACATTTAGAATTTTCTCCAGTGGAGGGTTAAAATTCCTGCAGCCTCATGGAGATGGGAAATTTGAACATATTAATCACTTCATTAAAAAGCATTGGGAAAGCTTCATTTTAGCTGTCAATTTTAGCTGTCTTCAAATTTCATTCCCTGGTTAGGCTGTAAGAGAGGATCAAGAAATGAGATTTTCTCCAGCCCTCCTCCTGTACTGTTTGTTTCACACCCCTTCCAGGGGCTGTTCAGCAGGATCAGTGTCAGTATTTCACCTGCATTTAAAAAGACAAAGAAGGAGTCTCCTCTCCACAGATTCCCTCCTGACCCCTCAAAGACACACCCAGGAGAGTTAATTCCAGCTAATTACAACAAAATATTCTACCTTTTGCCTCCCAAATCAGTCAAGCACAATGCAAATGTAACAGTTTGACTGCAAAGCAAACAGAACCACACACCAAGTCAAACAAAAACACAGTCAAGACATCTAAGAGGCAAGCATCCAACTCCACATTTGATGTTTCCTCCACATGATATATCCAACCCCCACTTCTTTTTCTGTCTTACAGGACCTTATGTAACTATTTAAAAGACAACAGGACCAGTGTGATTCTGCCTTCAAGTCAGCTCTCCAACAAATCTCTCTGTGGGTGTCGTGTCCCACTCGGTGCTATTGCAAGCAAAAACACCACCCAGTTCTCCTACATGTGCTGATCAAGCTTCTTATTTACATTCTAATTCTTTAGCCATCCTTATACGTCTCTTTTTTTCTGTGGTTACAACCAAAACCCCAGCCTAAACACACTTACAACCAGTTTTGTTGTTTGTTTTGTTGTTTGTTTGTTTTTTTTTTTTTTAATTTTTAAAGCATCAGCTGTATCTTTTTCCTTCAAGCTCGCCCAGCAAAATTCCCAAGTGCTGAGCTCATGGGCAGGAGCTGGATGGTCAGTGCACAGCCAGACAAGCTCCAGCTGCCCTTGTCCAGATGGCAGCTCAAAGGAGGAGACACAGGTCCCACATTTGTGTAAACACACACAGGGATTACCTGGGAGCTGCAGGCAAACAGGATAAGTGGAGGGGAAAAGGCAGAACTCAGTGCTGAGAAATTCAACCCTTCCACTGCTCCTGCTCCACTGAGCTGGGAACCTGCCTTACTCCTCCTCTTCCATTTGATGGAGAATGGGCCCTCTGAGCTTCAGTCTTGGTTCCACACAGCCCGTGACCCCGGGCTTTTGTGTTTTCATTTCCATTTTCATTTCCCCACCTCATCCCACCAGGGCTTGCCAAGCTCATCCTGCTCACACCCTTCAGCCATTCCCAAGGCTTTCTCCAGGATGGATATTGGGTTTGTTTGCTGGGACACACTCCTGCAGAAGCGCTTTGGGATCAGCTGCATCTCTAAAGGATGGCATTGGCAGCTCGTGTGTCTGCCCTGATGCAGGAGCCCAGTCTGAAAAGCGTTTTGGAGCTGCAGCACAATCAAAAATCCAACTGGGCTGTGCGGCCTCAAACAGCTGAAGTGGCACAAATGAGTGGAAGTAATTCCTTCCTTCAGCCACTAAACTTAAATAAATGTCAGGCTGCAGCAGTACACATCTGAGTAAATACCTATCAGCACAAAAATGCTAATATGTTTGTGACTGCTGAACTCTCTTCCTAAAGCAAAAACATCTACATAACCCCAAACTTCACTGGGTCTGCTTCATTCCATTTCTACTGTCCAGTCCTGTTGAGATCAAATTCCAAACCTTGTCTACACTGGAAGAGTTTTAACATTTGTGTCCTCATGCTCTGAGATCAGTGTTGATTACATTTAAGAATCCAGCACAACTGCCTCTTTACCTCCAGCTAAAGTGGCTGTCACTTGAAATGGATTTTCTTTGTCCCCTCTCAGGCTGCCTCATTTTGCCAGACTGTAATCTGAAGATTAAGTGAAAAATCCCGTTTCTAGAGCTGGAAACAACCCTGTTTACAGACAGACAGACAGAAGCACTGCTGCCATGGCCAGCACATCCCCTCCAGAGCCAGCTCCAAACACAACTCCAGGCTCAGCTGCAGCCCAGCCCCAGGGAGCAGATCCTGCCACCTCTGAGGGAGGCAAGAAAAGAGGACTAAGACTTTTTTTGCCTCAAGTTTCTTATTCAGGACTTGTTTTCAATGGGTTAAGGGAAATCCAGTGCAACTACCTTATGGGGTCTTCGTTAAGTAAATGTTTTCACTCATTATTTAAATACTCAGCATTTTTAACCCCCATCATCGCCTTGCCCTGCTCCAAGGGCACTCCAAGTGAGCTTCCCTCAGGAATGAGAACTGACAGATTTCACTACAAGTCACTATTAGGACTGGCTTTACAGAGAACAAATTTGGATCTAAGTGACCAGTTATCTAGAGAAAATATCATTTATTTAAGATTTAGAAGAAGAAAACAGCAATGGAACAGCAAAGCAAGTTCCTCATATACCTCAATTAAAAACTAATTTTCTGTTCAATTTTTCTAGTCTTTATGGATTCCCATGAAGCTGATCCACTCATCCTCTTCTTAAAAATGTTACTACTAATACTAATACTAATTATATCCAGAAAAGCAAGATCAACACCCAAAAGAACAAATCCAAAAAAGAAGCATTTCAAGACCAAAAGGAGGTTATTAAAGTCAGCATAACACACACTAAAACTTAACTCTTTTTGTATTTTTTATCAGAACTTTAGGAACAACTGACTGGAAAGGGGAAAAATTTAAAATTACCATTTAAAAACTCTTTTCAGAGCACAAATCTGTAGTAGAGACTTTAAAACATGCTACACATTGGCCATCCAGCACATTTATTGTCATTAAAACATTATATTCAGCCACTCCTGCAACAGCTGCTTTAAATAAATCAGCTCTGCTTTAACATGAGAATCAAATCAACACAAAAGTAACCCAGGACAGTGGGGTTTATTTCTCTTACCTGCCTAAAGCACTTGAAAATGGTTTAGATTTCCATTTTAGGTGTTCTTCTTAAGAAAACACCTCATTAGAAAGAATTGCAGTTCAATTCTAACAACCTGTAAATAATCTCTCTATTCCTTAAAATAAAAATTTAGAGGATTAAAAAAGAATTATATATATATATATATATATATATATATATATATATATAACCTACTAACATCAAGTAGTTTATATATATAACATACTAACATCAAGGAAAAATCCAACTAATAAAAAAATATTCTTATTTCTGGTTCTGTATGAGTAACAAATTTGATGTTAATCTCCACCATCTCATTTAACAGCACAAAAATACCTGTTAGAAACTCAAGGCTATTGCTGGAATTCTCCCTAAGTATGAAAAAATTAAGTCACGTTTTAAAAGTTTTAAGCATCTAAGCATTTAAAAATTAATTAATTAAATTAAATCTCATTTATGAACCATTCACACAAGCTATGGGGAATGCAAGTCAACAGGAGCATCACTGTTTGTTAGGAAAAGTATCCAAAACTAAAAAGTGTTACTGGATATTTGAATTTTGGTAAAACCCCCCCTGATCCTCCAGCCCACACCTGACACAGCACAATAATCCCAAACTGTTTCAGTTTCAATGATAAAACTGCCTTCAATGTTCAGCTGAGCCACTTTTGCTTCATTTCACTTGGCAAGAAAGCCTTAGAACCCCATTTGTTACAAAAACCTTGGACAAACCTGCAGCGTTAACTTCCCAATGTGCTGATTTGGAATATTAAATCATCTCCAGGAATTTTGACTCTCAGGAGGCCCTGCACAGATCCCAGCACACCAGGATCTATATTTAGAACAGCAACTCCAGTTCAACCAGTCCATCAGTTCTGTACTGGGTGATGCTTTTAAATCAGGGGCAATCCAGATCTGCTGGCTGACACTTGCATTAAAATGTTTTATTTTAATTCATTTTCCCCCCCATGCTGCATCAACAAGGCAAGATTACAGATCTCCAGAATGATAACCCTGCTGCAACATAAAAATATTATTTTTTGCTACAGAACTGAAGAAAAATAAATTTTAAATCACTGCTAAGTCACAACAAAGCCACAACAGTTTTAGAATTCATAAAGATCAGGTGAAAAAAAATTAAGTAATGACCAAATACAGAGCAATGCACAACTCACTGACTCCTATAATGGATTTCCAAGTGGTTTTTGACAGCTAAATATTATTTAACTTATGTTCTGGTTACTTCTCCATCGTTTTGTGTATTGGATGAGCTCATGTTCCCAAACTTGGATTTAAAACACCACTGTGGTCTAGAAGCTACAAATATTTTTTAGAATCTAACCAACAGACTGGAATAAAGCACCAACAAAAATTGAAATATAAAACAAACCCCATGCAACTTGAATATTTATTTAACAGAACTACCCAGTTTTACTGACTCACTGACAAATTGTTTGAGTATTAAAGGTTTACCTTCATTTCAAACCTCCCCATAAAATACATCAAGTTCTCAAATGGGCCCTAAACAATGCTAATGAATAAAGAAGGGAACAAGCAGCACATGTGAATATTTCAGATCTCAGAGAAATCACTTCAGTTGCCCTTGGTGCACACAAATGAGGAGCAGTCACGTCCCTAAGCAGGCGCAGATTTAACCCCTGAACACAGATTTGAGGAACTCCCCTCGCTCAGCTCTTCAGCAGCCACACAGAACTGAAATTGTACCCCGAGAAAATGTGCTTTATTTGGGTACTTGGCTGTGTTTGACCCCTTTCAGGAGCCTGAAGCAAGCCAGCTCCATCCCCCGGAGCTGAGAGGGTGGAAAATGGGGCCCCAGAATCTCTCCTGAGCAGCAGGCAGCAGATAGCAGCAGATCACCAGCAGCAGAGATCCAGATCAAAGCTTCCTGCACCTTCCCTCAGATCTGCATCCAGCAGCAGGGGAAAACCCACTCAGGGCTCACCTGGCTCCCTCCTGCCAGCTGAACGTTCAGCAGCACAGTTGCTGCATCTGAAATAACCCAAAGGACTCATTAAAGCCTTTCTAGATACAAAATCCCCATTTTTGCCACTCGCTGAAGGTATCCAAATGTGCCATTTTTCTAGCAGTTAGGGATGATACTGAGCCTCTTTCTCTACAAACAAATACAGATACAAAAAACCAGTTAAGAGAGTTTCTGGCATTCGAGAAAGGAAGATGATAAATGTAATACAACCAGTTTTAATCAAGATCAAAGCTGCAGGAGAATGCAGACAGACAGTCTAGACTGCTTTACTTTGAAAGCCTAAGCATATAAAGCAACATCTGCAAAGAACATTAATCACATTTAGTCCACAATCTTATCACCTCCCAAGCAAGCAGAAACAACTTTTACTTAAAAGTCATATGCTTCTATGTGACAAGCGTTTTTAATTATCTTTAAATTAGATATTTATCACTGATTACAAAGCTGCTCTGTTCACTTTGAAATAAGCTGATGTAATTTGAAATACATTTGCAGAGCTCCCTGGACAAAAAATGGAATAAAGTATTGGTAAGGAAGCCTGGTGAACAGTAACAATTATTTTACATCACTGGTACAGAGTGGGAATTCTCAAAATATTGAATTAAGTTCTGATTTGCTCCTCTGCATTTCAGACCACAACTCAGCAGACAGCAATAAAGTGAAACATTTTCTGTACAGTTTTCTTTAGCTTTAGAAAATAACTTGAGAATATAAATAATCAGCTTTCCTTCAATTTTCTTTCTATAAAAAACATTTATCTCGCTCCTGCACTTTAGAGGGGAATTAAAAATTTGAGAGATGGTGCATATCTACATATAGAGTATTTATGTGATAATGCACATCTTTCTATACAAAAGCAATTTATTTCTTGTTTACCTTGGTTTATTTTGCTTATATTCTGGTCCATTCTCCCTTATGATTTTGCCTACTCACTAGCAATCATTTAATTTATTTTATTTAAAGTGTCTTGCATTAAAGTTTTCCCTTCTGCCAAGGTTTTCATACAATCTACCCTTCAACAAGAGCCTGGCAGAGACAAATCCACAAAAAAAATCCATCATCTTACAACCCTGAGGCAACAGCTGTGACAATTTACAACATTATAAACCCACAGAGGCAAAGAACAAAACTGGGAATTTCTGCACTAAACTCAGCTTCTCCAGCAGCCCCACATCCCACAGGAGAGCTCGTGAAACGCAGCAGCAAATCCAAAATTTATGAGTCTTACTCAAAAATCTGGGTGTTAAATTCCTCAGTTCAGAGCAGGCAGAGTGTGCAGCCTCCCCTGCAGCAGGAGTCACTGGGAAAAGGGATTTTTAGGATTTCTACTGATACCTTTCAGTTGGAGATCCCTTTGCAGATCCCTTCTGGAGATCTCTCTGCAGGCACTGCTGGCCATCCTGCTGCTCCTGAGATTCCTCCCCACAAACTTACAGACAAAAAGGCAATTCTGAATCCTTTTTTCCCCAAATCCTCCCCGGTCTGGTCGCTTTGCTGTTGCAACTCTCAGCTGCAGAACAGAGGTTTTGCAGCAGCAAAGCCCCAGTCACTCATCCCACCCTGAGGAGTGGAGATTTCATTGAATTTCTGTGGAAAAGCACCTGGTTTATTCTCCCTGCTCAGGCCTGCAGCATCCTCCTGAAGCTCTGCAGCGTTCCTGGAGTGCTGGAGTTCATCTGCCTGAGCTATTTTAAGAATTTCCTATCTTTAGGCCTGCTGACAACACTTTTTTTATTTTTTAATGTAACTTTAACCTCCCACAAAAAGCAGTTGAACAAAGAGAGACTCTGCACACCTTCTGAGACTCCTACACCTGTGGAAATTGGAATGCTTGGAGAAATACCCTCCTATACTATGATTTAAGTTCATTTCTTGGTGTTCTTTTCTTATTTAACTGGGCATCTCATAGAGCCACACCAAGGCAATCTATTTTCTGGCCAATTTTTAATTTGCTTATCTGATCAATACCACCACAGTTCTTTAAGTTAAAACAAATTACAAGTATTTAGGTAGAGCAGGAAATTTCAAAGTGCTGTAGGATAATGCAGAGGCTTTCTCAGAGCTTGGCTATTTATCTTCAAAACCCTGGGATTGGTTTGGGCTGCAAAATTTTAATGAGGTAAATTTGATAGAATAACTAGAACTAGACAGCTGCTTTTAAAACAGCAAATAAAATTTAGTTTCAATCCTAACTCCAGCTAGATGAACTTCAATTTTTATTATCTCATCTCATGGAATGAACCACGTGGCCTAGGAGAAATAACACTGTGGCCATTTAAAGACAAGGCAGGTTCTGACAGTTCTCACTGAACTCTCAGAGGAAACCAGAATTCCAAAGTCCAGGGATGAATCAGGGAATCTCGGGTACGTGACCCAAGAAAACAACACCACAAACAAAAGCTTTAGGCAAAAGCACTGCACTTGCTACTACAAGATAATTTGTCTTCTAAATTTAGATAACAATTAAGAAAATGTTATCTAGTGACCTGAAATCTGGAAGGCACTTTAGGATATGGTTTTGACCTTCTAGCTCTTATTCAAGAACACATTCAAAGCCAAAATATGAATGCTGTTACTCCATTTAAAAGCCTCTTGACACTTTGACAAAGTAACAGCCTTACATTTGATGATTGAAACTCCAAGTTCCACGGCAATAAAAGGCTCCAGAGGGTTCCCTGAACACGTTTTCCACGGGTACTCCCTGTGCCCAGAGGCAATGGGGTGAATCTCTCCTGCCTCTCAAAGATAAGAGGACAAAGATGACTGTGGATCTACTGCATTAGTTTATTTGGGAGGGACCTGCCAGACAGGTGAGCTGCTAACACATCTTCAAAAACACTCCTAGGAAATTACCAGAACATCAGTGAGAGAAGAAAATGACAATTTTTAAGCTGTGCTGCATGAAAGATTAAAAAAAAAGACATTTAAGCTACAATTCTGTCTATTAATGCCATCCTCTGTTAAGTATGAATTCCCCAGAAGTGAAGTGGCTGCCTGCAATACGCAGGATTCCCTAGAAATAGGATTCCACCCACTGCACGTGGAGGCAGGTGAGTAAGAGGCAAAGAAGGATCTCTTCAAGGAACCTCCCATGGGCTAACACTCACTAAACATGAGAAATTCTGGATTTCACAGCATTTTGGAAGATCAGAGCAGCCTGGAGTAGCCTGTGTAATAAATATACGAAGAAACTTTTCAGGCCAGGGTGTGGAAACTAGAAATTCAGAACTTATCAATGCATGAGTCTTAAGACCAGGGGAAATAAAAAAAAACTATACTTGAGTCCAGGAGTACAAATCACATCAACTCATTTTGATCTGTTCTGCTCAAGCAGCACTGCTAATAAAGAAGCAGAGGATTGAGAGATGAAAGCAAGTGAGCAGAGCCCAGGACACCCAGCTTGGATTAGCCCATATCACTGCAATCAATGTCTCAGTGTGCCTAAAGTCACCCAGAGGAGCCAGCAGCACTGAATCTGCTGACAGGGACGTCTGGGGCTCGCTGAGTGTGAAGGGAATCCAGCCATGAGGCCAGGCTGGCAGGGACAGACAGACTGCCAGGGACAGACAGCACTGCTCACCCCTGCAGGATCCTCCCCAGGACAGTGCCCAGGGAAGGAGCAGGGAATCACCAGCACAGCCACACTGAACTCCACAGAAACAGGAGTGAACTCCACAGAAACAGACGGTGACCGGGCTGAGTGAACTTTGCTCGGGCTCAGCAGGGCTGATCCATGATCCACCCCCTCCCTCCCTCCCTCCCTCCTGCCACACCGGCTCCAGGGAAGGACTGCTCCCTTCCAGAGAAATCCAGTGACAGGGAGCAGGGAATCTCCAGGGCAAGGGACACTGCTCCAATGCTGGCTCTGGAAAGTTCCTCAGCGCAAACTCTGAGGCTACAACTGCTTGGAAGAGATGAGGAAACAAACGTGTCCGAACACACAAACACAAACAGAAGGTCGGCCTAATTTTAAGCTAGATTCTCCTTTTCAGGAGAATTTCAAAAGCCTCAGACAATCTGAACTGTAGGGTGAACTAAAGGCTTATGGCAGCAGCGTTCAGCAATTATTTGATCTGGAAATTCCATGCAGACCCAAGTTTAATCACCTCTGAACAAACTATTCCTTCCTGAATTTGTCCATCTGTGAGATCATTTTTTATTTCCACATGTTCTGAAACACTGAGTTCTACAGTTTAATTACCCATCATTAGTAGATGTACTTTTTCTGTTTAAAGTACCTTCATCAATCATTTGGGTGGATTTGATGTGAAGCAGCTGGCCAGCAGGCTGAGCAGGAGACAGGACAAGTTACCAAAGTACTCAGCCCCCAAAGCAGCCTGAAATGCATTTCCATGGTTTTCACACAAAGGTAGGATGTTGGCATGGACTGGGATGGAGGAATTACAGGTATTTAGCAGTATCTGGGTTATTCACTTCCAATTCCCAACCTGATTTAAACCAGAATGATGCTTAAAAGGAAATCCTTCAAGTTTGATGCTGGGAATTTTTATAACAGAAAATAACTCAGCAGATTTCAAGTTGTTTATATTTAGTTAAGTTATATATGTGCTCATATGGAACCTTTATTCTTAGCTATTGGGAATAAAGAAATATCTACATCCAAAAGAATGTCTTTCATTAGTAGCAAAATGAAAACTTTCCAGGTATTAAGGGACAGAGTAATGCTGTATTGTTACAGCTTTATTTTCCTTAAGATAGGAAGCATCGGTGTCATGGGGATTGCTGACTTTCTCCAGAGAAATTCCCAAGTTGTATTTGGAGTCTCTTACCCAGAGCAGTCATAAACACAAGTTTAAGGGCTTCTACTGCCAGATGTTGTGTTTGATGGAGAAGTGCTTGTGCTCACACAGAAACAGGTGTTCCTCTTGTCACAGCTGAGGAATTCACTCAGCAATAAATCCTCCTGGCAGGCCAGAAGAACACCAAAGCTTCACAAACGCAACAAAAAAATTTATGGGAGAATTCTCCTGTCTTGCCTGCTCCAGGTGTTTATCCTGTGGTAGTCGATGAGCGTTTGAACGTGAACACAAACAGTTCTATCAGCAAGATCAATAAGGAGAATTTCCCTTTGCAAAGGAGAAGAAAAATTGTCTGGTTTTTCATTTGGATTTTTTTGTTGTTCGGTTGGCTGGCTTTTGTTGTTTGGGTTTCTTCCCCCAGGACAATGATTACCTCCAGACAGCCAACACAGGAACAGATATTTAATAAATCACTGGCCAAACAGCAACAATGACTCAACTTTCAGCGTAGCACCCTCAGGAGTGGTTAATTGTGTCCTATCAGGAACAAGACTCGTGCTATGGAGCCCACACCAGGAATGCCAGGCTTTCCCGAGCTCCCTTCCTTGAAAAGGCAGCTGAGGCAGAGCCTGCCACCTCCCTCCACCCTGGATCAGTCAGCAGCGTGTCCCACAGCTCAGGTGGGTGTCACGCTGCAGCTTCTCCTCTTGGGATGTTTATTTAAGTATTATTTATGCAGAGATACCAAGGTTGGTAATGCCCTGAACTCTGGCATCCCACTTCCCTGTGGAGTCCCAGCAGGAATGCAGCACTCCTGACCACAGAGCTGCCCTGGGCACCTCAGAAGGGAGCACAGAGCACACAAACCAACCCTGCCCACAGCCATTGCACTTCTGGACTCGATGCCTCAGCCAGCCACCCTGTGACAAATGACTGCTAAAGTTGCATTTTAAGTTTAATGTTAACAGTTTAAGCTAAACTGTTAAAGTTGAATTTTATTAAACTTGAACAAAACTACAACAGAGGACTAAATAAAGAAAAATTACAGTGCTGAGAGTCCCCACCAGCCACACGGGCCATCTACAAAATGGATGCTCTGCCTTTTATACCCTTAGTCCCCTGAAAGTTTTGTCAGTCAACTCTTTCTCTGCCATCCTTTGGTGCAGATTACCTTTGGCACCGTGAGTGGTGTCAGCTGTTGTTCTGCTGTGCCTCCTGGTACCAAGGCAGCCTCCTGTACATGTCTTGGCTACCAAGGCTATTACAAGGGGGAGGAAAAGAGGACTGTGGAATGCCATATTATAATAATATTACTATACAGCTATACAATATCTATCTCTTAATTGTGAGAGCCAACTATTACATATCTGTACAACCCCTTCCCAGGACTGAGGCCATCTGCTTAGATCACCAACAACTTTTTTAAGGAATCCACATACGTGCTCTCCTGCAAAAGGCACCTGCTGGAAATTCCACAGAAAAGCTTTAACATTATCCTCCCAGGATGCCAAGAACCATTTATTTAACATTATCCTCACGGATGCCAAGAATGATCAGCCTTGCTGGAGAGAAGGTGGGCACAGAAGAAACCAATGTACATTCAGGCCTCTGCTCCCCAGTGGTGGCACTGTACCGCCACAGAAGCCACCACCTCAAAGAAGGGTTTAAAAATTCTGCTTTAAGTAAAAATCAACTTGAATATCACAGCTAACTGAAAAAGCAAGAGGATGATGGAAATAGCAGCCTGGGCTTTGGAACACTGGCTTCTCTCTTCCCCACAAGGGAGGCTGAGCTGGGAGAGACCATGGCTGGGATAATCCCTCAGGTAAGAATGCCCTGTGTTTTTAAACTGATTTGACTTTCAGTCACGCTCTATGCAGCACTTCAAACCACAGCTACTAGAGACCAATTTATCTCCATTTCAGTGCCCATGCTTGGATCTCAGCACAGAAGCTGTCCTCATGTAGAATTTCAGGGAAGATTAACAGTAACAGGATGTCTGCAGAAAGCCCAACAACAGCCCGAGGCTGGCTTCACCCTGCAGTGCAACAAAGGGGACGAGTTCAGGCGCTGTCCCAAGGACTTGGCTCACAGCTGAACTCTCAGCACCACAAACTCATCCAGAGCTTTTCTGCCCAGAACTGTGCCCTGCTGACTGGAAGGTATCCCTGCTTTATGGCTTACAAGCTCCTGACAAGTGCCCTGGTTCTCCCCTGGCAACTGAAGATGCCCCTGGGATTGAGACCTCTCAGGTCTCGTGGCTGTTCAGCTGCAAAATTCACCAGCCCCTGTTTGTAACTGGGATTCCTGATGCTGGGTTTTGATTCAGTACATACAGGCATTATCAGTTAGGGTTCTACATTTAAAGGACATCCCCTACATTCTCCCCTCAACATTTCCAGACCTGTTAGTGCTGTCTGTTCTCTTCTTGGATCTGATTTTAGCACAAAGCTTTATGCCCACCTGCTCAGAATAAATTTCTGAGGACATCTGCAGCCAAAATCCGAGTAACATAAATTAAGATACTGCTAAGATTATGTTGCAAATAGTCTTTCCAAACAGTTTTCTTCAACCTGGGATGTAACTGCATTTTACTGATCACTGTATCAGCCATTCTGTGATTGTGTCAGTCTGAATCTTTTATTTAGTTCCCACCTCATTGTTACCAGAGAACCTGCAAGACAGGAGTGAATTTTATCACCTATTCCTTGGAATGACAGCATCACAGAACAGTTTGAGTTGGAAGGGACTTTAAAGCTCATCTCATTCCATGCCCCTGCCATGGGCAGGGACATCTTCCACTATCCCAGGCTGCTCCAGCCTGGCCTTGGAAACTTCCAGGGATCCAGGGGCAGCCACAGCTTCTCTGGGAGCCTGTGCCAGGCCCCTCTGCTGTTCTGCCTGGAAATCTTGAGTCTAGAGTCCCTGGAGAAAAATGTGATATGGAGATACTTAAAAAGCAAGGGAAGAGGACAAAAACCCTGTGAGAACAGGCCTGCACTGAGATCCTCAGAAGAACGCTGAAAAAGAGAAGCAAATTCTTTCTGAAGATGGAGGTTATTAAAAATGATACTGAATTGTGGCATTTTCCCTTTCTCACCCCCAGAACAGCTCCATTCCCCAACACTGAGGTGCTTTGCCCTGACAATTCCCTTGCTAGGACAATGCAGGCCTCCCTGGCAGCCCTTATTCCATCCATGCCTCTCCTTGCTCCAGCATCTCTCACCCAGCTCCTGCCTTTGATCCTCGTGGGAAATGGATTTGTAGGAAATTCTTCAAGCTTGACAGAAAGCTCACATAGTGTGTATCTGTATGTAACTGTTTGAGATAAGAAATGTTGACTTAGAAATGTCATGGAATTGGACAGACATTGTTGAGAGAGAAATGGAACTAGAAACAAGTTTTAAAGGATGGTTTTGTAAACAAGACTGGGTACTTTGGAGGAATAGAGCTATGAAAGATGCATTGTAGTAGGAGCCACGAGGGGTAATTCTAGATGATTGGCTTTAAGGCATTTACAGCATGGTGTGGCAAAAGCTGATAGGCCAAGAAGCACTTACAATGTATTGTAATTAGGAAATATTTAGCTCCTGATTGTGGTGGTGTGAATTCCAACATCTGTATTGTCTCACCCTTCTCATGAGACTGAAAATGGAATAAAAGTTTCTGGAGCACCTCTGTTACCCCATCTCTAAGTCAAAAAAAAACCCCTAATCCAACAGATGCTGAGTGCAGAAAGCTCTGTGCTGTTTTTCCAGCCATTTCTGCTGCTGTAGCAGATTGGATCAGCCCAGCCCAAACCCAGCAGAGCCACGAGGGCTGAGCCGGAGTGAGGAGTGACAGCAGCACAAAATGGGGATGTGGGGGAGGAATCACATACAAAGAAGAGGAACTCTCCTCTCACTGTTCTCCCAGCAGTTTTTGTTAAATAGCCTACAACTAAAACAACCTTTCTGGACAAGTACAAGGTGATTAAGAGGTTTTTGAAACTGGCTGAACTGCTGGAGGAACAACTAAAAATCGTGGATGTTGAGGGCTTGCTTCTAAAATTTTTGCATTCCTGAACCTCTGGTTCAGAAAGAAGGAGAACAGTGGGGAGAAGAGCTCAGATGGGCAACAGAAGCTCCCCCAGAACACACTGTGTCAGCATGTAAATATCTCCAATCCATCAAAGCCAAATTCCAACACATTTTTTACTCTTACACATGAGAGAAATGGGAGATCATCATTTACCTCCTCTCTCCCATCTTCGCTTTGAATGAGCGAGCTTCCAACACCAAAGTATTTGTGATATTGAGAGGAAAAATTCTGGGATAATTAAATTTCAGAACAATATTTATGCAAACAGGACTCGAGGAAATTAATTTTGCTTGATTTGCCATCCATCTGAATACTTTTAAGCCACTGGAAAAGTCCAGCTGCACTCTGGAGCATCAGGATTTTTCAGGAGGGATGCAGTCCATTTCCACTGGAATGGAAAGTGGGATCTGTGCTCTCCTGGCTTCCCTGGAAGCCTCTGGCCCAAGAGGATGTGAGTCAGAATTTTTCAGCTGAACAGCAAAAGAAAACTTTCACCTGAAAGCTCTGTTTTCATGGGTGCTTTTCCAGAGAAGTGCTAAATGCTGAGTTTGGGGCAGGAATGGAAGCAGAAACATCTCGTGGTTTGAAATCACCTTCTCACAAATTCATCAGGGTTTCACAGCTGGGTTTTAGTACAAGCACAGCACATAAAAACCCATCGAGAGCTCACTGCTGATCTCTATCACCCCAAATGGGCGAGGTCAGATGAGCCCTCACGTGTTGGGGTCTGTCCCAGCGACACAAGGTGAAGTTAAATAAAATGTAACCAAGCTGTTACAATTTTTCTTTTTGACGGGCTTTGTGTTCAATGTAATAAAAATTCAATTATCCCCAGGGACAACTTGCACAACAGACCCTTTCCAAAATTTAAGATCAGAGTTTAAATGAAAATATTTAACTAGTAGTGTTTTCTATGCTACTTTTAAAGCAGCTTTATAAACAAATGATGACAAATAAATCACCTAATTCTTTATATAAAGTACAGTAATTCAAACAATTGTGTGCCATTTTGCAACTTTCACAGCCTAAATGTTTTTCAACACTGAAACACAGAAATATTTAAAGAAAACTCTACCATCATGTAATTGCTGTGAGCTAAAGAGAACTATCTGTACCCTCTACTGACAAACACCAGCAAAAATTTCTAAAATTAACAGTTACTGCAAAGTTTAATTTTGTCTTGTACACTCAACACTGTAACTCAACAACAAAATTAAACCACTTCCCTGTTTATGTGGAAATTCCTAGAAGGAAACAGCTTTTCATGCTAGAAGGCTTGATAAACTGATTGGTCATATTTAAAAATAGCTTTCAACAACAGATCAAATTTGAACTTATGTGCTGATATTGAAATCTAAGAATTCAAAATCCAGCTAAAAGAATGAAGACCACTCCAATCTTTAGGCAGCATTTAAGGAATGGAGATTAGTGTTATCTAGGTGAGATAAGAGCTCTCAACCTGAAAAAATAAGGCCAGGCTTCAGTTCCAAATAAAAGCCACCTCTAAATCACAACTTGGTGAGGCACCAAAAGGCAGGAAGCTGCTGAAAGCAGCCAGATCAGCCCAGTGAGCAAGCAGAGATGTGGAGATAAAGCCAGGCTGGGACGGGACAGAGCTGATCCTGTGGGGAACGGCCTGGGGGAGGATGAGGAGCACCACGGGGACCCTCAAGGACTTCCCTGGACCCACCCTGGTTCAGACCTTCCTGAGGTGGGGAACAGCTCCGGGGGCGGCACACGGTGCCAGGGGCAGGGCTGGCACTCCAGGGGTGGGCACGCGGGAATTCCATGGAATTGCACAGGGATCAATGTGGTGTCCTGAGCCCGGGGACACTGCACCAGCGCAAGTGGGGACTGCCAGGATGGTGCCAGCTCTGCTGAAAACAACCTGGTGGGTGGTGGGCACCACAATAAAAGGTAATTTCAAAGAGGAAATGGCCATTTCTATTCAGAGCCCTTAGGAGGAGGTGACATTTAAGAAGTGACATTAAAACCAGGCAGGCAGCAGACTACAGAAATCAACTGCACCCAAACTGCCAATGCTCACCTCCAACAGGAATCACCTTTAAAAATGAAATAGATCATCTCAGCAATCACCTTTAAACATGAAATAGATAACTTGAAGAAAAAACCTGAATAAATAATTGAAGCAAAGAAAGGTATCCATCTACATTGCAGATCCCAGCTGGGCCAAGGACTGCTGCCTCCCCTGAGAGCACTGGTCCCAGCGAGCCCATGCAGCCCTGGAGCTCCCTGTCCCTGCCCGGGGCTCCATGGAAGGCTGCCCTGGCCCAGAGCTGCTCTCTAAGTGGGACAGCTCCCAGCTGAAGGCAGGGCTGAGCTGGGAGGCAGTAAATGATGCCAATGTTTTCACAGCACACTAATGGCACACTCTCCACGAGGGAACTCTGAAGTGCTGAAGCTGCAGGAATTGTGGTTCAGCCCTGCCTGCGCTGCCTCCTGGCACTGCCCTCAGACCGTGCTTTGTGTCATCTCATTAGACACCACTTGGCACCGGCTACAACACTATCAGGGCTGCACTGGGAACTGAGCAGGGCTGCTGCTCCCCCCGCAGCCTCATTTCACCGGGAATTCCAGAAACGGGCAAAAGAGACCAGCCACGGATTTCTCCAAAACATTCTTCACATCCACAGTCACTCACACAAAATAATTAAACAGCAATCACTAAGCTGCCTTACCCATTTCCATTTTTTTTTCCAGAAAAAACAAACAAACAAGAAAACCCCAAACCAAACAAGCAGAAATAAAATGAAAACTGATGTCTTGCTCTCGTAAAACGTTTGGTATCTTTCAGAAAATACACAAATCATATCCTAAATAAATGGTTTTGAGCACTGTCTCCTTCCTGCATTTCAAGGATAGATGTAGCATCCAACTTTAAAAGTCAATCTGCCACAAGAACCGCTGCAATTTGTTAGAAAAATGAATTTGTTTTCTTATCCCATTGTATCCCATTCAGGGATAAAAGGCACACAAAGAGTTAAAGTTATTAAAAAAGTAACACACTTCTGAGCTATACAGATTCTTAGCATTTTCAAAATAATTATACAGATACTTTCTAACAGAACCTTCAGATTAAACATCTTCAGTAACTTTTCAGGTATCAGCTTAAAACAGCGCCAATGCTCAGAATTAAACCAGCAAAACTTAACTCATTTGCTGCCATCATTAGAGAAAGTGGAAATCTTCCCAAGTGTGACAACAGCCTCATTTAGGCAAAAACCCAAACCAGATCAGCCAGCAATGCCTAAATGTTGTTATTATTACGATACACAATTTCGCTGTAAATGCAAAATACAATCTTAATTCTTAGTTTTAATGAGGCAGATCAATATCTCAAAGTTCAGAAAGCAAAAGAATTTGAGAAATACTCTTTTTGGCCAAGATATAGCATTCATCTTCATTATCTATCCACTAACTACAGACAATGTTTCCCTCATGTAATTAAAGAGTTATAAAAGCAGAGAAATGCATCTTGGCATTTCTTACATGCCCATCACAGTTAAGAGTACATAGGGGTTTGCTTTTAATTACATTGTCATTTTAGCATTTTGTATTGAATTACCGCCTAATTACAGATCCACAGAAATCCTTTAAAAGAAGAAGTTATGCTTTAACAAAGTGAGCAATCTCCAAAGGTGATCTGTGGCCATTTAAACGAACTGAAGGGCTTGTAGCCCTCTTGCCAACTGACAGTCCCCAACATCCCATCGGGGCCAGGCAGGGCAGTTTAACAGCTCCCAACGAGCACTGTGGTAACTCGGGAACAACACCGAAATTCACTGCAATTTTGCATCCTGAGCGAAACAAATTATCCTGCACCACTTGAACCAGAAACACCAGCAGAACACAAAATGACCAAGCCTTTCACAAGGTGTTTTTTAGAATTTGGAAACACTTAATTTCCCTCCCAAACCCAACAAAACAAGGAGGTGGCAACCCCACGAGTGCTGCTGTTGCTGCAGGGCCTCGCTGTGAAGTCCCCAGGATTTGGGGTGAACCAAAGATTGGTTGCTCCAGTTAGTACGTGAATTGTCTGTTTTTCTTGTTTCCAGTTACAGCTTTAACTAGGAAATTTTGAAGAAAACCATAAATGTTGACTTTCCTCATCAAGAATGAAATTATTGTGAAACCACGACGATAATTATGCAATGGAAAAACCCTTCCCTGCTCTCCTTGCACCAACAACTGAAGGATTTGATGCATCTAATCTACATTTGGGATTCCTGGCCTCAGAGATATGCAACGTAAACAACATGGCAGTAAATATTCATTTTCTGTGGGATTAAGCCTAAATGTGCTCTGCTGTTTGGCACTGTAGTCACAAACTATTTCTAAGAAAAACCCCCTCCACCACCACACAGACAGTGCAGGGAGAGAAGACAAGAGATGCCACATAAAGTCACTGGCATCCAATACCACTTCGATTCCATATGGAAATAACAGGAAATAAGATGTGCTGAATTTTAAGCACCAAGGCAACAAAAACACATTAAGATTTCATCACACAAGAACTTGGCTGTAAAATCCGTAATTTTCTTGATCTTTTTAGGGAGTTTTCATTTTCAGGAACATCAGAGAGCTAACAGCTCATGGATGCTACCAACCAGCTCAAGCAGGCATTTGCATTAAGCTGCTTTCAGTTAATTAAGTGGTGGAAATGCATCTCTCCTACACCAAGAAACCTCTTCCACAATCAGATTCCTTGTCAACCTCTCCCTTTTCACAGCCTGGAAAAACTACAAGTGGGGAAGGTTGGAAGAAAAGGTGGAATGAATAGGAATGAAAAATATTGGAGGTGCTGTTATTTTTCCGCTTCCCTAGAAGTAATAATATGACAAAAGTTAATGTCTAAGGTTAAACAGAGAAGAAAAAAAGGGTTTTTTTTTGAGTCTGAGTCTGTCCTCATTTGCTGATCAGCCAAACTCATCACCTAATGGATTTTACCCTCAAATTCCAGAAAGGTGAGAACAGGAAAAATACAAAACCCATTCAAACACTCTTCATGAAACCCAGCTGAAAACTATCATTCCTGCAAACAGTGATCTCCTCTTGCAGGAAAGAGCTTTTCCCTCACACAGAACACCTGCCCCTCAACTTACACCCAGCATATGCAGACAAACTTCTGGAAGGCTTTTCTCCAGCAAAGCCCTGTGCGTGAAGGGTAGAGATGCAAATAAACTCAGGACAGCAGCATCTCCCTGGAAATGTTTGGAAAGCAGAGTTCCAAACGATGCTCACACGTTCCGATGTTGCATTTGCACAATTACAGCTCTCCTCAGAGCCCAGAAGATTTGGGGTTTATAACTGTTAAGTATTAACAGATTACTTAGAAATAGTTAACAGATTTTTGAGCTGTAGTCACTTATAACATCAAGCTCCCCATAACTCACTCTATGCTTGAAAACAGTATTAAAGAGTTTTATTGAATGAAACAAGTCCTGCTCTTAACAGCAACATTAGGAGTGCACAGTGGTAACACATTTAATAAAGAACTTATACACTCTGATAAAATAAAGGAATCTTTACTTTAAAAGCAGCACTAACTCTGAAGTAGTTTATTATCCCACAATAAAGTGAATAAAGTGATTAGAGTCCAACCACAATCATGGACAGCTCACAGGGAACACACCAGCAGAAACAACTCCACAAACATTCTCAAACCTGTGGCAGGATTTTCAAGGGTTACCAAGTTTATAATGAAAGGACAGTAAAAAAAAAGACATTTACACAAGTAAATCAAAGAAAAAGTCTCATGTTCCCCCTCAATTCCTTCAGGACACCCAACCATTCAGCTTGTAAAGTCATACCATGGAAAGTAGGTTTTACAGTTCTCAATAGATTTTTTTTTTTTGGGGGGGGGAAAGATACAATTAAAAAAAAAATTCTCTGATAATAATCGCCGTGACACAGGAGAATGATAGATTTAAAATCAGAGAATGAAACATCCTCCATGCAGTGAAAATACTACTTTAACTACAAAGGTGTCTTTGACACGCCAGTACCTTCACTAAATTACTCAAGACCTTCTGAGTGGCTGGGGAATGATCTGGCATCAGGAGAAATAGAGAGGACCAACACTTTCTGATATGGTTCCTTTTGTTTAGGTGATTTTTAGCTTGGTTTAGCTTGTTCCAAAAACTCCGGGTCTTGTTTCCTGTAGGAGACTGCAGAGCTACTTGGATTTGGGACCACCCAGGTACCAAAGGCAGGGCAGGTATCTCAGGTGAGTTGATGGGCTGGGAAATGAGGAGTTTATGAGCAACAAGAGGAACGATGAGGTTTTAAACTAAGATTATGGCTGAGGAAAATCCACTCCTTCAGCACGCCCCACACTTTCAGCTGCACGGGGTGTACGTTTCAAAAATCTCCGAAAACGATGGAAGCGCCCATTCTCTGCTCCTGAAATGCTCTGAAGTGCAGCTCAGCAATCACAAAACCACCAGAACACAACCACACTTCCCTGGGGAGGGGAGCACCCAGATAATATCTGCAGAGAGCCTGCTTTGATGAACAAGCTGCTTCAGTCACAAGTTTTCCTGTGAAGCTTCCCTCCAATCCTGCCTCACCTACAGCAGAGGCACAGGAAGCTTGCTCTGAAGTATTTTATTCTTACTTCAGGATCTTCTGCTCCCTCTGAAATCAAACCTGCCCACAGGTTTATCTGAGAAGTGTATTAGAGGGCACACGGAGAACCTTGACCCGGGCACTTTGCTTTCTTGTTTAGTTAATGTGCACTCATCTCAGCCTCTGGAGTTCCTACAGATGGGTGCAAACCTACACCCACTTCTATCCAGGCATCTACAAATATTTTAAAGCCTAATAACAACACAGATGCTCTTTTTCAAATATCTTAGTCAGAACAGGGAAATATTTTCACTCTCTTAACAAAGATGATTAAACTCACTGGAAATTCCTGTCCATTTGCAGTACATTTACAGGATTTCATAGTGCAGTTTACAGATAATAAAATAAATCGCTTTGAACCTAAATAGCACTTCCACACCCACCACGCAGAAAAAAACCACAACATTTTCACCTATTAAAAGAACCCCGGTATTAATTGGCCATGTAAACATCTGCAGAAAATAGCTGTATTTAAAAATAAATGAACAAATACAGCAAACCAAACCCCCAGTTGCTGAAAGAGGCTGAGGGGAGCTGGAGCTGCACACCAGAGAGAGGCACCTCCACACCTGAACTCCAGGATTTTCTCAACCATTGCCAATATTTCGAAATATAGGACATGGGCAGACTGATTTTCACACTAAAGACTGGAAAAAAAAAATCCTGGTGATGATGATGTTAGAACCAATCCATCAGGTAGGGTTTTAAACTGAAATAAGTCAGTTAAGAAACACTACTCATAAAAACGCCTGCACTTCAAGCTTAAAATCTTACATAATCTTGTAGTTCTGATCATAAACCCAACAGTTTACTGTTGAATTTATTTATTTTTAGACTTGCCTAAAATTGTAGAGCGTCTGCAGTCCTGGTGTGAGTAGAAAATAGTATAATAATTGTTAAGTACCGGAACACTTAATGTGTAATACTGGAATAACCACCAAAACAATGTCATTAACATGAGAAGCAGCCCGGATTGCAGGCAGTTTCCTGCTCATTTAGCCAAGATTAATTCTTCACAGGCAAGAGGAACATTCTTTTCACCTTACCAAGGACAAGCCGAGCGAGCAACGTTCAAGAAAAGACGTTCTCTATTGCTTAGCTGTTCTTTTTTATGAAGTCTGATAGGCAATGTCAACAAAAACCACTATTCTGTGCTCTAGGCAAAAGGATCTTGGAGGTGGACGTGGAAGAGAGACAGCCACGGAGAGCAGATGGCAGCAAGTCTTTCAGAAACTGTTCGAGAGAGAGGGGGGAAAAAAGTTTCCCTACAAAACATATTGCTGAATTAAGGGAACGCTGCTGAGCTGAAAAACCAGGCTTTAGGAAAAGACGACACACACACGTCCTTACTGCGAGGCTAAAGCTGTCAGAAATCATGTTTGGTTTGAAAAGAAGAATAAAAATTAAACGTCCCGAACACCCTTCTGGCCGTCGTTAACCCGCTGAGCTGTTTCCCTGGTTAGCACAGGCAGGGTTTTTGGGTTTCTCCTGGCAGCGCTCGCCATTTCACAGCACATTTAGCGCACACAGCGCGGATCGATAGCACTACAGACACAAGACGAGACTTATTCCATTTACTAACCACAGCAAAACGGCCTCTTCAGCAAAATCCTGCAGCTCCTAACGCTGGAAATGTAAAAGGCATCCTTACAGGGATCTCATTACTCCCTTCTCCCGGTCACACGGGCAGCCTGGGCACTTGGCTGGGCGCTTTTAGCCTGGTAAACAAGTGTAGCTCTGCACACCCTGCAAGGATGCTAAAAACCCCCACAGAGCACCAAATGCACGCTCCAAATGCGGGCACGGAGCGCCAGGCTGGCTTGGAAACTCGCGTGAGATCCTCGCACAGCTCCTAAGAGGGTTTTTGTGGGACTGACGGAGCTCCGAGCACAAATGGACCAACAGCTGCCCAACCACTGGTTGCTGCCGTAACAATTTTCCTCCTGGAGAAGCGTGGGGAAGTCCTCACACCCCGCTCGCTTCCCAGGACTCAGAGTTGGCATTTGAACACCTCAAACTCTACTGTTTTAAAGAGAAAAATCAGTAGATTTTTTTTTTCTGCGATATAACGAATAGCAAAACACAAAGGGTTACAAATGACTCTTTAGGAACGGAAAGCCTGGCTTTTCACCCCAATTCTGCTGGTACATCTCTACACGCACACACCCCTCTCGCTATCACCAAAGGACGAGCTCAGCCTTTCAGAGCGGCACCTATTCCAAATTAATGAAGCATTAACCAAGGTCGCTATTCACCAGTGAATAGTCCGGGCTAAGAGAGATCAAACTGAAGGAAAGAGCAATTTCAGCTGGGTAATTCTTATTTAAAACCAGCATCCAACACCGATAACTGCGCTGCCAGGTTACTTATGTGACACTAGGTGGTTATGTCTCCACATTTATTCCACACAATTGAGCTGAAATCCAAGCGCTGGGAGCGTTTCAAGTGCTCACGTTATATATATTTTTAAGAATAAACACGAAAGCAGCTTCTGCCTTTACAGTCGCTGCCATCCACGAACATTTGCCACCTAAAAAAAAAAAAAAAATTTCTTCCCATTCATACAGAGCCAGCCCAAGTTCCCAAGCGCTGACCCCAAAGCCCTCAGTTTAAAGTGACAAATCCAGGAACATTCACTTACCTGATGAACAAGAGATAAGAAAAACAGCGAACGCCAACTTAGTAGCAGCTCCCATTTTCCAATGCTGTTAAAACATTTAAGTGACTTTAAGTATCCAGTTTTCTGGGTCCTGCAAGCTGGAAAAATCTCCCTTCTTGCTGAACCGTTATAAAGCAATTTATAGCAACATTTCTGCAGCAGGTAGTGTTCATAAAACACTAAAAATCAGGTTTGTTTAGACACTGACGACCTCCCCGCGGCTCTTTCTAGAGAGAATCCGGGTTGAGGGAGGGATAAATATATTTGGAACCGTGTTTCAAAACACACGTGTCATTTGGCTTCTGTACAAACGGTGGCAAAATTCAATTCATAAAAGTAATGCTACGAATCCACTTAAAAAAAAAAAAATAAAAACCAAAACAAAATAAGTCAACGATTAAGCTGCTGAGCACGACGAAGTCTCTGAGTCTCCAAGTGTTTTCCACATCAGGCGCCGTGAAGGATCATCCCTCGTGGGTGCGAGTGTCGGGGGTCGGATCGGGATCAGTCCGAGGCGATGTTTTCGTCCTGCCTCCCCCCCTTCACACCCCGTGTAGTGTTTGGGAGAAGAGCAGCTCCATTCCAGTTCCAAACCTCGAGGCGAAGAGAGGAAGTTTTGTTTTTTGTGGTTTTTTTTTTTTTTGTCAGTTTGTCGATGAAAAACTACCTTATAAACCAGCCACCAGCTACACGTGGGTTTTCTTTAATAAATGCTAAGGGATTTAGCGTAGCCCAGGAGAGGGGAAGGGGAGAAACAACAGTCTGGGAACAAACAAACCTTCGGGCTCCCCGGGAAGTGGCAAATCTCTAGTCCTTGGCCAGGCAGCGAGAGCAGTGCATCCCCCCGTCTTCACCGCCCTTCTCCAGCACCAGCACTCCCGAATCCCAGCAAGATTTCCAATTCTTCTAGGAGATTTCCATCCCCTCCCCCCGCGAGAGGCTATATTTGGTATTTAACACACAAGAGTGGCTGGGGAGGGGGGGGTAACAAAAAAAAAAAATTAAAAAATTAAAATACAGTATCCAGGCGCTGGGGAGGAGGGTGGTATATATTCTTTGTGGCAAATCCTTGCCGAGTGCCGTGCTTCCAGGAGAACCGGGCTTCTTTGGAAGGGAGGCGGCTGCGCCTCACGGCGGGCTGGGGCTGGATGGATCCAGGCTCCTCTGGCTCCTCACGGGTCCTGGATGGATCCACGCTCCTCTCCCTCCTCACGGACACATCTCCTCCTCGCCGTCCCGCCGCTGCTCAAACGGAGACTCCACAAAATCCACTCCTCCGAGCTCAATCCAGTTCTTGCCTTTTTTTTTTTTTTTCTTCTTCTTTTTTCTTTTCCTCCTAGGAGCGAGCAGCAGGAGACGGCAGGGGCGGGGAGGCAGAGCCTTCTCCCCGCGCCTCCCACACGGCGGAGCGGGGAGCGATCCCCTCGTCACCCTCTCCCCTAACTCTGACCCCGGCTCAACTCTTCGGTCTCCCGGGCGGCGGAGGCAGCGCGGCTCAGCCCAACTTTGTCCCTCCAGCAGTGCAGCTTAGGGGCTGGCGAGGCGAAAAGGCCGAGCCGGGGGATTCTCTCCGGGCGGCGGCGGCCGTACCTAGAGCCCGCCGAGTGTCGCTGGCAGCGCGGAACAGCCCTCGGTGCCCTGCTGCCGCTGCTCCCCCGTGGTAATCTCATATCTACCCATTCACCCGTGTGGCGTGTGGAGAACCGGCCCAAGATGGCGGCGCCCGGGCGATTGTTTTTGTTTCCTCTCCGCCTCCCCCTCCTTCCCCACGGCCGCGGCGGCCGCCCCGGATTGACAGCCACACCACCCAATCACAACGCGGGTTTGGCATATTAGCCCCGCCCACCTCCGCTCGCCCCTCCTATCGGCGGCGGGGCGGAGCGCGCTCCCCACGCTGGCCCCGCCCCTCGCGGCCCGCGCGCGCCGCCTCACGGGCGCGCTCCTGCCCGCCCTTCCCGCCCCTCAGGGCGCGGCCCCTCAAGCGCCCTCGCCCTGCTCCGCCCCGACCCCCTCGGTGTCCGTAATTCAGCTTCGCGGGGCTCCCTCGGGGTGTCGGGGGGCTGTGCTGTGCTCCCAAACTCGGGTGATGGAGGCAAAGCGCTGCCGGCAGCCACGCGGTGGGACCTCGCCGGGAGGGGTCAGAGCGGTGTAACGTGTACACGACGGTGTGAGGCTGGGGGCGCTGCCTCTGGGGTCAAATGTCAGCCTGATCTTCCGCCTCATCCCAGCCCAGCCTGAAAATGTCCCTGAAAATGTCCCACGGGTAGTCCAGGTGAGAGCTACGGCTGTGGGCACATTGCTCAGGAGCATCACTGCTGCTACAGCACAGAATCAGAGTCAGAGAAGGGTTTGGGTTGAAAAGGACCTTCAAAAGTCATTAATTTCCAACCCCCTGCCATGGAGCAGGGACACCTTCCACCATCCCAGGCTGCTCCAAGCCCTCTCCAGCCTGGCCTTGGGCACTTCCAGGGATCCATGGACAGCCACAGCTTCTCTGGGCACCCTGTGCCAGGGCATGCCCTCACAGGGAACAATCCCTTTCCAATATCCCATCTAATTGAAACCTGCCCTCTTTTAAGTTGGAATCCATTCCAGTTGCCCTGTGACTCCGTGCTGTTCTCTCTGTGTTTCTGGTGGGCTCCCCCAGGTGCTGGGAGGTGCCTGGAGTGTGTCTGTGGCCTCAGCCCCATGTGAGATGCACCATGAACAGCTGCCCAGCGTGTCCTGTCCAGGTAATTCATTAGCTCTGCTCCTTCAGGAGTTTGGTGTCACTCCTTACACCTTTTTTTTGTTTTGTTTTTAAATGGATGCCATAACATACATCTCTTGTCTCTGGATAAAAAGGAAGATGTGGCTCTTGGATCTGGAGATCCACGTGGGAAAGCACAAGAGCCTTAGTGCTGGCCTTTGATTTCTGTATTCTATAAAGACCTGTAGTTGCACAAGCAACAAGTGCCAAGTTCTCTGAGAACTGGTTATGCTGTTCACCAACCCCAGATAGGTATTAAGTGCTTCCAGATTCCTTTTCAAACTGTTTGGTGGCATGGACTAAGAGGGGTCTTTGGGGATGTGAATAGTTGGTGGTACTAGACTGGAAAGAAAATGATCTGTATTTCACATATATGAATATACAGCCAAGTCAAGGCTTAGCAACACTGCCAAGCTCTAACTCACAGATCTGGTGATCCACCAGGATCCAAGAAATGGATCTATTTCAGTTTTTTTGCATTGAGATGTCTGCTTGAGTTCTTAATCAGACAACCCTGGTGTTTCTCTGTCGTGTCCTAACGCTTCCCAGCATTAAATTCATCCAGTGACCATAATTTTTTTTTATGATTTGAAACATCCCAAACACAAAATAAGATGTCAGGGCTTGTGCACATCTAGAAGCATCAAGACATGTGGCAACACCTTTTATGCCATCTTTTATCCAAGTATTTCAGAATGATTTACAAGCCTTAATTAATGTTAAATGTTACAACACTCCTACTTAATCTGTAGTTTTTAATATTCTTCAATAGCAGAATATTTAAACGTGACCTGTTCTGCAGGTTGTGTTTTCACTTGGCTCAGCTTCTTCAGAACACTGGTCATGTTGCCACATGAGTAGGAAATCATAGCTAAAAATATTGCTGGTGTGTGTGTGAATATATATATATTTATATATGTACTTCCCATTGCAGGGATTTAGCTTAGTTGTCAGAGGGTTTGTTTTTTTTTTTTTTGTGAAAGAATGTAAATTATGGTCCATATTTCTATTTTACAAGTTGTTTTTGATAAAAATAGAAGAAACGTGTCACCTATATAAGAGAATTTGCACGGATGTCAGGGCAAGGAGGTGTCTCTTACTCAAGGAGCTCATTATCCTTAGGCAGGGGTTGCTTTTTGCTTGCAGGATTCCTCTGGCAGAGCAAATCCCTCTGGCCACCTAGGAAATGTTACCAACAAATTCTGTGGGGCTGCTCTTGTCAATCCCCTGCTTATCAGCACCACGGGAATCACAAGCAGGGCTCGCTCCTGCCTTTTCCTTCCCACTTTGGAGCATGGCCAGGGGGCTGGGAAGGAGGATGAGTGTTGGTGCCTGGGATCAGACAGCTCTCCCTACCTGCACTGGGGATTTGCTCCCTTGAATTACCCGAAAAAAGCAAGTTTGGTGCAGATCTTGTACGGACCTTAGGAGAAATTGCCAAGCATTTTTATGAGGGACTTGATGCAAAATGCTCCCAGGGCTTTGGGCTAGGCTGTTGTTTTATTGCTAGTAAAAGGATGAGTTTTATCCCAAGCAGACACATTAAATGTCAGCACAGTTGCTGTCTGCTCTTTATTTTTAAATGTCTTTCTCATGTGAATTTTGGGGGTGTTTCCCTTTTTCACCTTTTGGCTCCTCATTTCTATTTTCCTTTCGCCTTCAACTCCAGATCTTTTTTTTTCCCCCCTTCCAAGATCAATCTGTCTCTGCATTTTTAATGAATCATTTACTGTGACATATGAGCACTGAAGACACAGTGTCAGGGACTTAAGCATCTGTGGAGAGCAGGAGGAGATGAAATGGATGTGATCTTAGCTTCAGTCTTTTGTTCATGTGGGATGGGCCTTTGCCTAGAGGCAGCACAAATATAACTTTTCCTTCCAGGGAATAATGAGGAGAGTTAAAACCCAGCAATGGCTCATTTTTCTCTCTGGAGCACTGCTAGGAATTGAGGATTTCAGCTGTGCCTTTGCTATTCCCACTCTTAGCAGTGAATCAACACAAAACCCAACGTGGTAGGGAAGGAGTTTTTGTGCAGAACTCATTCACAACACCTAGAGAAGCATTTCTGAATGGAAAATGGGAACCATGGGGTTTATAACATCAGGAGGGACACCAACAGAGACAATCCTTATCATTATCTCTTTCATCTTTCCTTGTGGTCTAAGTCATTCCCCCTTTGAAACTCTGGAGGAAGAGAAGACCCCATTCAGGCACTGTCCTTATATAACCAAACCAAAAAAAATGGACCAAAATGGCAAGAAATTAATGTCTCCCAGGGCTGCCCTCTTTACCAGCCAGCTTCACTTTCCTTTGGGAAACTGTGCTGGATGACAGCCTAAATTATTTTATTTTAGAAAAGGTAAATAACTGCCTTCAAGTATTTTTACTTCCATATGTATGACTTACATGAAACTCATCATGTTCCACAAGAGTTTTAATACAAATTTTCAGTTCTCTTGCTGTGGACAGATAATAAAATTCCTACAAATTATTCATTATTTTGCACTTTATACTCTGCTCCGAAACTATTGAGATACTTTAAAGTTATATGAGTAGCACAACTTGAAAACATGAGAGAATGTGGAATTAATCAGCCTTTTAAATGCTGCTGCTGGACTGAAATGAAATCCAAAGCTTGCTTCTGCAATGCTTTTGGGTTGGGGCAATATAGGTGACCATCAAAATGTTTTAAACCAAACTTACAGATTTTAGAGGCTGTTGTTGAATCCAGCTGAGTATCCACAAATTGAAATACAGGCTGAAATCACAGCCCTGCTTTGGTGCTGGGCTAAAGTGGGATCATTTTGTTCACATGAGCAGAGTCAGGATTTGGCCTGGATCATGTTCTGTAAAGCTGTTTTTGTAGTGAGTTTGTGTGTAACAAATTCCCTGTTCAATTAAACACCTGGAGCCTGCAGACCCCACACCACCAGGGATTGTTCCTGCCTCAGGTTTAAAAAGAAAGATACAAAATATTACAGAAATTACCTTGATACAAGCTTCATCGAGTTGTTTCCACAAAAGCTACATTTAAATCAAGGATTCTTTTTCCATTTTGACCTGTTAGCCAGACTTTTGCTTCCTTAGAACAGGGATTCCAAGCTACCTAACCTCATTTCCTGGAGGAGAAATTTTCCTGGTTTCTTTCTTGGATTTCCAGAGTCTTGTCAGAAGAGATCATCCCCCTGCAGCTTCTGGTTGCTTTCAGACACTCCCTTGTCTCTTAGGGGCACTTTGTTGTGTCACAGGGTTTTACCACTGTGGCATTTATCAGCTATGATTTCATCCATCTTTCACAGCAAAATTGCATTTTCTGGATATTTTTCTCTAGTCCTCATTTGTACTGTGGAATCCTTTTTTATGAAAAGGAAGTTCTCAGGGTCTGTGTGGAGATCTCCCTTCTCAGAATACACCATAATTTATATATTCAGTTATAAACTGACTCTGTGTTCATCACAGAATGCAAAAGTTCTGCAACATTGTCATGTTTTCAACGTTATTTTTGAAAGATTCTTAAAATATGTGACAAGTGTTTGTTGTTTTTTTGCTACAGCGTCCTGACAGTGATAGCAGATTTTAAAGATCTTTTGCACTGCCTTTGAAAGGCTTGATACATATATTTGTAGATAAAGATTTCAATATTTTAGGCCAACAATTTGTAATTAAATAGTCATAAGAAGTAGGAGTGTGAAGTGGCCAAGTGTGGAGAGATTGTCAGATCTTCAGAGCATTCAATTGTGTGCTCTTCAGAATTATTGTGTCAATATGACTTCTGCTTGTTTAGGAATACAAATCCATGGATAGCTGTAATTACTTCTGGTGTCATTCAAAATATCCTGGAAGCTTTCTGGAGGGTGGCATCAGCAGAGCTGGCTGATACTTTGGGAATTAAAAACCTCAGTAAGGAGAACATTCCTGGAAATATTTTTTTTGGTTCAGATCAATGTCACAGAGAAGATGAGTGCTGGGGAGCACAAATGAATGCCAGTTTTTGCTCCAACAGAAAATAATAAAGTTTCCTGCAGTGTTGCTATCGAATGATAATGGGAAGTGGAATTCTGCAAGGTTCAGATGGACTGGAGGATTCTGGGACTCAAATATTAGTTACTGGTTTTGCTAAAAACTACAAAAGCTGAGGATTCAGAATGTGCCTAATCGGCTTCAGAAAGGGATGGCAACAGAGAGTCAAGTGTTGATCAGATCCTCCCCGGCTGTTGCAGTTGCCAATTTGCCATTTGGAATTTTACAAGAGGAAGGTGAAGATCCATGGCAATGGCCAATCTGCTAATACTGTTATCGTTTTTATTGCTGATAACTGGGGGGTGCAGGATTAACCCTTACAAACACACGCCGTGGCACGAGCAGTTATCCCGCTTCCAGAGGCAGCAGGTTTAGGCTGCTAAAGCCTTTCTGCAAAGGAAAATGATTGAACCGTGATTGGAGGCCCATTTCCTTAAGAGCAACGCAGCTGCTGCTGTTGCTGCTCTTATCTGAAGCCTTTGTTAGAGGAGTTATGTGGGAATGGAGCAGGAATCCTGATCAAGTCCCAGGTGTGACTCTGGGACAATGCCTGTGAATTGCTCTAAGTCAATGTGTTTTGGTTGCAGCCCATAATCCCTGATTTAGGGATTTCATAATTTCTGCACAGAATTTGAGTAGCATTAAAATAATCCTGCCAACAGCAGCTCAGGCACCCCTTTGTTCCTGTTCACTGGGACAGAAATAATTCCTCTCCCCAAGTGCTGTAATTCCTGAAAATCTGGCACGTTACAGGTTTCAGAGGAAAAAGTGTGGAAGATTCCCAAATTTGACCTATTTCAGATTTTAAGAAGGACAAGTTTCTCAGCTTGGGAGCCCCTAATAGCTGCCCACTCCTTTTTTCATGAGCACAATCCAGCTGGAACATTTCTCTCTGGTGATTGTGCTCTGACAGGATGGATGGGCTGAGCCATTCCAGGGATTTGAAATCCTGTAAATTCAAACCCAGAATCTTTCTTCTGCAACCAGCAGAACATCCCAGCCTGGTGCTCTTACCCATTGTTCAGGCCACTGGGGAGCTAAATCCTCCTCCAGCTTCTACTGCTGAATTGTTTTGGAGTTCATTCATCTGCAAATAATTTTATAATAATTCCAATTCAGACATTGAACAGATAATGTTAATATCTGAGATGGCAAAATTCTGTTTACCCCCAAGAGTGAGAAGTTTTTTCAGTTCAGGCTCTTTTAAATGAACAAAATTTTTTCCATTTACTTAAAAAATTTTGTACACAGCATCAACCTTTCTGATAGAAAGGCTCTTTTTTTTTGCCTTGAAATTCTTTAGGCAATGAAAATGTACTTCTAATTTTGTAGTGATACACAGTGCATGCAGCCAGTTTTAGGAATACCAACTAATTAACTTTCATGAAACTGCAAGGGGAAAAGTATTTTTGTTTCATGTGGAGAGTTGAAGGACACACACACATGGATCCTGGAGTTTTTAACTAAAACATGGCTTGGTTTTTCTCAAAGTTCACCAGAGGTTTTCACTTCCAGCGAGGTGGAAGGCCACAAGCACAGTGGGGGAAAACTTGCTTGATAACTTGGCTAATTCTTGGTGTCCTAGAGCTGTCAGGATCTCCACGGAGGGGAGAGAAATGCTCCAGCACTTGAGCAGCTATTTGGAAGTGGGAAGGTGGGTGCCAGAGTGTCTGGCAGCTCAATATCAAGGTGGATTAAGAGCATTAAGGAAGCTTAAACAGCTCCCAGGAGAGACATTCCCATGGGTTTGAAGGCTTATTCCTCTGGAACAGTTGCCTGGCTGCAGTTTGGGTTGAAAGATCAGGTTTTCTTCTGGAACTGTGCATGGCACTACTTGGTTTGACTTTTTTTTTGTTGTTGTTAAGGATGCTCCATGTTTGACTGCTCAGGTCCTGCTGAGGTTTCAGATTTGGGGAAGCTCAGACAAGATCCCTTCCCAGGTTTAATGGATACTGCCATGGGAGTTCTCAGGCCAAGGCAAGAAACAGGCAGGTTTTTCCTTTTTGGTTAATATTTCTATTTCAATGACCTCTTACAGCCAATAGTCCCAATCTAGATTGGTTTCCAGCTTTTATTATCACTAAAATATGAGGCAATTCCCTGAGCCATGCGTGTTTTGTGCTGCTGGAGGAGAGGACTAAGATGTGGCTGGATGTTCCATCCATATTACCTGGCATTATCTGGAAGAATCCTGTCTGCATTGAAGAATTATTGCCAAATGTTTAACAAACAAGCTTCAAAATATTGAAATTACCTTTTAAAAAACGATTATTTTAAAAAATAAGCATGCTGTTATCTATAAAAGCTATTATCTGAGAAAAACTCAGTGGGATGAGCACAATATGTAACCTATGTTAACAGGTGACTTTTCTTCTCCATTACTGGTTTAGTTAAATTCTACTTGAGATTTGTACCAGATAAAGATGTGCTTTTCTGCTGAAGTTTTTTGGTTTTTTTTTTAATTTAACTGGAATGTAATTACATTATTTTCCATTATAAACAGCTTCAAACATTTGGAATAATACTTATTGTAGGACTTCTATGTCAATATAGAAATGAAGATAGTGTTCAGATGGAATAGAAAATGTAGGGTACCCTGAGGCCAGGTTAAGACAACAAATATGGATCTGCACATGTCCAGCCCAACTTTTTGTGTAATTACACAAAACCAGCAATCAGAGTGTCTGTGGCCTGTGTTGATATTATAATAAAGTAGCAATGGAAAAATGGGGGTGTCATTTCCAGGGGGATTCTCCTGGTGCTTCTGCTGTTCCCTCAGCTGGATTCTCTGCTCCCTTTGGATCATGAGTGGGAGTTTTGAGCAGGAAGGTTTCCAAGTGGCCGATAAAGAGCAGGCAAGTGGCAGAGTCGGGCTGTGAGAGGCTCCTGTGATGGCAGCGCAGGCTGGGCTCAGGGAGCTGGGGACCACAGCCCAGCTGGGTCCCAGCTGCCTCCCAGGAGCTGCTCTGTGCCTTCTGCAGAGCACATTTCTCATCCAGCACCCTGTGACCACTCTGGGAAGCAGAGTTCTGTCCTTGCTCTCAGAACAAGCAGTTACCTCCAAACTCAGATGTTTTTCAAGCTGTTACAGCCATTTCCAAGCTCTCCTCTGTCAGGCCCCACTGGCAAGCACATGGCCAGAGCATTCAGGAGCTTTAACTATTCCTGTGTTGTGGAATGGCATTTGTGGATTATTGGCAATGTTAGACCATAGCAGCTCTTCAGTTACACTCCTGCTGCACTTCCACAAACACTTTAAGCCAGCATAAGCCAGAGATGCTGCCCTGCCCTGCACAAATGTTCTTGCAGCTGCACATTTAATTGATTGGGGAACTGATTTGGGTTAAAACCAGCCCAGCCAAGAAGCCAAAAACATCAGCCTTCAACTCCTTTCTGAACTCAGCTCCTCCCCAGCCTCTCCAATATTTATGCTGGCCTGAAGGTCTGCACCTTCCCAGGCTGAGAACACACCACAACAAGTGTGTGCAGGAAACCAGGAGCTGCTTTTTTTGTTGCAAGGGCTGGTTTTTAAAGGGCTTGAGGAATTGCAGTTTAAACTGTGGCTCCTTGTTAAGCAGCCAAATATTCTACAAGAGGATTAATGGTCTTATTTTTATGCCCTGACTCCCAAGGCACACCTTGGAGAGAACCCAGGGTGTGACCCTGGACTAATTTTGTCTCCATCACCTGCCTGCCTTTAACTAATTTTCTCTTAAAAACATCAAATTGTATCTTCTGTGATCCCAACTGTCTCTAAGCAAAACACGTTCCCACACCCTCTGAAATATTTTTCTATCCTCTGACAGCAGATACTTTCTGTATTAGGTAGTTTCAGTCAGTATTTATGCAACAAAACAATGGAAGGAAAATACAGGACTTGAGTGACTTATCAGTGTTAAAATCTGACACTTGGAGCAGCTCATTTTCTCCAAAACTCTGCTAAATTAATCTGCGAGTTTCACAAGTGGTTTATCCTTGGATTACGAGGATTTACAGAGGTTTGTTCATCCCAAATTACATTTATTTTGTTGTTAGACACAGAAGCACAGAACTTTACAGGGAGCAGGCAGTTTGTGGGCATGGGCAGGAGCACTGACCCTACACCCCTGGCTGATGGGTTTGTTTGGGGGGTTTTTTAAATCTCAGGTCAAAGATGGAGCCATTATTTGGAGTTGTACTGAGTAAAAGATCACCTGTGCACCTGCAAGGACACCACCAAATCTCCATTTCCTAGCGAATGTTGCAGAATTAACTCTGCCCCCTGCCAAGCAAAATTCAGGTGTGGAGTTTGCCTCGTGTCATTTAGGAGACATGGCAAAGATAAAGGACTCATTATAGAGGTCACCTGCCAATTCTGTCTAAACTGGAAGTTTCCTCCTCTTCTCAACAGTAACTGGGGCACTGAGTTACAAAAATAATCTCACAAAATTCCGTGGTGGGATGAGAGCTCCTAACGTGTGTCCTGGGCTCTGGCTGTTCCACTGAGTTATCCCTGATTTCACTTCAGCTTTGAACAACCAAAGGAATTTTGGGGTTTTCTCTAATATTCTGTTACTGTCATGGAGCAGATGATGAGCTGGAGTGGAAAGATTTTAATCTTAGAAAGTCTCAGAACTGTTGAAGCTGGAATAACCTCCAAGGTCATGGAGTCCATCCCTGCCAGGGCCAGCCCTGCCCCGTGTCCCCAAATGCCACATCCACACAGCTCTTAACTCCCTCCAGGATGGGGACTCCAGCACATCCTGAAAACATTGGAATTAAAGGTTCCTTCAACTGTGTGAATTTCCAATCCATTCTGACTATTCAGCTCTGGCTTTTCTTTCAGGAAGAGCTTACAACCTAAGAGTTGCTTTTGGTTATAAGAGCCAAGAAAATCATTGACCAATTTACAAGTTTAAGTTCTTAAAAGTTAAAAATAAAGTTTAAAAATAATAAAAAAAGAAAAATAAGGTTTTTTTTTTAAACTGCTGTTAGGCTGCTGCTGAAAAAAGCAGTTCAGCAGACTTTGAGAGAATACAGATTAATATTCTTTTTATTTTTTACCAATCTGTAATTTTCTCTGGTCTCTCTTCCACCTTATATCATTTATATTATTTTCTTTAAAATGTGACTGGGATCTTTAAATAAGAGCAAGGTAAACCCGCTGACTGTTCCAGCTAAATACTTAATCTGTTCCTTCAAAGAAGTTAGAAAAGTGAAGTGAAAATCTTAAATCTGTTGGATTGCAATTCAAATTTTTGATATTTCCATTTAAAGGAAATTTCTTAAAAACAAAGTTTGAATCCAGATTAATTTCAGTTCTTTTCTAGTGTAAAAATGTTCAGTAGTATGGAAATTCACTGAGCTCCAGTTTAAAGCACAAGGAATGATTATTATCTTTAAAGCAAAGGCAGAGCATTTTTATTTTAAGTCATGTAAAGTTGTCTGAAGGAAACTCTGGGTGATTAAATTACAGAAACTACACTTTTAATAAGTTACTACAAGCTGAGTGGCATGAAATGTTTATAAATTACAGGCTGGAGAAAATGCAGGAGCTCTCTGATGGTGCAGGGAGTTCAGGGGGTGAGGCTGGGATTCAGAGGTGCTTGGGAAGCATCCCTGCAATGAAATTCTGATAGGAGTTTGCTGCTTGGAAGGCAGGATTTTTCAACAGGAGACTTGGCACTGGATGTGCTAGAGCTGCTCTTAACAGTTTAATTAATGCTGTGTTATGTATGCACAGTTTTTTTAGCATCTCCTATTTGGAAACACTGCTTGATATATAGAAATAAAAAGTGTGCACACTCCCTAAGTGATGCACGTTGTTGTGGCTGTGAACTCTGTACGTTTGTAATGTTAAATTTGTCAAAGTTAATGTGTTGAAAAGTAACAAGTTACTTAAGTTAGTTAAATGTCTCTTTCTGGAGGAAAATTACCATAATGGTTACTTTTACTAAAATGCAATTACTGTCATTGTAACAATCAATCATATTTTCCTGGGGAAGGAACTTTCCTAGTTCTGAAGGCATTAAAATGTAAGATTGCTCTGCTCAGTGTTCACAAGAGCTGCAGAGGCAAGAAACTTCTGGGGAGAATCAAGTTCCTCTCAGATGGTTTTCTTCCAGATAATTCCAAAATAGAAATTAACTTCTTAAATGAAACTGAGCCCAGTGACTTGTAAAACACCAACCAAAGCTTTTTGAGTTCTGAAAGCCTTGAAAGATATTTGAAAAAGGTTTTGTTACAGCTGGGCTTGATTTAAGCCTAAAGCAACAAGTTCCCATCTGCATTTCCCACTTGGCTGCCCGAACTTGGGAAGTTCTGTGCAGGAACCTGAAAAAAAGAGACCTTAAAGCTCATTCCATTCCATTCCATCCCATCCCATCCCATCCCATCCCATTCCATTCCATTCCATTCCATTCCATTCCATTCCATTCCATTCCATTCCATTCCATTCCATTCCATCCCATTCCATTCCAATCCCCTTTCCCATTCCCATCCCCATCTCCATTCCCCATGCCCATTCCATTCCCATTCCCATCCCCATTCCATCCCATCCCCATTCCCCATCCCATCCCATCCCACCCCATCCCCATTCCCCATCCCATCCCCATCCCCATTCCATCCCATCCCCATTCCATCCCATCCCATCCCATCCCCATTCCATCCCATCCCATCCCCATTCCCCATCCCATCCCCATTCCCATTCCATCCCATCCCCATTCCATCCCATCCCCATTCCCCATCCCATCCCATCCCCATTCCCCATCCCATCCCCATTCCATTCCCATTCCATCCCATCCCCATTCCCCATCCCATCCCCATTCCATTCCCATCCCCATTCCCATTCTCATTCCATTCCCATCCCATTCCCATTCCCATCCCCATTCCATTCCCATTCCATTCCCATTCCCATCCCCATCCCATCCATTCCCATCCCCATCCCCATTCCCATTCCATCCCATTCCCATTCCATTCCCATCCCCATTCCCATCCCCATTCCCATTCCCATTCCCATCCCCATTCCCATTCCCATCCCCATCCATTCCCATTCCCTGCCAGGGGTAAGGAAATTTTCCAGGCTGCTCCAAGCCCCATCCAGCCTGGCCTGGGACATGGGACAGAAATGAGTTATTAAAAAATTCAGCAATATTTTCATGGCTGTTTTTATAGGAACTTTCTTCCTTGCACAATTTTTTTTAACCTGCTCTGTCACAGAGAAGAAATGTTCTTAAATTCTCACAGATGAGAAATAATTTCAAGGTATCCTATGACAAACTGAATTGTTTTTTCAGACAGTTTTTGTCACATAGAAGTATGATTTGAACTCCACACCCATCACTCAAAGCACAATTAATAATCTCATCAAAGTTTTGAAGCTTAGCTGATTTTTTTCCTAGGATAGTGAACTTCAAAAGGTTTTTATAATTTCATTTTTAGCGTTTGTCTCTATATGGAAACAAAAATAGCATCTCCATTGCAAAACAACTGCTAGAACATGTGCCATAAGTGTTTTCACACTTGGAGATTCATGTTCATATATGACTCTGCTGTGGTAAACAGCTTGGGATAAACACATTCATTCCACACATCCCCAGCTTTTGCTGGACTTGTATTAAGTTTATTTTGCAAAGAATGGCAAAGGTTTCAGCAAGGCATTGATAATACTGATATTTAGGCAATTTTCTGTTTGAAATATGAAAGTTATTTTAATTTCACTGGTTGGAGCTGGTTGAATTAGTGCTATAGGTGTATTTTTAATATTTATTTCAGGCCATGTTTTTCAAACTCTCCAATACAAGAGAGTGATACAGTACCTGTGAGTGGCACAGTACCTATTTAAGTCACAGAATTGTCTGTAGGTTCATTAGGGTATTCAAATTCTCATAAAAATTGGCTTTAAAATGTATTCTTTTATATGATAAAGTGTTGTGGCTCATATCTTTTGGATTTGGAGAGATCACTCACCAAACAACATCCTTCTACAAAATTCCCTTTTCCTAGAAATTCCTTTACTTAATGTCTCACTGTAGTGGCTCACATGATGGTGTGAAATTTAAACCTGAAAATTTCACCAAATGCCAAATTCCAAGGCCATTGAAAGAGTTTTTACCAGATTAGGACATAAATGCCCTTGTGCATAGTCCTGGCTATCAAATCCTTCTTGCTAAATGGCTCTCTCCTTTTTACTTTTCTATGAAAGCATTTTTAGATTAATATGTATTTTTGTCTGAATAACCTCTCTATTAATTAATATCTATTTTTATTTAATTAATTAATATATATTTTTATCTGAATAACCTCCCCCAAGCTGTGCTGTTAAGATTAAATTTTATGGTTTCTATGAAGCATTTTTAGATTCATATATATATATTTGTCTGAATAACCTCCTTATTAATACATATCTATGTTTAATTAATTAATATATAGTTTTTGTCCAAATAGCCTCCTCCAAGCTGTGCAGTTAGGATTATATTCTATGGTTTCTATGAAGCATTTTTAGATTCATATATATTTTTGTCTGGATAACCTCCCTATTAATTAATATATTTTAAAAATTAATTAATTTTTATATATTTTTGTCTGAATGACCTCCCTATTAAGTAATATATATATTTAATTAATTAATTAATATTTTTGTCTAAATAACCTCCCCCAAGCTGTGCAGTTAGGATTACATTTTATGGTTTCTATGAAGCATTTTTAGATTCATAGATATATATACTTTTCAGAATAACTTCCCTATTAATTAATTAATTAATATGTTTAGTTAATATATATTATTGATTAATATTTTTGTCTAAATAATCTCCATATTAATTAAGATATATTTTTAATTAATTAATATATACTTTTGTCTGAATAACCTCCCCATTAATTAATATATTTTTTAAATAAATTAATTAATAAATTTTTGCCGGAATAACCTCCCTATTAAATAACATATATATCCATTTATTTATTTATTTAATATACATTTTTGTCTGAATAACCTCCCCCAAGCTGAGCTGTTAGGATTACATTTTCTGGTTTCTATGAAGCATTTTTAGATTCATAGATATATATATATTTGTCAGAATAACCTCCCTATTAATTAATTAATTAATATGTTTAGTCAATTAATATATATTGTGAATTAATTAATTTTTGTCTAAATAATCTCCATATTAATTAATATATATATTTAATTAATTTATATTTTTGTCAGAATAACCTCCCCATTAATTAATATTTTTAAAATAAATTAGTATATTTTTGTCTGAATAACCTCCCTATTAAATAACTAACATATATATCCATTTATTTATTTCTTTAATATATATTTTTGTCTGAATAATCTCCCCCAACTGAGCTGTTAGGATTACATTTTCTGGTTTCTATGAAGCATTTTTAGATTCATAGATATATATATATTTGTCAGAATAACCTCCCTATTAATTAATTAATTATTATGTTAGTTAATTAATATATTGTTAATTAATAATTTTTGTCTAAATAATCTCCATATTAATTAATATATATTTAATTAATTTATATTTTTGTCTGAATAACCTCCCTATTAAATAACATATATCCATTTATTTATTTATTCAATATACATTTTTGTCTGAATAACCTCCCTATTAATTAATTAATTAATATGTTTAGTCAATTAATATATATTGTTAATTAATTAATTTTTGTCTAAATAATCTCCATATTAATTAATATATATTTTTAATTAATTTATATTTTTGTCTGAATAACCTCCCCATTAATTAATATATTTTAAAAATAACTCAATTAATATATTTTTGTCTGAATAACCTCCCTATTAAATAACATATATATCCATTTATTTATTTATTTATTTATTTAATATATATTTTTGTCTGAATAACCCCCTATTAAATAACATATATATCCATTTATTTATTTCTTTAATATACATTTTTGTCTGAATAACCTCCCCCCAGCTGAGCTGTTAGGATTACATTTTCTGGTTTCTATGAAGCATTTTTCATTCACAGATATTTTTGTCTGAATGACCTCCCTATTAACCCTACCCTAGAATGCTGGGATTCCATTTCCTGGTTTCCCTCTTGCAGTGCATTGCTGGGATCAGTAATTCCTGGCCTGCTACACTCACAGGAGTGATCACCTTGTCCTTCTGCTGGGAAATGGAGGTTAATACAAACGATGCTCTAATTAGAATTCCAGGCCTGGTTGGCACAGGCTTGATTTCCTTGGCTCCCAGCCTAATCTTGTTATGTTGTTTTTAACTATGAAGAGAGTGGCTTTAAAGATCTCCAGCAGTGCAAATGAGATGAGGGAGTTGTAAAGAGCTTAAAGAATCACAGGAGTGGAACTCCTCCAAAACAAACCCTGCACACGGGGCGGGGGGGAAACTTCACCTGAACATCCCTCCCTGGCAGGGGGACACTCCCAAAAAACCATTTCTGGGGCTCTTCAAGAAACCTTGTGCAGCCTGGTAGTGCTCTCTAATTGCAGGGTAGGACAGAGGTGTAAACCATTAATAACAGGATACATTTTCATTTGGAAAGGGGTAATTGCATGCTAAATGCTCAAGAATCCATTCAGACAAATCCATGTAACTTTATTATTGTGCAGTCTTGGCACTTGGCATTCTTATCTATATATCTATCTATATATCTATATCTATATCTATATATCTATATATCTATATATCTATATCTATATCTATATATCTATATCTATATATCTATATCTATATATATCTATATATCTATATCTATATCTATATATATCTCTTATATATATTATATATATATATCTTATATATATATATATACTCGGCTTGGCATTCTTATATACATGTATATACTTATATACTTATATACGTATATACTTATTTATTTATTTCTACTCTTTATAGCATACATTTCCATGAGTTCTAAGACATTTCTATCAAAATTATTGATAGTGTTTGCTGACACAGAGGATTAAAGCACTTTAATCTTTAGTTTTGTTTCATTTGAGAAACAGTTATATATATATATACATAAATTTATTTATTTATTTATTTCTGCTCTTTATAACATTAATTTCCATGAGTTCTAAGGCATTTCTATCAAAATTATTGATATTGTTTGCTGACACAGAGGATTAAAGCACTTTAATCTTTAGTTTTGTTTTATTTGAGAAACAGTTATATATATATATATAAATATATTTATTTATTTATTTCTACTCTTTATAACATTAATTTCCATGAGTTCTAAGACATTTCTATCAAAATTATTGATATTGTTTGACTGCTGACACAGGGGATTAAAGCACTTTAATCTTTAGTTTTGTTTTATTTGAGAAACTGTTATGCTGCCCCAATATATACAATAAAATAACATATACAAAATAAAACAGAAGGAAGAAATCTTGACAAAAACCCTCCTGATTTTATGAAATTTATCTCAGGTCTTCTTTGAATAACAGAAATTTTTGTTTTGTGAGCTACCAATTTCTACATAATCATGTTAAGGTGTGCAAAATGTGGAAGTCTTCAGAATTTTAGACCATTTTTTCCTCTGGTTATAATGTTTGTTTTTTTCCTTTAATTTACATGTGATTCATTTCATGTCCATATAGACCCATATATTACATATACCCAAAGTAATATTTTTTTAATTTTCCCTTTTTTTCCTTTAATAATTATCCACATTAATGGATCAACTTCACTTCCAGTCATTCCTCTTGATAAGAATGAAGGCCAGTGCTAAACTTTTGCTTTTTTAAATTTTACTTTTATTTTACAATTTTACTTTTCTCTGTATGAAAAACCATCTGTAGAGCTGGAAAGCAGAACATTTCTACAGGCAGACTTTTGTGTGGAAAAGAATATAAAATATTTGCATCAGTTCTGTTCACATCTTCAGAAGTTTGAGTGAAATTTTTTATTCAAGTGCTTGACTTTTCATCTCGGAGCATCTTTAAGTGGGAGCACATTCAATGTGTTGGTAAACATATTCTCCCTTAATTGTTTTCATTTTCTTGACATTATTTTCACTTTTAACAATGATTCTTTGGAATTCCTTTGGTCTCCTGATCCAATTTGCATTAAATGGATTTAATGTGATTCTGTCCAACGCTTTTACGAATTCAGCAAACCGATGAAATTTGAATTTATGACCAAACAAAATCATCCCAGAATTTATAATTTGGCAGATTTTGCAGTTATCTCTTTGTGGGAAGGACCAAGTTTCTTCCCAGGTAGGTTTCCAGCAGAAGGAGCTGCATTTCCTGGGAATTCCCTGGGGATTTAGATCCCATCCAGCCGAGGAAGGCGCAGGAGCATCCAGCAGGAGGAAAAGTAGGTCAGAGCAAACGATCCCTGAGACTGCTCAAGGAGCAGAATTGGGATTTCAGCCCTGATCACTTCACACTGGATAACCTTGGGAAGGAAAGTAAGCCAGGCAGGGTAAAAATACCTCTGCTGGTGTGTTCAGCTCAGGAGCCAACAGGAATATTCCCAGGAGCCACGGGAAATGGACTGAGCTGCTCTAATCCCAGACTTCCTCAGAAACAGCACACTCACCTCTGCTCCCCGCTGCCTAGTGAAGATAATAGTAGAGTCTCTTTTCCAAAAGGCTAATTTTGGCAATCAGGAGCTGCTTTCTGCTGGAATTCCTGGTTTTTTTCCATGAGGAGAGGCTTGTGTTGTGATGGTGTTCACAGGGGTCCTAGGATGAGGGAAGAGACGAGGATCTCACTCCATGTTTCAGAAGGCTGATTGATTATTTTATGATATACATTATATTAAAACTATACTAAAAGAATAGAAGAAAGGATTCCATCAGAAGGCTGGCTAAGAGTAGAAAAGGAAAGAATGAATAACAAAGGCTGTGTCACAGACAGAGAGTCCAAACCAGCTGGACTGTGATTGGCCATTCATTAGAAACAACCACATGAGCCCAATCCCAGCTGCACCTGTTGCATTCCACAGCAGCAGATAACCATTGGTTATTTACATTTTGTTCCTGTTGCATCCCACAGCAGCAGATAACCATTGGGTACATTTTGTTCCTGAGGTCTCTCAGCTTCTCAGGAGGAAACATCCTAAGGAAAGGATTTTCCATAAAATGTGTCTGTGACATTGTGTTGCTGCTGCCCCTGTTATCCAAGCTGGAAAGAGCCTGTGCTGTGCATTCCTGCTGTGTCCATCCCTTCCCTCTGTCAAAGTACTGAGCTTTCTCTCTGCTTGCCTTTTTACCTTTTCCTTCTGTCACTCCTACAGTTTATTTTAAACTTTAATTTATACGGAGCTCCTGCTTTCTCTATCAATATCACATCATTATTCTTACCTGATTCTCTTGATAATTTGTTTGCACTGGAATTCTTGGCAGTGAACTAAGAATTTCATTGTCTACCTACTCTCTTTTCTCTTGGAGAGTATAATAGAGTGGGAGGGAGAAGCCTCATGGTAATATTTTTATATTTGAAATGTAGCCACACTTTATATGCTCCTACACATGGTGCTACTTATAGCTAATGAAACAAGTCTCATCTTGTGGTCTAGAGCTTTTCTATTTTGGACTATTTTGTGCTAATTCTACTCATTTCAGCTCCCTCTGATTAATGCTGCTTCTCTTCTCCTCGTCTGCCTCCGTGGGATTATTTAGGAAGGGACTATTAGCACTGCCTGGGAAGCACAGCAATCATCCTCACCCCAAAACTGAGGTAGAGCAAGTGGATTAATGGGATGGGGTCATCTCAGTATCCCACTGAACTCACATGGAGGAGAATGGATCCTTTGGAAGCACAAAACTGATGCACCCAGCAGGTTCTGGGACATGGGACATTGCACTCCCCATATTGGGAGGCTTTTGGAACCTCAGAGTTTCCAGAGTCTTTCCTGTAATAAATCCAGCACAACTTCACCTGGTCTGAAGTCAGTGGTAATCTGAGGAGAAGCAAATCCCATGTATCTGCTGATCAATGACTAATTTAATATTATAATGCTATTTTTTGTTAGGCATCTTTATGAGGCACTTCAAGTAAACAATGATAGCATATACAGCAAGTAAATAGAATTTAAGAATAGGTTATCATTGGCAGAACTGATTCTTTTATAAGAGAAAAGGATACTTTTACAAGATACCTTGCTTAGTATAAAATAAAGATTTTTTAATGGCACATCATCCTTTTTCACGTCACTCATCTCCTGCCTTAGAGATTATTTGTTCTGCTGGGAAAAGTCTGTTTTGAAATAAGTTTACTCCACGCTTTCCTCCTTCCAGAAACTCTTTCAGCCTATTTTTAGGTTGCTTGGATTTCAAAGCAAACTGGGAGTGCTTTGATAACGTTTAAGGATTCCACCTCACCTGAATTCAGAAGACACAGCAACAGAAACCTGCTGTGCTCCTTATCTCAGGCAATTTTGATAAAAAACATAATGTCCCGTGATCCACACAGATATCGGCAAATCAACTCCAAATTCAGTGCTCTAATTACAAAGTAATTTATTGGGAACACTCAGGGAGGCATTGAAAAATGCTCATTACAGACCAAATAAAATATATTTGACTCAGCTGTTTTCAGCTGTGATTTCTGCTTAAAATGGGTGGATAGAAAAAGAAAGGAGAATTGCAATTCTGAAATATGTACTGCTGGTAGACAGAAATGCTCAGCTTGAATTTTTTTGCCATATCTTAATACTTACAGTCTTTTAGACACATTAAAAATTTATTTAATGGTTGGGCAAGAGAAGACTTTGAAATTAATTTAAGCTGGTTCATTTGAATCCCATTTCCTGATCACAACTGCAAATTAATAAACTTTTATGATCAATTTTATTACTTAACTGACTCTACTATTTTGGAGACTTGTTAAATCCTGAATATTGGTTTTGATAAACATGAAAATAAATAACTTTGGTGTCTAAATGTACTTACACTCATCAAACATCCTTCATGAAAACAGTTGCAGTAAAATTGATTGGAACTGGATATTTCTGTGAGAACACTTTGAAAAAGATCTTAGTCAAATGTGAGTAAATTTAGTTACTGATTCCCTTCTCTTTTTTCTTGCTTTTTTTTTTTTTTTACTAATTTCATTATCATAAATAAATCTTAATTTCCTCTAACATATGTGCCAATCTGGAATAAACCCCTCTGTGCATTTTCAAAGTTTACTTCAGTTTATGAATTTGAACTGTTCAGGGAATTTTGAGTTTTTCACGTCCTGATTTAAAAACAGAATTATTTTTTCTTTTCAAACTCGAAGAAAGCTTTTCATTCTCAAGTAATTTTTCAAGAAAAATCTTCTTTGGGATAAAAGGAGTTCTAATTTAACCAAAAGAATATTGCCAGTTTTGGCCTTGAGTTATACAGGAGACAACTGAAAAACTCATTACAAAGCTTCACATAGTTTCTTAATACAGTTCTGTTAAATGGCTGAGGTTAAAGTGAATTATTGACATATTGGAAGTGTATTGATTGATTATGTCATTGATACAATTCCCAGTAATATAATTGATATCATTCCCATTGATGTGGGAACTTGGATCTTTGTGCTAGGGATGGATCAGAGACCATTTACCTGGAAATCACGTGACAGAGAGGTTGTGACAGGTTTTAGGGACAATAAAGATGGCAATGCAGACACCTCCAGCCAGGCAGTGATCTTTCAATCCAGTCAGTCAGCTGAACCCAAAAATACATCTTATTATGGGCTGTAATTTGGGCAATCTGAATTCTCACCCCCGTTCTGCTCCCAGCACAGTTCCAGTGGACTTTGCCCTGGGTATGCACTGGCCATGATCATCAGCTCATCATCCCTGTAGGAATTGTTCTGCTCAGCCCCTCTCACCTTCCATCTCCATGCTAAAGGCCCTATTTTATTTTTTTTTAAAGCCCCATCCCATCCATTTTATTTTGCAGAGACCCCTGGGAGCAGAGGATGTCTCATGGCAGGCACTGCAGTGCCGTGCTGACCTGCCCAGATCCACACTCCAGCCCTGGCAGCATCCTCAGCATCCCAGAGCATCCAGCCTGGAAAAGAGCATTGAGTCCAGCCTGGCATCAACCCCATTTGCAGCAAGTGCCTTGTGCAGTCATTCCTTGCTCATCCAGACATGGTGATTCCCCCCTTTCCCAGTCCCTCCCAGTGCCTGGGCACCTTTTCCATGGCTGCACTGGGGTCCTGCTGTTTCTCTGGGGCTGGTTTGGGCTCCTCAGAGCAGCTGCACAGCCTTAAGGACCTGCCCTGCTCTCTGTGCCACACAAAACCAGGACCCATCAGAGTCTGGGGTGTCCCTCTGAGCTGCACTCTGTGCTTTGGGGTAAATAAAAGTGTGGAAAGGCAAATCCTATGGGTTTTGCTGGGAATGCTCAGTGCCAGGTCTGGGACACCTGTGTGAAACAGAGCCCAGTTCAGAGTTCTGTTAATTTCAGTCATCTCTACTCTCCTGTCTGAGCAAAACACATTTAGCACTGAAATGAAGCAGCAATTTGGATGTTTCTAACTTGTTTAGCAAATCCAATTACAATTCCCAATTTCCCTGCTTGGCCCTGCTGTTCTCTCCAGAGGTATTGGGATCCCTGGAGTCAGGAGGTGGCAAATCCATTTGTTCTGCATTTCCTGGGGCACAGCTGTTCCAGCTTGCTGCTTTTTGCCTGTCTGAGATCTCCTTAGCCCAGGGGCTGATTTACTGCCCCATGTGCTCCCTGGGGTATTTCTCCACTGGGAATTTGTGCCCTCCCACTGCCCAGAGTTTACCTGTCTGGAGCTGCTGCTTTTCCCTAGTTACAGATAAGGGCAGCATCCTTCTCATGTGTGAGAGAGAATCTTTTTATGACTTTATATACCATAAAAAGTCTTTTTATTACTTAGACTTTTTTTATGAGAGACCTTTGGACCAACATCTCACATGACAGCACTGTTAGTCACTTGTGAGTGTTGCTTTTCCCCTGAATTTATAAAAGGGACAACAACCACGTTTTCAGCTATGATTATAATTTGCTTTTTAACTGTAACTGTGGTCTGGTAACTGTAACTGGTCTTGCAAAGCTTAGACAGTAACTTGAGATGTCACAGTGAGCACACACAGTGATCAAAATTATGGAGCAACTGCTCTGTGAGGAGAGATTGAATTCTTTAGGATTTTTCCACTCTGCAATGAGAACACGAAATGCAGAGTTATGGGGGGAGCCTCTGAATGCATGAATAGTGTGGGAAAGGTGCACAGAACATCATTTTTCATCCTTTTTCATATACAAGAACCAGGCAGTATGCAAACGTGGAGTGTTCTTAAATAGCACGGAATTAAATTTTGGAATGCGCTGCCGCAGGAGATTGCGGAGGCCAAAAGCATGAATAGATTTTTAAATCACCATCAGTGGCTATTGAAGTGAAACAAAAACCCTAAAAACACACACAAAACCACTGCTCAGGGTACAGACTCCTGCTCAGGAAGATCCTAAAGGGCTGATTGCAGGAGCTGGAGGTGTTACAGGCCTTGGTGACATCCCCAGCCAGGAGAATGAGGTGATGAACATTATTCAGCCCCAATTAGGGATTTTGTCAGGGCCATATTCACCTCGTGGTTTCCCTTTGCTGGCATCACTAGAACCATTTAGAAAATGAATTTTGTTGATATCAGTCCATAGTGCAGAAAATCTACCTTGGTCTTCAGCTCAGGGGTTTTATTCTCTTTTTAAGCCATCTTAACAGCATCCAAAGGGAAATGACCCCAGAGCAGCAGCAGCAAACTGGGAGAGACCAGAGACACAAAGAGCACTGCAGAATTCATCCTGTGGCTTCCTTCTCCCAGTTCCACGTTATCCTGGGTGGGAATGCCTCCACAGGGGCTCTCACCTCTGATTTTCCTGTTTTCTTATGGATTGCACTTCCCTGCCATGACACCAGGCATGGAGAAACCCCCCTTGATGGAATTTGCCAACAGGTTGAGCAGTGAAATCCACACTTCAACTGGACTCCCCCAGCACTGCTGCCAAAAATAACAGAGATAACAGGTGGAGGGAGAGCTGGGATGTGGAGCCAAATGTTCCACAGGCATCCTTTGTTTTTTCAGTAAGAGGGAATTTTTCCATGCAGTTCCAGCCCTGGAGCACTCGTGGTGTTGGGAATGACTTGTCCAGTCCTTTTCATCCCGAGAGTTTTCCTGGTTGTGCAAACTCTGACTCACTCTGGAGATGCTGAAGTTCACCACTGAGAGCAGAGGTTGGGGAGCAGTTCAAGCTGAGGTTCTGCTGCCCCTGAAATTACTGGGGAATCCTTTCTCTCCATCCATTAATGCTGAAATCTGCCATTGCTTGGCTGGTGAGAGCTTAGTAATCCATAACTCTCTACAACCCCTGATTATTAATAATTACACAAAAAAACTCCAGGTTTTGTTTAAAATTTGGGGTAAATTCAGTTTTTTTTTTTCTGTTGCTTTATGCACTTCTGTTGCTGATATCAATATCCTTCAGGATCCATCCTGGGGATGGATTGACAGAAACATTTGCTTCATGTCTTAATTTCTTTCTTGTGTCTGAGCCTTGTAGGTTAAGGGTGGTGGCTGAACTCGTCTTTGCTGTGTCCAGACACTCTATCACATGCATTTCACAAGAATTCTCCATTTTTTTTTGGATATTAAAAAAAATTATCAAGGCTGTGTGCCTTGAGGAATCCTATAAATCAGGATTAAAATCCCTGCTTTTGAGGACAGTTTTTGATATATCCCTGGGCTTTTGCTGACAATCTGAATTCAATGAAAAACCTGTTTTTTTTTTTTCATACAGTATTACATCAAATGATTTGCCATAAAAATTCCCTTTCTTTGCTTCTAGGCAAGAAATTAAGGCTCATTATTCTAAAACTTAAGAAAATAGAATAGTGGCCCACTCTCTTTCTCATGAGCTCTTGAAATTGAAGTTTTTTGGTCCATGGAGAAAAGATTCCAAAGGCTGCTGCAGGAATGTTGCAGTAGATTCTGTTCCCTGCTAAGTGATTTTTGGCTGCTGTGTCTGAATAATCAATCCAGGTCCATTGATACAATTTTGAATTCAAAGCTGGGAGATGTGAATTTCAATTTCCTGCCTGTCCATGTTTTTTGTTACTTCCAAACATCTTAGAACAGGAACTTTTCCATCTGCTGGCAGTGTGCACTCCTTGGGGTTTGCTCCCTGTAGCACTTCACTAATCACAGTGAGATCCCAGTTTTGCCCTCCCCTTTTATCTCTTTACAGCAGATATTGCCATACCTGACAAGTGAATTATCAACATTTACAGTTCAAAATCTCATCTTAAATACCATAAATCAGAAAACACACTTGTAGCACTATAAAAAGTTCTATGGCACTTTTGCTCCTGAGGAAGGGCCCCAAAATCTGTCTCTTCTGTCTGAGTTCTATCAGTTGATGTAATTTATGTTCTCTTCCATGCAATTTCTGTCCAGTTGTCTTTAATGAGGTATTTAGGATCACTAAAATTAATAATTATTAGACAAAGAATGCAAATGGTTAAATAGGAAAATGTCTTTGAATCATTGAGAGTCAGCATGATTGTTACAAATAACTATTTAATAATATAAATATTCTGGATTATTAAATGAGGGCTAAGAATAGAAAACAAAGTCAAGAGCTGTCTTTTGCTATAAGAAAATCAAAATCCACAGCATCAGTTTTGTTTCCAAAGCAATTTTTTTTCCAAAGTCAATTTTTCCAAAGGTAACAATTGAGGAAATGGCCTCAAGTTGTGTCAGGGAAGGTTTAAATTGGATATTAGGAAAAATTCCTTCAAGGTAAGGCCTGTAAAACATTGGAACAGCTCAGGGAAGTGGTGGAGTCCCCATCCCTGGAAGTGATCAGAAAATGTATGGATGTGGCACTTGAGGACATGGACTGTGGTGGACACTGGTGATGGTTGGAGATGATCTCACAGGGCTTTCCCAACCTTAACAATGCCATGATTCCACCTTGGAGCCCCTGAGTCAGAATTCCAGTGGGATTCACCTTGACAGGGTAATGGAAATGTTTCTTCCCTGCCTCCATCCCACTCAGCTCCACCAATCCCACTTAACTGGTTCCCAGCACAGGTACAAATTAAACATTTCACAGGTTTTGTGCTGGAATGTAGCTGGAGAATGCAGGAATTCGGTGAGAAATGGTACCTGGTGATGTCCTGAAATGACAAATGGGTGTGTCCAGGACAGAGTGGGGGATTGCAGCCAGGCTGAACTGCAGCCAGAGCTGCTCTGTTGCACTTCTTAAATCTTTCAGTGGTTTCATACAATGGTCTCCAGGTGAGATTTTAGGAGGTGCTCCTGTGGGATCTCTGACCCATTGCAATGGTCTCCAGGCTGGATTTTGGGATGTTCTCCTGTGGGATCTCTGACCCATTGCAATGGTCTCCAGGCTGGATTTTGGGATGTTCTCCTGTGGGATCTCTGATCCATTGCAATGGTCTCCAGGCTGGATTTTGGGATGTTCTCCTGTGGGATCTCTGACCCATTGCAATGGTCTCCAGGCTGGATTTTGGGATGTTCTCCTGTGGGATCTCTGACCCATTGCAATGGTCTCCAGGCTGGATTTTGGGAGGTGCTCCTGTGGGATCTCTGACCCATTGCAATGGTCTCCAGGCTGGATTTTGGGAGGTGCTCCTGTGGGATCTCTGACCCATTGCAATGGTCTCCAGGCTGGATTTTGGGATGTTCTCCTGTGGGATCTCTGACCCATTGCAATGGTCTCCAGGTGAGATTTTAGGAGAGGTTCCTGTGGGATCTCTGACCCATTACAATGGTCTCCTGGCTGGATTTTGGGAGGTGCTCCTGCTCCTGTCTCAGCTCCCTGAGCCCACTGAGAGCTGTAGCTGCTCCCTGTGGCACTGGGTCACTCCAAAGCCATTCCCACAGCCCAGCTTTCCCTGCAGACAGCAAACCAACCCCCCTGCATAGCTGGGGCCAAAATAGTCCCAATATTCTCTTTGCTGCTCATGCAGAGACTCCTGAAATGCGGGGTGAGATCATTGCAGCCTTTTGGGGTTTGCTGCAGTTTCCTATTTCTTTGGGGCTCTTTTTTAAGCCAGGCTGTCCTTACGGAGTCACTGCTGGGTGCTCTGAGCCCAGGGTCCCTGCAGGCATCCTGGTAACCCTGCACTACACTTTTAGCTTTGAGGGGGGATCAGAGAGCTCAGCAGGGGCTTGCTGGCATTCTTGGGAAGAATCCACTGCTGCCTAAGAATGAAGAGTGGCAGAAAGCACTTCTTAATTAATCATCAACAAAGGCATTAATCCCAGTGCAGTTTGTTTTATTTTTAATTCTTAAGTTCACTATAAAGAAATCCTGTCAATTATTTTATTTTGCACCGGGTCAGGATCTAACCAGCTGAGTCTCAAGTGGAAATAGACTGGCAGGTCCCAATAAAGATCTACTGGAAGAAATTTATTTACACTTGTGTAGTAAACACTACACTGAGTAGTGTGTTAATAGCCTGTGAGTATGTTTTTATTTGCTACCATAAATCAGCTTGTTGCACTCCATTTAATATTTCCAATGCCACATCATTATTTATAATGATTCTTTACCAATCAAGAATTTTTGGGGGATATAAGGTACATTTTTCATGTGAGGGCTCCAGCTGAATTTCCATGTCCTTGAGTCTCAGATGCCTTTGTGTCATGAGATCTTTTATTTAAAAAAATATAGCACACTGCTCCTATGCCAAATATTCTTTTGGAAAGCTATTCTTGCTCCCACCCTCAATAGTAACAAGAAAATACTGCACTAGGAGTTATTTTTAAGTGGCTGGAAATAGCATCCATATTATTTCAAGCCACTGATGTATAAAATCTTTGGAAGAAAAGAATGGCCACTTGTTTATTGCAGGTTGTTTGTTCCCATTTGTTCATTCTTCAGTTTTAGAAAAGTGAACAAAAACCACCATCCAAGATAATTTGTAAGCACCAGGCACCCTCATGTACAAAAGAATTATATAAATGAGAATTGCTATTATTTTTCTCGTTTCTCTTGGGATTAAAACAACAAACCTTGGCATCCTTACTTCTTCCATGCTGGAATCTGTCTGTTAGAGCAGTTTCCAAAAACTTGGAGAATCAATCCCACAGAAAAATCTTTTCCTTCTATTAACAGGAAAGAATGAGGATTTATGCACAATATATGGGGTCCATTCATTAAGTTTTACAGGTGTTTAAAATGTTACATCAGAAAAAGGGTTTGTGCAATAGAGAAATTCAGAATGTGGAGATTGTGTCAGGCATTAAATAATTGGGGTTTTCAGCTGTATCACAAGGGGCGTAACACGATTTTACAGCTGCAATATTTGTGCAGGAGTTAATTGTGGTGCCTGCAGAAATTGAGAATTGTATTCCAGCAACAGAATTTATTTATTTTCAGTTCAGACAGCTTAGATAGATATAAATAATTAACAAAATTCAGAAGTAATTGGTATTTTCTACAACTTTATGTAGGTAGAGCTAGAATTTAACTAAATCCTCAGTATATTTCCAGTGTCACAGTCAGCTTATGACTTCAAAGACAACAGAATTTGTACCATATGTGTCAGGAGTAGCTGGAGAACGTGTAAGATAACATCTTAAATGCAGTCACACTGAGTATTTTACTTTTTAAAATGATATTCTTCAAAAGAGAAGTTTTTGCTGGATGCTGTTATGCTCCTCATTGCAAGTATAGATGCTCCTAAAAGCATTAAAAATAAATGGTCAACTCCTTCAGCTATGTTTGCTTGTGAATTTTAATTCATTTTATGGATCCTTTCCATCTGTAATTAACTCCACTGCCTATTCCATAGCCAGAATTAATTACTTCTACAAAAACCAACAAAGGAGTTTCTGGAATCACCCTGGATGTGCTACAGAACAAAACGTGTGAGGATGCATCCAGAATTGCCTTCTCCAACTGTTTATTTGATGGAGAACATTTTTCTCCTCACCAAAGTGTGTCTAATCAGCTCCTCCCAGAGCAATGCCACGCATGCAATGCCTGTCCCATAATTCTCCTTGGAGACAGTGCACAGCTGCTGCAGTGAGTATTAGCTGCTTCTTAGGCTTGGTCTCTTCTTTCAATAAAAATCCCAGATGGCCAGGGCTCTTTCACACCACCCTGGTAAATATGAGCCTGCTTCAGGTGGAGAGGTGATGTAAGTCCATATAATTCTGCTTTAAGTGCAAAAATCCCAGCCTGAGCTCGATTACTGCCTGTTTTTCTCCAGTCCCTCAAGTGGCCAGACTTGATCCAACGGCAGGAGTGGCTGGATACAGGAATTACTGTGCTTCAGGAAACATCCTGGATCTCTACACATCGTGACAGCTCTGCAGGGCTGAGCTCTGGCTGTGTTTGTCAGGGGAACACTTCCAGCTTTGGGCCTGAGTCCTTGACGTCCCTGCAAAGCTCCCACTCGGGCCCAGTTGTGCCCAGTTTGCCTCTGCAGTGCTGCCTCCCCTCTGCTCACATCCTCTGGGGGCCAGGGGAGGCTTTCCATCGTCAGGGACTGCTGCTTGAGGGGGGCTCTGCTGCTCATTTGGGGTGACAGCACATTCGTACCCAACACCAGCACAGATACCTCACTTTCTAAGGGAGCTTCTCTGTTGAAAAGGAATAATTAGGGACAGGAATTGGGCCAATATTCCCTTGCGGGCCTGTGCACCATGAGTTCTAAAGGAATGACTGGATCTGGCACTCAGTGCTCGTGACAAGGTGGGGATTGTCACACCTTGGACTCCATGATCTTGGAGTTCTTTTCCAATGATTCTGTGATTCTCTGCTGTAAAGGCTGGGATCTTATAGAGCTCTGTGCAGAACCCACAAGTTTCCATCACTTTGTCCCAGGTGTTGGAACCCTGGTGCTGAGAATTTTACACTTTCTGTTCTGAAAGGTACAAACCCACAAAAGAATATTATATTTGACCTGAGGCCGTAGAGAAAGTTTCCAAAATTGAAAAATAGCACTGAGATTACGAGTGTGAAGTTTGAATAAGAGTGTTGCTGTCTCATTCCAGCTCAATCCCAACCAGGCAAAGCAGGAGGAGATGGAAACCACCCGAACTCAGAGCCAGAGTACAGAGAAGGGATGGACAAGGGCACAGAGGGCTGGGATCATTTTTAGGATTAGTGCTGGTGGGTACCAACTTTGGCTCTGCACAATCTATTGAACTTAGCAGAAAAAAACTGAATCTATTTAATCTATTCAAGTTCAATCCATTCAACTTTATTGCGAAGGACTGGAGGATTTCCCAGCCCCAGAGGTTTGCTCAGAGCACTGAGCCCAGCTGACAGGGCAGGACTGCACCTGCCATGGCTTTGCCAGGCTGTTGGAAGCACCCTGTGCTGAACTCCACAATTTCCTTTACATGGCCTTTTCAGGTCAAAATACCCCACTGCCAACTGATTTAACAAGTCAAACTTGAAGCTGCTTTCTGATTCTACCTTAAAATTTTCCCTTCCTGCTTCCAAGTCAAGTCATTGTCCCATAAAGCCAATGACAGAACCCCAGGGAGTGAATTACAATTGCAGCACTAATATTTATCCCATTGAAAAATGAATAGGCAGGACTCATTTTCCACCAATTTTCCAGAGTTGTGTTAAGCTATGCTGTCTACATCTGAGGTTTTTTCAAAGTTTTAATGATTTCTCATTTGTCCCTGCTCACTTAAATTTTTTATTATTCTTCCACGAATCTCCTGTCATTAATTTGAATCTTTGTGGTAATGACAATTCTCAGTTGGACTCCCAGCATATGCAAGTTTGTACCACTTCAGTTTTATTTTCCTGCCAAGCTCAGTTCTCACTCACAGAGCTGCTCTTCACCACTACCTTGATGACTGGGTTTATTTATTTTACTTTTCTCATGAAGAAGCATTTCAGATAATCTTCTTTTTATTTTTTTTTCATCCTGCTCTATCAGTTTGCTCTCTCTCTTATTCCTCTTTATAACACTTTTTATCATTCTTCCTTAAAACTGTAACATCTTCTGAGGGATTTTTTTTTCCTTAGACTTCATTTTCATGTTGGTTACTTTTTCTTCCAGAACACATCATAAAAGAGCTCAAAATCCAGCCTATTGCCAGTCTTTGTGGAATAGTCTAGACTTAACAGTTCATTACATTTGCCTTTAATGACTGTTTTACATTCTGCTTATTAGCACTGCGTGGTGATTTTCAGTCTCTGTGTGGATGTGCAGCCTTGGTATTGGATGGATATCCAGGAAACACCAGTGGATGGTGTGGAAAAAATTTAATTTTTGGCCCAGTTGTTGATTGGAATATAGTTTAGCTCTTGGGAAGGAATTCCTGGCTGGAAGATGATACACAGACTCCCAGAGAAGCTGGGGCTGCTCCTGGATCCCTGGAAGTGTCCAAGGCCAGGTAGGATGGGCTTGGAGCAGCCTGGGACAGTGGAAAGTGTCCCAAACCATTCCACGATTAAAAAAATTGTTAAATCAGATAAATGTTTTCAGGAACAGGCAAATTCCCATTGATCACATCAACCAGGGGAGGAGGAGCCACGTGCTGATGCCTTTCAGGTGCTTTATTACCCAAATTCTCCTTGTTGAGGACAATCCTGGCTGTGCATTTTTGAGCTGTTGTCAGCAGCTCAGCCCCAAACATCTGCCGATCTCACCTGGTGTTCTGCTTGCAGATAAGCTAAATGATAAGGGGATGTTGATAAACACCTGAGAATGCTTGACCATGCTGCTTTGGCAGTGCTGTTGCATTATTCTGGAATTTTTAATGGAATTTTAAAAATTAGTAGCTCCCTTTCAACCCCAAATTAAATCTTGAGACAAATCTTTATTTCAGGCAAAGTAAAGCATCGCTTCTGGGCTTTGAATTTTGGAGATTTAGTGCCGTACAAAGAGCTTTTTAAAGTGGTATCATTTCATCTAAGCTTGTACTAAAGGTCCAGCTTGTCCATTTAATGTCGGTCTGTTCCTCATATTTTAATTAAGCTTTAATTTTGACAAGCTACTTCCACTCCTCTGCACCTGATAATTTTTCCCAGGAAGTTGTTTCCTACTGGGAGTTTTTTAGGTGGAGCTGTCCTGCAGTTCCATCCATCTCTGCCTGGGGTTGTTTATGAACCAGTTTGGCAGACTGGGGCTGGGTGGGGCAGTTGAGATCCCAGGAGTTCCCAGAAATCCTGCTCAGCTCGGGGTTGGGACCCAGAGTGGAGTGGAAGTGCTTTGGAAATGTGGAGCTCTGTCCCCTGACCTTTCATTTCATGGAAGCTGTATCATTCTCTCCCCTTCCTTCAGGCTTTTGCATATTTTCTGCAAAAATTCTGGAAGTGGAGATCAAGGGAAATCCCCAAACTTCCAACCAGCTCAGGAATTTATCTGCAGACTCATTTTCCCTGTGGTTTCAGACTAATATTGACCAAGTCCATTGAGCCTTATATAACACAACTTGAATTTTGGCAATTGCAGGTAAAACCAGTTCTTATCAGCTTGGACAACTGATATTTGAATTGACTTTTGATTTTCCTCAACAGGAATTTTGGGCTCCAGACTATTTGTGTGCCCCTGTAGTCTTGGAATATTTAGAGCCTGTGTCTTTTTGGATGTTGGGCAACACACAAAGTGTGACTGTCTCCAAATTTTGCTCAAAGGGGCCCCAAATCTTTGTTATCTTCAAGAAGGAAGGCAAGATCATTAAAAATAATTATCCAGTGCCTGCTACATGTTAATTACATGAAAGTTGATTATTTTAGACTACACTCAGAGTATATCCTGCCTGGACAGTAGCCTACAGGTTCTGAATATAATTTTATTAGTGTCTTTGAAGCAGTCTATACCTATTTAAAAATACTTCAAAATGTAATTATTTTAATGATTTTTAATCCTACAGGATGCATTGCTAATTATTACTGATATTATAAATTTATTTTATTGTATGGGGTGGATTTTGCCTGACGAGTTTCGGGGTTTTAATTAAAAGTTCTAATGGATTTATTACTAATAGCTTTGGGCTCTGTTAACTGGAATGTTAATCATCTTTTCTGCCCAGTATTTTCTGTGGGAGGTGTGGGCAATCAGAGAAATGATTCAGTCCCTTTCAGCTGGCTGGAACGGGATGATTTCCACCTTCCAGAGCAGACTGAGACCTCTCATGGATTGTTCCATGGAATTGGTGTTGGATAATCAAGGCTCTCACACACAATTTGTCCTCTGCAATGAAAAATTCCTTCAGCCAGGATGTGACAAACTGATGTGACCTTGCAAGCTTCTGTTTATCAGTGTGATTGTATTCCAAGAGTGACGTCTATTTATTGGTATGATTGTACTCCAAAAGTGACCAAAGTCCCAGGAAGCTTCTGCCCAGTGCGGGTCCAGGATGCATGGAAACAATTTGAAATAGATGGGAAATGAGGAGGGGAAGTGGGAGAGGGATCTGAGACCCAGAGGTGCTGAGGTGCACCAGGAGTGGGGCTGGCTGGAAGAGGTGCAGGAGGTGTGGGGAGCAGGAATTTGGGTCAATGGAGCAGGGTGGGGCACTGGGACATTGGGGTTTCTTTGTAGGTCTGCCCTTGCACGTTGGACATCACAACCCTTTCATATCCTACAGTGTTTCTGTTTTGGTTTGGAAAGCCAGGTGTCTGCTATGGAAGGCAGAGCCTTCCTTGAAATGGGAAATGTAAACCCCCTCCCTCTGAATTGTTCTGATTTTGAAATTAAGGGGCTCTCAGGCAAAGATATGGGAATAGGAATAACTGTTATTTACTAGGAAAAATTTTAAAAATTATAAATGCAATAGTACAAAAAAAAAAAAAAAAACCAAAAAAACTACTGACAGTCAGAAGAGGAGCTGACCCCCTGTGTGTCAGGGGGTGGCACAGCCCCATCCCATGGGGGCTCAGCCCTCCTGCAGTGCCAGCTGTGGCTCTGCTGGAGCAGGGATCCTGCACAAGGGGGGAGTTTTCCTCTGCAGCTCCAGGGCTGCTGGAGATGGGCCTGGGCTCCCTCTGGCAATGCAGGGCAGCAGGAAGCTGCTCCTCTGGGAATGCAGGGCAGCAGAAGCTGCTCCTCTGGCAATGCAGGGCAGCAGGAAGCTGCTCCTCTGGGAATGCAGGGCAGCAGAAGCTGCTCCTCTGGGAATGCAGGGCAGCAGAAGCTGCTCCTCTGGGAATGCAGGGGGCAGAGGCTGCTGTGCTGTCCCAAAGCTCAGATTGTACCCAGGTAGGAATGCTTGGCTCCTCCCCTGGGCAGAGCATCTCCCCATGGGATGATGGAATTTTATCAGCCATGCAGGGACACTCACTGGCCATGGACAGAAGATAATTAATAATTAATGGCCCATGAACAGCAGAGATCTCCTGAGGGAGGATTGGCCGTGGGAGAGATAAAGAAAAACTGCCCCATGAACAGAGGATAACTGCCCCACCTCTGACAGATGGTGGTAGAATATACACCCAGCTACACCTTTCAAGCTGAGAGAGTTATTTATTAAATCCATATGTTAGTTAACTTATTCAATACAGTAAATCTGTTAGAACTCTCCTAAAATCCCTGGCTGTGCTCTGAGTTATAAAAGACTCTGTGTTTAAAGCTGTGATCATTTTTGAGACCTGACATTGCTGTGCTGGGTTTGCTCATTAAGAGGATGACTTAAATTAAGTCAGAACTATGTCTATGAGAAGGTTTGTCACCAAGTGGGGAAAGCTGGAATTGGGGCAGAACTGGGGATGTGGGGGTGAGGTGTGAAGGGCAGAAAGGTTGGGAAAGGTTGGGAATCACTGTTCAGCTTTGTATGGGACACCTGACAAAAGCAGGGGCACAGAGCAGTCAGTGACACTGCTGAGAAAAGCAGGAACCACTGCAATATTGGCAGTGCTGGAGATGGGAATATTTTAGCAGCCTGCAGCCATCTGGTTATAGTCAACATGAGCACTCCTGAGGCCTTCAGAGCACACAGTGAGCAGAGATCCTACAGCTCTTCCCATTCTTTCACCTTTTATGTTCCTTCCCAGGAAGAAAATACTCCAGAAGAAATGCTGGGAATTCAGACGTTTCGCCACATTGCACAACAAGGTTGATTAAAAAAATCCCCAACAAACCCAAGCAGACAAAAAATTTACTTTATTAAGACATATTTTGAAGCCTTCTAATAATGCTGTGATTTAAAGGAGCCCAAGACATTTAAATATCTGAATTATATTGGATATTCATAGGAAAAGGAGGTATAAGCACTGCCCTTTTTGGGAAACTGGAGAAGGGATGGGTTAGCCTGGCTCTTACCTTCCCTGTTTAACTGCAGTTGTGGTGTTTTCTTATCACCTCACATCTGAGATAAAGCCCAGAGCCTGGATTTGAATTAGGAATATACAAAAAGAACCTGCATGAGGCAAGAATAATTCTGAGGTAAAATGAAATTTCTTGCACGTTGCTCTAATGCTGCGAGCCAATTGAACAGAAAGTTTTGCTCCTGTAAACCAATTTACTGATTAAAAACGGCACACTCTGCCCATCACCTCCATCAGGGTGGCTTGAACTCCTCTGCTGACTTCTCCAGACAAATGCAAAGTGACATCTCCAAGCAAGAGCAGCTATTACTGGCACTCAGCACTTAATGCACTGCCCCGGCGTTCCCTCCGTGACCTTGGCACCAGCAGGGGGATTAGGAGTGGCAGCGTCTCCCTGCCTTGTTTATTTCCTTGGAAATAGCCGGGATGCGAAGTTAAAATGACACAAAATTTAAAATGATGAGCTGTGAGTTAAAATGAAACTATTTGCCCTCGTGTCTTGCAGCCAGGAACTGCAAACCCCCACCTATGTGGCTGCTACAGAGAATGGGGAAAAAGATTTTACTAAAAACCACAAAGGTAGGACCAAATAAATGTGGGGAGCTAAGTTCATTTCTTTTGAAACAACTCCATGCAAAATTTCAAAGGGATAATTAGACAATAAAGTTGTGCCCACATGGTTTAAACCTCAGTGCAAGGATTTCTGAGCTCTGAAGTGCTGCTGCACCACAGAATGTTCTGATTGCACCAACCTCCCCCATGAGTCTCTTTCCAGTAATCAGGAAAGCAAATTTCCTTGGGAGCCAGTGGGAGAAGTGAATTTATAGTTATTCCCTGCCAGCTGCTTAAAAAGCTGCCAGCTAATCTGTTTCCCTGCACTTTTTTAGTGTCAAAGTTGAGATCTATCTTGATTTGAGCTGAATTCTTTGTAGAAAAGCTTGGTGATTGCTGGTGTTTCCCTGCTGGAAGAAAAACCCTCTGACAGAAAACTTCTGAGCTCACTTTTTATAATCACACAGTTTATAGTGGAGCAGAGAGTGCTGGAAGAGTGAGACTGGGAGAATTTCTGAGAATTCACACTGACCACTTGTTCAAGGCACAGCAATCATTGAGGTTTGTGGATTTTAAATCTAAAAAATTAGATTTTGTTTAATGGAGTTTTACCCCTTTCTGTTGGTGAGCAGCATAATTGTGAGCTGTGCTGCTGTACCTGGTGTATGTACAATACAAATTGCCTGGGACATGGATTCAGTCAGCTCTGTCAGAATTTCCTTTCCTTAATAATGTGATCATTCCCAGAGGAATTCTCTCCTCAGTCAATGCTGCATTGAGGTCTTTTGTTTTCACTTCTTGCACAACTTTGCTGCTATTTCTGCATGTTCTGCCCCATCTTCTCTAATTTTCTTCTGTCCTCACATTCTTACAATCCCTTTTTCTGGTGGATGGTGACTTCTGATATTGATCCATCTGATATTTCTGAGATTTGTCCCATCCCTGGCAGTGTCCCAGGCCAGGCTGGGACAGCACCCTGGGATAGTGGAAGGTGTGCCCTGCACACAGCAGGATGGGCTGTAAGGTCCTTTCCAATCCAAATCATTCCAGGATTCTGTTATCCCGGATTTTGTGTGTCAAACAGCTTTCCTTTCTTGTAATGGAAAAGGTGAATTTGGGATCATTTCTGGAAGCCATCAGTGCTTGACAGATTCAGGAAATACATGCTCCTTTCCTAGTTTGTCCCAGGCTTCCTTTATAATTTAAAAAAAGAAAAGTTTTATGGCTTTCACTACACAATAGAGAGAAACAGAAAGGGTTTTCTATAGTACTTGTTGTAGTATTTAGGAATAAGTACTGCAAACAAACATGTAAATGTCAGGAAAGCAAGGGTGGGCAGAAGCCATGACTTAGCTTTCATTCCAGTGAGCAGCACTGGTCAGGAATATCACAAAAAAGTGAAAAACATTGTAACATCACAAAGAATTGCACAGCACAATCTTCCTCCACAAATCCATCTGTGCTTCCCCTGCACGTTGCACACATGTGAACACCATTGCAGGGAAAGGGCAGCTTGTGGAGCTCCAGCCCTGCAGCTGAGGGCTCCCCTGGGAGCAATCCTGGACTTGGCACGGCCCCATCCCAACGGCAGGAGTTTCCAGCAGCAATGCTTTGCAAGGTTAATTTTCAGAGTTTTTATTATTCGCTATAATCTTCCTCTTAAAAAAAAAAAAGAAGTGTCTTTAAACATTCCAGAGAAAGTATCCCAGGTAAACGAATGGTTTCTGTTCAAACTTTTACCTCGAGGTTGTTAAACAGTTTCAAGGAGTAGGTGGAAAAGTCATTAGCAGATCATAATCACCGCTTTGGTATTTGCTTTAGAAATTCAAAATACAAAGCAATCTGCAGAGCATCTCTCAGGATCAGGTGAATTTTCTTTTTGGGACTGTTACTTGGCTATGTGGATATTCCTAATTTTTGATCACATCCTTACAGGTGTACTGTGCTACTGTCTGGAAATAACATAATTTGGCATAATTTTTTGCAATACTGTTTCATTTCTGAGTGGGTGATTTTGGATTGCTCCATGTCTTAAACACAGAAGAGCAGCCTGGCGCTGAGTTACACAAAATCCTTTGGGGAAAACTCACAAAGAACAGCTCCTTTATTTCAGGCATTTATTAACATCCCTGATTTCTTCAAACTCAAAACCAGCAGTGCCCTTCCCAGGGCTGAAATAAAAATGGTTTCATGAGTTTTCAACAGGAAATGTGAGAATTGATAGTGTACGAAAAATGGAATTATCTTACCTGATAAATTTGGCCTGATTTGACTCATTCCAATCTCAAAACCATGGGTTAATAGTTTGATTGTTGGTTGCAGCATCCAACAACACTGGATATGGAAAGAGCTGTTGTTTAAACAATAATATTTAGAAACATTTCTGCTCAATATTTAGGAAATCCATCCTACCCACAAATAACCCTGGCCCAAACCCTCCTTGCCAAACCTGTTGCTTTTGAGGTCATGGTTCCAAGTCCTTCCCTTCAGCCTTGCCTGAGGCCTCTTGTGCAACTTCCTCCCTGTAAGAGTCAAAAAATGTCACCTTTCCCAGCTCCTTCTGGGCAGAGTTTGCACATCCCCTCACGTACCCATCATTAATAAAGCACATTTATTCCTCAGCTGACAACTTCTCACAGCAGTCACATTCTGAGTCGTGGCAGAGGCTTCCAAGGCAGCATTCCTTTTGTTAAAAGCCTCAATCATATCTGGAGTTATTAAGGATGATAATTACCTCTGGAGGGTTAGAGCAGTGCTACTGCTGCAGAAATTAAAGGTGTGTTTTGCTGCTTTGTTTCTGATTTGATTTTCAGTTGTTTAGGTTTAGGTGTGAAAGTGGGGATTAAAGCTGCAGTGACCCAATTATGGTTATTGCAGCTGTTAATCACCAGTGACTGAAAGAGTTTTAAAGGCAGTTGGCTGTTAGAACCCTAAATACAAAGAGTTTTGAACTTTCTGTGCTGAAAGGCACAAACTCTCAAGAAATCACTACATTTGACCTGAAGCCATAGAGAAAGCTTCCAAAATTAACGAATAGAACTGAGATTATAAGTGTGTCCTTTAAATAAAAGTGTGTAATATCACATGGTGGAAACTTAGAGTTTAAGGTTTTAGAATATAGAAATATATATAAAACTAAGAGGTTTTAGAACAGTAGCTAGTCCTTCTTCTTCATGAGTTTGGATAGTATTTTGTAATTAGAAGAGTCCACATTTCAAGACATAAGTAATTAGTTATTAGATTGAAAGTAAAAATAATTTAGGTCTCATTTCTTAATTAAATGGCTTTTCCTTAAAAGATCTTGTAGAGATAAATACAGGGCCATTTTGTAGCTTGTTAGTGAAATGCTGTAGAACTCACAGCTTCTAAGACTGTGACATAGATAAGAAATAATAAACATCTGTATCTGAACATGAAATACCATCTCGAACACTTTCAATCCCAACCTTGACCCAAGCAAAAAAAACCCAAAAAACAAAAAAAAAAAAAAAACAAAAAAACAACAAACCAACAAAAAACAAAGGAATCAGCAGGCTGGTAGTTGGGAAAATTAATAAAATATTGTCAATGACAATTGATCATGGCAAAAATCAACACTTAGCAATTGGTAAAACTGTTTGAGATTGTTTCTTTTCTGCTCAGGCAGCTCTGTGGGTGCAACATTCCCAATTAATTGTTACAGAATATGTGGAATCCCATCCAGGTTTATCATGGCCACGTGACCACGTGTCCCTGTGACAACTCTTTCATTGCAGGTGACCTCTGCAATGGGGTTGGGTGTGGGAGCACATGGAATAACCCATGTTCCTGCTCCTCCCCAGTGCTGCCTTTGCAGGCAATTCTGGTGATTTAAATGCCAGCAGAGTTATTTTACTTCTGATCATTTTAGGCAAAGCATCCAGTTCATGTGCTTATCCAGCAGGGTTGGCTATTCCACTCATGCACAGGGACATTCCAGAGGAATAAGGCTGGCAGGTTTAAACTGGGGATGGTTTCATGCTCCAGGCAGCAGGTTGGGTTTCCCAGACGGACATGTAGACTCTCTGGAACCACAGGTTCAGGTCCTGGCAGCCAGCCCTGCTTGGGGACACACGTGACCCTGCTCTGGTCCCCTGAGTGTGGCTCTGCTGAAATCCCACACACTCAGGGGGGAATAAACACTCCTGTCCCCTGCCAGGGGTGGGCACTGGCAGCTTCTTCCCCGGGCTCTGGAACTGGCCCTGCTGGAACAGTGAGAGGAGAAGAGAAGAGAAACCCTGAGTTAGTCAGGGTGGTGGAACAGACACTCAGGACTTCCCTTCCTTCCCACAAAATCTGGAAAAATTTGGTAGAAAGTAGAAGTTTTGCTCCAGAACTGAGTTTCTTTGGGTTTGGGATGACGAATGTGGGGTTTCAGGTGTTACCTGAGCTCAGCATCAGCATTGAGGTGGTTGTTGAGCTGCTCCTGATTGTTTGGTGAGGTCTTAATTACAGGAGTGGTGTGTAGAGGTCAAGCAGGCAGAGAAGGCTCTGGAGACCTTGTCTTTGTCTTTCAGGACTGAAAGGGGCTTGTAGGAAAGTGGGAAAAGGATTTTTAACACAGGCAGGCAGTGACAGGACACAGGGAATGGGTTCCACTGCCAGAGGGCAGGGATGGATGGGATTTTGGAATTGGGAATTCCTGGCTGGGAGGGTGGGGAGGCCCTGGCATGGAATTCCCAGGATTGCTGTGGCTGCCCCTGGATCCCTGGAATGTCCAAGGCCAGGCTGGATGAGGCTTGGAGCAGCCTGGGAGGCTAAAATCCCTGCCTTCCAGGATGGGATTTAAGGTCCCTTCCAACCCAAAGGAATCTGAAATTCTTTGAAAAAACCCCTCTGTCCCAACTGAAAAACTGCTTGGAAATTCTCACAAAATGGGATACCAGCACCTTGGGAGAGGATCCTTTCTTGGGTAAATATTTTGACAGAGAAATTGAGTCTCACCTTTGATGGAACAGAGTGGGATTCCTGCACTGCCCAGGTGACATTTCATGAACAGCCCAGGTATTGATTTTAATCTCCTTTGCCTCAGAGCTTTGAAAGAAAATAGGAAGAACTGTGGAGAAGTGCAGGGAGAGCCCTGTGCTGTGTTTTGGAGGGACAAGGGGCAGGTTTTCCTGGAGAGCAAAGTGGGAATGTGTTGGAGTTCTGGATGCTGGGAATTTCAGACTCTCTGTGCTGGCAGGCACTGACCCCCAGGAGAACACTGCATTGACCTGGGGCCGTGGAGAAGCTTCCAAAATGGAATGGTGGAACTGGGATTGTGGGTGTGCAGTTTGGATAGAAGTGTGTGATATCACAGGGGGGGAAACTCAGAGTTTAAGGGTTTGGAATACAGGAATAGATGGAGAGCAAGGTGGAGGTTTTGGGGCAGAACCTCTCTTTGGCAGAACCAAAAGCCAGCAGAAATGCTGCTTGGATGGCTCCATTGGATCAGTTCCGTGCCTGAGTGCTCAGCAGACACTCCCCAGCAATATTGTCATAGGTCAGATATGCTCCTTCCCAGGAGTATTTTGACAGGCTAAAACAAGCCAATATTTTAACCCTGCCCCATCCCTGGTTGCTGCTAAAACTCTGTGTGAGAGCTCTTCAAGGCACCAAGCATCACTCCCTTCAAATAAAGGCTGAACTGCAGCTGTCTCAAAAACTGGGGACAATTATCATTAAGCATTTTGGATAACAATGAGAGGAAAAAAAGCCCAAACTTTAAAGATTGTGTAAGATTTTCACATTGGGGATACAATGTATTTTATATATTTTAATGTATTTTAAATGTAATTTTTGGGGTTTTTTCTGTATCACAGAGCAGGTGCCTAATACTGAGTGGCACAGGTGTTTCTGTGTATCCTGGAGATAGCTGAAGGTCTGAGTGAACACTGATGAATCTGAAACACATCAGTGGATTGAGCAACGAGTAAAGGATTTAAAAAGTCTGTATGTGATAGCAGCAGCTTTCCAGAGAACCATCATTTTAACTTTCCAGAGCAACATGATTTTAACAACTGTTGCTCTTGTGCAGGTGACGTTCATTTAGCCTTAAAATTCTGTCCCAGGGAGTGTGGCTGGTCTCCGAGGGGGTTTGGGAAGTCCTGCAGGTTTGTTCCATGGAGCAATTCTTTTGAATTAGATTTTTGCTGGAATGTTGGAAGGGAAATGGCAAAAATCAGTTCTGCTGTAGCTGAATTTGTAAGGATCCCCTCCCACTGTGAGTGCATTGTAGGAACCTCAGCAGCCTGGCCAGAGCAGGAATGGTGCAAGGAGATAAAACAGCACCAGGTAAGCATTTCTAAATGGGCAATAGCATAAAAAAGAGTCTGGGATAAAAGAATAATCTCGTTATTGTAAGAGGTGTTTAGCAGCACAGTGTCAATCATTCCCACCGTTCCAAAATGTCAGAAATTTAGCTGTGAGATCCAGCTGTGCTCCAAGTGATCCTCATATATTACCAAGTGTAAATTCTTGCAGGTTTTTTACATTCTAAAAAGTTTATTATATTCCTACAGATGCATTTTAAGGGAGTTTCATGCTTGGGGAGGAAAAAAAAGTAATTTTTTAGAAAAAGCAATTTTACCTTTTTTTACTAATACAGCAATAATCCAGGCTTTTAGATTATTGCTCCTGCTCTTCACTGAAATGAAAATTAAACAAACTCCAGCCTAACTAGAATGGGTTGCACAAAAGTAAAAACCTAAGGAGAGGGAAAAGCTATTAAGAGATTTAAGCACACAAGGAACAAGACCTTTTAGAGGAGATTAAAGAGTGTGACAAGCATTAGTATTTCAAGGTGCTGCGATCTCCTCCTGGATTGATGTGCCTCAGAATGAGATGAGGCACATTAAAAGCTGAAATCATTCAAGCTGGTGTGAGACTGAATAGGAGCAATTACCAAATAGTCGGGCATTAAATAAAATGGGTGATTTTGGGAACCTGCGGCACAGGAGCCTCCGAGCGATCCCGAAATCCAAATTTCAGGAGCCAACACTTCTGGGGGAAACTGGGAAGCTGGGAAGGAGCAGTTCCAATTGGGATGTTGCTGGCTAAGAGAGACTAATTGAGGTGGTTAATTAGCATCGGAAGGGCAGCAAGTGCAGGTTGGAGCACTGTGAGCTGCCCAGGTAGCTCTGGGTGCTGCTGGGGACTGAGGAGTGACCCCAGAGCCTGTTTGGAGGCTTTTTGTGCATTAAAGAGCCTTATTCCCCTGGGCATTAGAGCAGAATCCTCTTAGGCCCAGTTCACACGGTTGGTCTGGGCTCTAAGGCGGGCACAGCAGTTTTCCAGGGGGGTTTAGCCTAAAGCTTGACCAGCTGGGATTGAACAGCAAGCCCAGCTTGCCACTGCTGGGGCTACTGGGGAGCCAGGGCTGGGAGCCTCCAAAGTGAGGTGAGAAAGCAGGAAAACCCACACTGAAAAAGTCACTTTGAACAGCTGTAAAGGAAGCACTGAGGCCTTGGCAGGGAGAGGAATCATTTTTCTCAGCCTTGTTTCTGTTTCTCCCAGAAAAAGCAGGTCCTTAGGAGAGGCGGGAGTTTCCTGCCCATGATTTGCTTTCCCTGCGCTCAGCTGAAGTTTTGTGCCTGAACTAAGGAGGCTCAAAGACTCCTCATAAAATCCTATAAACTCATTAAAAAGATACAAACCTGGGTGTGCATTTGTACTGAAACTTTAAAGAGAAGAATTGGGCTCATTAGCACTGCTTGAAACTTCACTTATGAAATTAGAACAAATTATTTTGGTGAAATAAACACTTTTAAACCTTGGAAACATCAAATAAAGTCATTGTTAGTGGTTTTGCTTTCAAACTGAGAAGAGTTTCAGCCTGAGTTTCAAAAAGAAATAACTTCTGGAGTGATCTGGGTCTGGATGAAGTTTGTTTCCCACATTTTCCCCTCATAACTCTCTGAGCCCCTTTCATTTTGGGCACCATGGCCAAGTTCATTTTCTTGGTCAAACGTGCCAGAAATTCCAGCAGCTGTGCAAATTTATTCTTTGCTTGTTTCACCTGAGCTCATAACTTGGACAATAAAATCCACCCCTACCCACCAGTTACTCTCCATTTCATGACCTGATAAAAAAGGAAAAAAAACCCAAACCCTTGTTTGTTTAGTAGGGTTCAAAATAATAATAATAATAATAATAATAATAATAATAATAATAATAATAATAATAATAATAATAATAATAATAATAATATATCCCTGGGCTTCCCCAGGGAACCCAAATAACAGCAGCACAAGCTGTCAGTGACATTTGAGAGCTCACTATGTCCTGTTAATGAGAATCATGCACTAAAACTGCCTTTTTCTGGTGGCTACAATTAAAAATATCAGAGAAGGTCTCAGGACATTCATGTGCCCTTAATTGCAGCATATTTATCATAGCTGAGGAGTCACAGAAGCAGCAACGAATTCAGGGCTGCTCAGAGCCCAAGGAGCATCAGTTTTTCCAGGAATTATTTATTGAGCAGCCAGAATTGAACATATGAAGGATTTTCCAGCAAGAACTTTTGGATGGTTTTGGATAGAATCGATATATTAATAATGGTGATAATATATACAAAAATTATACATAATATTATTAATAAATAAAGACTAATATTTATTATTAATAGAATTATTATTTATTATTAAATAAATAATAAACAATAAAATGATTTAAAACTGCATTCAGGAAGTTCCTAATGAGTATCCCATCAATATCTGGAATATTTTCTTATTTTTCTAAACACAGATTACTGAACTTCCTATTTTTGGCACTATTTTTTGAAGTTATGCATTCCCATCCCTAATACAATTTACTGACTAAAAAACTTCAGTCATGCTTTTAAGATTTATTTCTGAATAAATCTGTTCAGAAAGCTGGTGTAGAATTGTGATATTTGGTTTGCAGTTGGAAATTGACAATTTTTATTTGTTAAATAACGGTAATTCTGAATATTTTACTGATGCTGGATAGAGGGTGGTGTTTAAATCAGATTCAATTCACTGGGAGGATAATTTTCCTGGACAGCTGGTCCAGAGTCAGATTTTAGTTATATTTTCTCATAGGAAACAGAGAAAATTTGTTCACACTAAAATTTGCTGCTTTCTTCTGTTCATGCCCCTTTTAGTAGGAAAAATTTTTAATGTTTCTCTAGCAGAGTTTCACTGCCAGGGGAAGGAGTCATTAAGGACCACAATCCATGAGAAACTTTTCAAATCATCACAGATAGATTTCTTTTGAAAATAATCAATGATGATTCCTTTTTTTCACATTTCTATTTCTATTACAATTTTCTATTTCTATAAAATAGAAATTTCATAGAAATTTCCTTTTTTACAATTGATGATAATTCCTTTTTTAACATTTCTATTTCTATGACATAAACGTTAAATTTTTCTGTTGAAAATTTCACTCATGGAATTAGGCACAAAATTTTTGTTGCTGTGTCTTGGAAAGGTTTTATAAAAACCTTTCCAGGGATGGAAAATGGGATGTGTTGGTGGAGGTGGTGTCAGGATTTGTAGAATTTTGCTGTATCAAAAAATACCTAGAAGATGTGACCGAGGTTTTTGTTTTTACTCAGCCTCACATAGGTGAGATAGAAAGTTTTGTGTTACAAAGTTTTGTTGCAATACACAAAATTATAAATTACTTTTAAGCTCAGGAAAGCCACTGCAGAGGATGAGAAATGTTGCTGTGGAGTTCCAGAACAGCTCCAAGTGATTGTTGTGTTTTACTCTTATGTTTTATGTAAAAAAAAGAAACCATTATTATTCATATGCAAAGGAAGGAGAATAATTTTCCTCCTCCTTCCAAGCCCCAGAATTACTCCTGGCAATTTTAGTGCTCTCATCCATGACCTTTCTAAACAGTGCAAGGTTGGTCTTGTTTGTTTTCTTGGGAGTTGCCTTTTAAAGATCAAATATTATGTTTTAATTACTCTGTGCAAGCAGGTTGTATGCAGAGGAAGTTATAGGAACTTAAAAATAATATTATATTGATATATTAGTGCTTTATCACTAAAACAGTGATAAGTTTGCCCAATATTCCAAAATTAGAGCTGTACATGAGCTTCAGTTGTAGACAAAGGGACAGAATGCAAGCACACTGTAAATATAAAATAAAAATTTTGAGTGCTTATTCTCACATATTTCGTTAATTATGGATTAATTTCAGGATTTGAGGGGGGAAAAAAGGGACGTTATCTGTGTTATTTCTTTGGCATTTTGTTATTTGTTATTGGGTGTTGTTTCTTTGGCAATTTTAATGGGGCTCTTGGAAAAAACTAAACAGAATCCCGTGTTTGAATCCTGCCTTTCTGCTTTGATCTAGCACAAAGCGAGCAGACAGGCTCCTGGAGTTATTATGGAAGTAGGTTGAGCCTGTGTGTGAAATCCGAGAGGAAAACTTCATTTCATTTCAGGATGCATTAACTCCAGAGGTGTTCCCAAAATACCCACTATTCAGAGAAGGAATAAATAAATAAACAGAGAAAAGTGCAGCCACTCCAGGTTTGTTGGGGATGATGCTTCTGTGTTTTTCTGGAGTGATTCCACACGCAGCTTCTGTACAATCCATTGTCAGTAATCAATAATATCAATATTGATTGGATCAATCTATCAAATCAATTATTGATGAATAATTTTGGCTAGTTTTTCTGCAATCATCCCTAATGCTGGCATTTGAATAAAAGCCTTTCTTTAGTGTTGAAAAAAGTCTTATTTATACATTAGAGAGTGTAGAGAACCAACCCAGGGCTCCTTGGAATGGTGTGAGCACAGAAATCCATCAGAAACTGGTTGGAAAGGGGAGTAAAACTACTCCTACTTTGGGGAGTAAAACTACTCCTACTTTGGGGAGTGAAACTACTCCTGCTTTGGGGAGTAAAACTACTCCTGCTTTGGGGAGTAAAACTACTCCTACTTTGGGGAGTAAAACTACTCCTGCTTCGGGGAGTGAAACTACTCCTACTTCAGGGAGTGAAACTACTCCTACTCTGGGGAGTAAAACTACTCCTACTTCGGGGAGTGAAACTACTCCTACTTTGGGGAGTAAAACTACTCCTACTTCGGGGAGTTAAACTATTCCTGCTTTGGGGAGTAAAACTACTCCTACTTCAGGGAGTAAAACTACTCTTACTTCGGGGAGTGAAACTACTCCTGCTTCGGGGAGTTAAACTATTCCTACTTTCGGGAGTAAAACTACTCCTACTTCAGGGAGTAAAACTACTCCTACTCTGGGGAGTTAAACTACTCCTACTTTGGGGAGTAAAACTACTCCTGCTTCGGGGAGTAAAACTATTCCTACTTTCGGGAGTTAAACTACTCCTGCTTTGGAGAGTAAAACTACTCCTACTTCGGGGAGTTAAACTATTCCTACTTTGAGGAGGAAAACTACTCCTACTTCAGGGAGTAAAACTACTCCTACTCTGGGGAGTTAAACTATTCCTACTTCGGGGAGTAAAACTACTCCTACTCTGGGGAGTTAAACTATTCCTACTTCGGGGAGTTAAACTACTCCTCCTTCAGGGAGTTAAACCTGGCAGCACGTCCGGCGTGGGCAACAAAGGAAAGTTGGAAAAGGCTCACAACTACAGGGGTGGTGATCCCAAAATATCCCCAAGGGGCCTTTGGGGGAGTGTTGAGGTGGTTTGCACGTTCTCCCAGAGGTAATTAGGAGATGGGTGGCCAGAGGGGACGATAAAGGGGAAGGACTGGCTGAAGGGGGGTGTGGGATGGGTTTGTTTCTCTCCTAGAGGTAATTGAGGACTTGGACGCTCGGAGGGACCCAGAAAGGGTCTCAACAGTCCAGGCCCAGGGTGGCCAATATGGTGCTGGTTTGGGAAGGGATTCTGGAGGAATACGGTTCAGGCAAATAGGAACAAGCAAAGAAAAGAGAAACAGGGAGGGCTGGGAATTTCTCTTTATCTTCAAAATCTGCAGTCTGATTCAGGGCTGGCTGCAAATCTTTTGTATTCCTGACTTCCAGGAGAGGGAAACCAAGGAAGTATTGTTCCTACACCCCCACCCCTGCCCGGGCCGTTGCGGAGGATTTGGGTTTTTGCGGAGGATTTGGGTTTGTGCAGAGGATTTTGGGGTTTCTCTATGGTCAGGATGCTGAGGCTGGGTACGGGACCGAGCCAGGGCTGTGGGGCAGCCACCAGGACAGCGATTGGGAGGAATGAATGTGGCATTTGTGAAAGAAGAGAACATTAGAAACGGATTGTTAAGGTGCCAGGGTCTCCCGTGGTAGGACACCATTGGGTGGGTGAGGGATGGGCGATAACGTCTCTGGGATGGGTCTCGGTGTCTCTGGGACCACAAGCTGCAGGGGTGGCAGAGCCCAGACAGTTCAGCTCCCAAAAGAGGCGTGTGGGCTCTGCACAAGGCTGAACTTTGGGGTAAAACGCCAGCTTCGAGGGGGGATCTGGGGTGGGAGGTTCAGGGAGGCTCCACTGTCACAGACATGTTTTATGGAAAATCCTTTCATTAGGATTTTTCCTCCTGAGAAGCTGAGAGGCCTCAGGAACAAAATGTACCCAATGGTTATCTGCTGCTGTGGAATGCAACAGGTGCATCTGGGATTGGGCTCATGTGGTTGTTTCTAATTAATGGCCAATCACAGCCCAGCTGGCTCGGACAGAGAGCCGAGCCACAAGCCTTTGTTAGCACTCTTTTCTATTGTGTTCTTAGCCAGCCTTGTGATGAAATCCTTTCTTCTATTCCTTTAGTATAGTTTTAATATAATATATATCATAAAATAATAAATCATCCTTCTGAAACATGGAGTCAGATCCTCATATCTTCCATCTTCCTAAGACCCCTGCAACACGGTCACACTCCACCTTCCTCGTACCTCAGCCATGGGGAGGGAATTGGGATTAAAGGAACCTGGAGAGAGAAAACCCCTCGGGCTGTGCCCCCTGGACTCTCCTTTTATCCATAAAGTTACAGGACTCCTCAGTGTCCTTCATGCACAGCGGGATTTCCGTGCCCGGGGATGGGGGAAGGTGTCCCTGCCCAAGGCACTGGTGGAATTGATGGAATCTCAATTTCAGCTCCCTCCCAACCCATTCAGGGATTCTGTGCTTCCATGAGTCTCCTCTCATTCTCATTTCTGCCCCAAAGGGACTCAGATTCCAGAGAAGCTGCGTGATGGAATTCGTGTGGAGTATGAAAGCAGAATGTAGGAAGCTGCAGAATACAGAAAAGCTGTATTATATGAAAAGCTCCAGAGCATAAATTTAAAAACTGTACAACATCTTTATTTATAGATTTCAGTTTTAGTCATCCAACTCTTTAAGGCTGCAGACAACAAGACAGATGAGATTGCTCTGGGAAAATGCTCCAAACACACCCAGCTCTTTATATATGGCAGATGGCTCTAGAAACGTACACATAACTCTATTTTGGAATAAGTTTTATTTGTCACCAATTACTAAATATATTATTAAATCACTCTGCTGCAGCCTGGTTTGCAGTCATTAACCTGAGTGGGGTGAAGCTGGAATGGGAATATTTGTATTTATTGCAGTTCATGGGAACAGAGGATCCCAGAATGTTTGGGTTGGAAGGGACCTTAAATCTCATCCCATTCCACCCCTGCCATGGCAGGGACACCTTCTGCTGTCCCAGGCTGCTCCAAGCCTCATCCAACCTGGCCTTAGACAGTTCCAGGGGCAGCCACAGCTTCTCTGATCATCAGTTCCATTTTTAATAATTTTTTTTCACTTTTATTTCTCTTAATTCTGTCAAAATCCAAGTGGGAACACAGACGTGGTTTAGAGATATCAGACAAGACCATGAATGGCTGAAAGTACATGTTTGGTGTGCTGTAACTTGAACATTCACCTGTGACTTGTAGCACTTTGTTTTCTTAACCAGGAATCTCAATTTCTAAAATGTTTTCCCTACTGGAATTTCCATATGGAAATACTTCTTGTCTCAGTTTCTGGCACTGTCCTTATTTGTGATGGTGACAGTGACATCCTGTCCCCCTTGCAAGGAGCACAGCCCCGTGTCTGTGTTTATTCCCAATAAATACAGCTCAATCCCTGCTGCTGGAATTTATGGGGTTTTGTTTTGAGGAAAAAAATCTTGGATATAGATCAGTGTGTTTCAAACAAGTTGTAAACAGGCACGGTGTCTTTTCAAGTAACTGGAGCAGAAATAATGATTCATAAACTTCAGTAAACATGGATTTAGATAATTTTTAACTTTTCAAGGACTATTTGTGCCTTTGTGCATTGGGGGTAGCTGTAAATGAACCCCTCACAATATAAAAAAAGGTGACAGGAAGGTCTGTATTTCATCCTCACTCCTCTAAGTCCCTCTGTACCACTGAAGTGAAAGAAAATTCCAGAGATAAATATTCAAGGCTGACAAGGATAATGAAGTTGTGGGCTATGACTGGAGAATAATGACATTTCTTGAAATGGCTTTGTGAAAGAAGAGGCAGAATGTGTCTGGTTGTTGACAGAAGAACATAAGAGATGAGCTCGAGACCAGTAATTTTTTAATATGTACAGCATGGGTGTTTTATAACAAAATAGCATTATACTAAGTATTTAAACTAAATTAAAAAAAAATACATTATTAGATGAAAAAACCTCTATCTGACGCTTGAACGCTTCTAAATCTTTTCAAATCCTGATTCTCTTCTGTCATCTGTGATGTTTTATGAGGAGGAATTGTCCCCACAGAACAAAAGGGAGTAGAGGAAATGCATTATTTATAAAGGTTGTTCATTATAATGATTCTGGAGAGAAAACATTAACGCAGTGAGAGGTCCTGACTGCACTGGAGTAGGGAAAGGCCAAGTGGTGGGATGGCAGCTCTGAACTTTGAGCAGCATCTCCCATTTTATGTTTGCAGCTGGGAGCTCTGGGCCTTTTGGAAAATGTCTTTTGGAAGGGCATTTTTATACCCAGGTGCTGCACAAAACCCCTGTGAGAACGAGGGGGAGTTGGTGGCCACAGCCCAGGCCCAGAGAGCCAAAACCTCCCTGTGTGAGGTCAGGGCCAAGGGAGGGGATGGGGCATCCAGAGGGACCTGGGAGGGCTCAGAGGTGGGACCAGAGATCCTTGTGAAGGCCAAGGGCTGCTCCTGGAGCTGGCCAGGAATGCCAGCACAAACCAGGCTGGGTGGGCAGGGGATGGAGAGCAGCCCTGGGGATGGAGAGCAGCCCTGGGGGTGTTGATTGAGGAGGAGCTGGGCCTGTCCCAGCTGTGTTCCCTGGCACCCTCCAGTGCCCTGGGCTGGTGCCATGGCTTGGGCAGCAGGAAAGGGATTGGGATTGTGCCCCTCTGCCCCCATCAGGTGAGACCCCAGCCCTGGGGGCTGATGGGTTCAACATCAGCAGGACCTGGAGCTGCTGGAGAGAGCCCACAGGAATCCATGGAGCTGCTGCAGGGCCGGAGCCCCTCTGGAGCCAGGCTGGGAGAGCTGGGAATGTTCCCCTGGAGAAGGGAAGGCTCCAGGCAGAGCTCAGAGCCCCTGGCAGGGCCTGAAGGGGCTCCAGGAGAGCTGGAGAGGGACTGGGGACAAGGGATGGAGGGACAGGAGCCAGGGAATGGCTCCCAGTGCCAGAGGGCAGGGATGGGTGGGACATTGGGAATTGGGAATTCCTGGCTGGGCTGGGATTGCCAGAGCAGCTGGGGCTGCCCCTGGATCCCTGGAAGTGCCAAGGCCAGGCTGGAGCAGCTTGGGATCATGGAGGTGTCCCTGCCCATGGCAGGGATGGAAGAAAATGATCTTTCAGGTCGCTCCCAACCCAAACCATTCCATGATTTCACTTTGAGGGAATTGTGCTGTGACACATTGTTAACAGGTGGAAGCTTGGTATGATTAATTTAAAGGTTTCAGCTCTTTCATTTCCATATAATCAGTGGTGCAGGTATTTAAACATGGCAGGTAAAATGTGTATTAAGACACTGACAGGCTGGTTTAGGGAGCAGTTGGAAAACTGCTTTTGAGAGCAGCTTTTGTATTTGCAGGAGATCCAGTTCTAGTTGGGCCCTTTGGGAAAGGTGTCATTTTCTTGTGTGCTTGTTTTTGTTTGTCACACTTGCCAAGCTCTGTATCTCTAGTGCAATATTTTTATTAAAAACCAGGTTCAGAAGGAAATTTTACTTTGGCAGTCTGTCTTAACCTCTGAAGAATAAAACACTGCTGTTTGCTGTGCAAACAGAACCCCAGAGAAGCCTCCAAATCTGACCTCAAAGCTCCCTGACTTAAAGAAAATCTACAAGAAAGGAAAGGAGATGCCTCTCCTTCAGTATTTTTACTGCCTTCTCTATTAAAAGAATAGATAAAAATTAGATAAAAATGGCATTAGATAAAAATGAGTTTAATGAGATCTGCATATCTTATCACAGTATTGTACCTCCTCAGAGCTGATAAGAGGTTTTCAAGAATAAGCACTGCATGGATCAAAGCTCCACAAATAAATAAGGGTTTTTTTTTGGTGGAGTTCCTTCCTAACTCAGTAATTTGAGGTCTGAGCTTTCAGTGGCCACAGCAGAAACAAATCCCTGTGCTGGAGTGACAGAGATCCCAAAGATCCCTGGGATGTGAGGGGTGGGCACAGCAGGGTGTGAATGCAGTGCCAGCTCTGGGGAGGGCACTCCAAGGGTCCCACCTGGGGGTTTGGGTTCACCTGGGGAGGATCTGCTGCTGCCAGGACTCACCTGGGAGCTTTAGGAAACCCCTGGAGACAGAGAAGGGAAATGCTCTGGAAGTTGGTGCCTCTCTCAGGCTCCATCACTTGGGATCAGACTCAACTGAAAGCCATGGATTCCTCTTCTTAAAACTGTGGAAAATTTGGATTTTTTTTTTTTTTTGGTGAGAGCCTAACAGATCACTCCCCTGGGAAGGGATTTCTTGGGATGTTCATCCCCCCTGAAATATCTGCATGATCTCAAACTCAACCCTGGACAGAGCCAGGAGGCCTGGCTGTGCTGAGCTGCTGAAACCCAGGTGGAGCCAGGAGGCTGATCCCAAAGGATGGGCACAAGGAGTCTTGGAGCAGCCTGGGATACCTGGACACCTGGAAGGTGTCCCTGCCCATGGCAAGGGTGGGACAAGAAGAGATTTCAAGTCCCTTCCAACCCAAACTGTTCCATGACTCCACAATTGGGTTTCTCAGCCTTGGAGCTGGAATGCTCAGACTGGGGATCCAAGCTCCAGTTGTGGTGCTTGTTACCCATATCCAGCTCTTGAAATGTTAAAAAAAAATAAATTAATTTACGGCTTTCAGAGGCAGGACCCATTTTCATGTCCATTTTCATGCTCTGAGTAAAACTCAGACACACGTTTGTAGAACACGACCGTGCGAACAGAAATAACATAAAAATATTTACCCAACTTTTCCCTTGAGTTTTGTAATGCTTACTCAGGCAAGTGCCTATTTTTTTTTTTTTTAACTTCATTGCTCCTTTACCTGTCACTTAGGAAATTTGAAATGTCCTCCCTTTTCAAAGTTTGTGTTTTGAAAATAACAGAGTAAAAGAAAAGAGGGGGTTTGAGGGAGGAAGGTGGGAGATGTGGCCTCTCTGGACTGGCAGATTTGCTGGCTCCAGTGGGGACAGGAGGTTTTGGGGTGTCAGGGAGCAGCAGTGCAGGCCAGAGGCACAGAAAATGTCATTCTGAGAGCTCTGATGTGCTTGGGAGGTGAGAAGGGTGAGCATGGGATGCTCCTGATGATAATTTCCTCCTTTTGCTTCCCAGCTACGCTTGGATTTCTGCTGTCATTTAAATATGCTCATCTTCTAATTGCTGATGATTGACCCTGCTGTTGAATTAATTTCTCTTCTCCACTCCAGCATTGAAACAAGCAGACAAACAAGAGCTGAACACGCTCAGGTTGCCCAGGAAATGCATCTCTGGTGGAAAACTTTATTTTTTCCATGTGACATCACTGCTCCTCAGGTGCCAGTAATTGTAAACATCCCTTGTTTTCAATTCTTTGTCCCCTTAATCTCATTAGGAGAATATCAGACGTTAAATCTTTTAAGTAGCATTAGGGAGTGTGTTCATCCATAACATATGAGAATTCCAGTCAGTTCTCAGCACCCCCTGCTCCACAAGGTTTGCAGCTCTGAGGGTTCCTGTGCTGAAAAATGAGATTTGATTCCGGGAGGGCTCTGCTGGCAAAGGTTGCTGTGCCTTGGAGGAGAGGAGGGTTGGCAGAGGGGTGAACCAGGGAGGAAAGGAGATGGGACGGGGCAGAGCTGTGTGTCCCTGTCCCTGCCCAGCCTCTGCACAGGGATTTCCAGGCAGGTTTGGGGTTGGGATGGGAGCAGGGAGTGGCTGCAGACGCTGCAATTGCTGTGCAGGGTCACGGGAGGGATGTGCAGCGTCCCAGCTAACAGAGCTCAGCTGATCCCTCCACCCAAACTGGGCAGAGCAGCTGCTTCTCCTGCAGGAAATCACCCATTTCTTCGTCTTGTCAGCTTTTTTTTTTGCTAGAAAAACATATTTTTTTAATAGATTTTTTTTTGTATTGCCCTTCATGCTTCTCTCTTCCTCTTTGCCTCCTCGTTTCCTTTTTGCTCCCTCCTATTTCTGCACCCATTCTTATTCCTTCCCTAACCCAGCCTTGCAGAAAAAAAATAATTAATAGCTGATAAAATAATTAATAATAAAAAGAAATAATAAAAATAAATAATAAAATAATTAATAATTGGTGCCTTCTCAAATATGAGTCAAAAGTCTTATGCCCTTCATCTCTCCAGTCATTTCACTGCTTTACTTTGCTGCTGGTGGGTTTTTTTTGTTTGGAAAGATTGTAGCTACTTGAAGGCAAATCTTTGTAGCTTCATTAAAACTGAGGCTTTTTTAGTTCTACCATATGTAATTTTAAAGCCTCTGTCTCTGAAAGTAACAAAAATACCCCTCAAAATAAAACACAAAACAGGAATAAAAATTCTGGATGTAATTGTCTCCCAGAGCCAGTGATGCAGACAGGAATCTGGTGATGGTGAGGTTCTGTGGAAGCCTTCTTTAGCTAAACACAGGAAAATATCTTCTTGTTGGCTAAAAAACTTTAAGAAGAAATAAGAACTGTGATGATTCTGCAAGTCTTTGGAAGAAAAACTGATCCCAGATAAGGTTCAGGGGTTTATCAGCCTCTTGGTCATAGAATGAGTTCGTTCTGCCTCGTGAGAGGTCTCTTCAGTTGAAAAAGAATGTTTATTATTATAAGGTGGACTTCGACAAATATCACAATAGACGTTTGATGAAACAAAGACTGAGGCTAAAATCTTCATTTTCTGTCAAATTTCTAAGTGCCTTGATGTGGATTTTGTTTCACCCCCAAACCCAGGGATTGTGTTTTTACAAAATCCACTTTATTTTCCTAGAAAATGTGTCCAAGACAGTTTGATAGAGTGGCTGTGTTGCACAGGAAGTTTCAGATGAGAGCTGTTGTCTGTAAAATCACACCCCCACTGCTGTTCAGAGCATGGACGTGGACTCAAAAGCCAAAATTTTGTCTTGCAAAGCCACCTGGCTGCAGTTGATAGCCAAATCTGGGGTGAACCCCTTTTGTGTAATATAATTAAAACACTGCTGAGTGATCTGTTTAGTGTGGCCTGGCTGCTCCCTGGGAGCACAGCCCTTTGTGTCCCGTAATCCTGGCCCTTCTGCAGGGCTGCCCCTGGCCAGGGCCCTGAAACCTTGTTTAAAGATTTTTAAGATCTCCTTAATCCCTTCCCTGATGAGACACCCATTGCTGAAAGCTGGGGGGAAAGGTCCATCTGTCTTGCAACATATGTGTTTACACTGTAAAATCAGTAAATACAGCACAGAGCTGCCAGTGCCAAGAATTCCCTTTAGTCATAAACGCAGAGACATTGTTTGGTGATTGTTCCTGCAGTTTGCACACACCCCAGGGGCTGGCACTGCAAATCACCCACAGCAGAGCTGGACCTGCACCACAGCCCCCCCAGAAACCTGAAAATATCCCCCCAAAGGGCACTGGCAAACCCAGCACTGGGGTGGGGCTCTGGGCTCCACACCAGGGCCGTTATCCACTCTGGGATTTGTATGGATGGACAATGGAATATTGGATATTCCCAATTCTACTTTTACTGCTGGGATTTACACACTGGAGAGATTCACTGCAGAGCTGGTGGGGAGGGAGGGTCCCAGCCAGATCCCTCTCAGTCAGGTGCCAGGCAGGAGCTGCTGCAGCTGTCCTAGGAATGAATCTGTTAAACACAAACACATCAGTGTAAGGAGGGACCTGCAGCTGCTGGAGAGAGCCCAGAGGGTCCCACGGAGCTGCTGCAAGGGCCGGAGCCCCTCTGGAGCCAGGCTGGGAGAGCTGGGAATGTTCCCCTGGAGAAGGGAAGGCTCCAGGCAGAGCTCAGAGCCCCTGGCAGGGCCTGAAGGGGCTCCAGGAGAGCTGGAGAGGGACTGGGGACAAGGGATGGAGGGACAGGAGCCAGGGAATGGCTCCCAGTGCCAGAGGGCAGGCATGGGTGGGACATTGGGAATTGGGAATTCCTGGCTGGGCTGGGATTCCCAGAGCAGCTGGGGCTGCCCCTGGATCCCTGGCAGTGCCCAAGGCCAGGCTGGAGCAGCCTGGGATCATGGAAGGTGTCCCTGCCATGGCAGGGGTGGCACTGGGTGAGCTGTGATGTCCCTTCTAACCCAAACCATTCTGTGAATATCAAGAAGTACAAATTGAATTCTCTGACCCATTTCATGGCTTTAGTTTAAATCTGTTTCTGATACTGAAAGTCATCTTATCTTCTTGTTAAATTTGCATTTCTGCTTAGGAAACTGCCAACATCCCCCCCACCCCCAATACCCAAACACATTTTTTACTGTTTCAGTAACTGCAGTGCCTGGGAATTGAAGTTACAGAACATGGGCTGCTCTGCAATGTTTTGTTCAGATTTGGAATTAAAAGTGTCCCCTAGACATGGCAATTCAGTTTTAAGAGATGATTGAAGTGCAAAGCCACTAAGAAAGGGAAGCCCCTGGCAGCACTGAGGTGGAATGGATCCCAGGCAGGGGCTTAAGCAAAACATCATTTTTGAAATAGGTTACACCCAAAGGAAAATCTCCAAGCAGGGTTTGAAAGAGAGCAAATGGGTACCTTGTGCAGGAAGTCATTTCCACGTGTGAGGAGCAGCAGCAGAGGAAACATAAAATACATATTTGAGCAATGGAAAGGCAGAGCCTGGCTCATGGCCTGTGCTGAGGTGGAAATCAGTCTTGGAGACAGCAAGAGGGAGGTTTGGGGACAGAGGGAGATGCTGGGTTACTCTGAGCAAAATTTGGTTCCATTTGGGAGGAACGCGTGGCAGTGGAGGTGATGGGTGAGGATGGCCACGGGAAGGAGCTGAGCAAAGACCCAGGGATCCACAACTGCAGGGATTTTATGCAGAAAGAGCTCAACACAGTCAGGGCGTGAAGGCTTTAAAAGTGATTAATATTAATGATGCCATCCATTAGAACATTGATACTGGCTGTGGCTCAGAGCCTGTGGAGTGTTCATCCCTCACGGAAAGCACCTGGAATTTGCTCCTCTCTGTTCCCAAGGAGATCTCTGGGGGAAGAGAGGCTGAATTCTGGGATTGCTGAGCTGGGAAATAAATCAATCTGTGAGTCATTAATACACCAAAAATATACCACAGTGGTGTGTGGACACGTGAGGCAGAGCAGCATTGTTCAGAGGGGACAGAGGGGACCCCAGAGCTCTTCCCCTGCTTGTCAGGAATTCCCACAAAGCACACGTGGATTGTTCAGGGAACGCGTGTGTGGCAATAAAGCCGTAATTACAGCCTGGAGAGCAGAATGGGTGAAACCAGGTGAGAAAGCCCAGGAAACGATCTGATGCATAGGGAGGCAGGTGAGTGCCTGCAGATGGGGCTGCAGATAGGACTGGGATCAGGTTTAGGTATTCCCTGGGTGGAGCAGGGACTGGGGGAGGCTCCACAATCCCTGCGGTCCCTGCTGTGGGGATGGACAGGAGAAATCTCAGCCTTGCCAAACACAAATCTGAGCCCCAGCAATGTCACACCCGCTCACCCTTCAGTTTTGACAAAATGCTTGGAAAGTTGTTCTTAAAACTTGGAAAAAATACCTGCTTTTGCTCCCAGAAATTCCTGATTAAAGCTGCTTGTAATTCCTCAGAATTAATTCCTCTACCACGCAAAACTCATCCAATATTCTCAGGTGGTTTCTGCTCCCTAAAGAACATTTGGGGACCAATGTTTGCAAGCCATCCTGCAGGAAGAGCAGTGTAAAAACAGCAGGGGGAAAAGCAGAGGTGGGAATTGTCCTTCTGGAGTGGGCTGGGCCTGGTGGGACCAGATTTTCCTGGTTTGCAATTGATTATCCCGGGAGATGAGCAGCAGCTCAGGGAGCTGAGGCTGCAGGTCAGAAATGCTGCTGGGCAGGCAGGGGAACAAAACCATTCCCAGTCTGGGGGCTTCTGCATAGTGCCACTGGAAAATGGGGATACAGAAAGTCCTGTGGGGTTTTTCAGAGGGGAAAAAAATCAGATAAAATCTGTTATGCTTGAAAAACACAGCAAAACATCTGACTTTTTCCAAGAAATTTTTGTTTTCTATCCTTAATATTATTTTCAAGAAATTTTTGTTTTCTATCCTTAATATTATTTTCTTACATTGTGTAGTTGTTGTAATACATAATATAGGTAATATATAACTTTCTGACTTAATAGGTTGATGTTACAGAGTTTATTTTGGTTTTTTTGACTTATTACTTTTATTTATTTTATTTACTTTTATTTATATTTTTGTCTAAGGTGTTGTCACACGTACACTTTTATTATAACATTTAAACTCTTAGTTTATTCCGTACAATTACATTACCATATTATTACACTATAAAATTCTTTATCTTTTTATCTAACACTGTTTCTTACTTACTTAGGGTATATTTTTACTTATAAAAACATAAGTTTATAAATTTTTTGTTTAATGTTTGTGTATTTTCTTTTTATATTAAACTATGTTTCTTCTAAGGCTGCAAATTAAACTTTTTGAGTTTGTGAAGCTTTCTATTTTTCTGATTCCCACAAGGTTGTTATTCTTTTCCCCATTCTTCCCACCAATAAGAGCTGTGGGAATTACCTGGATAACTCCTGGTGCCATGACTCATTTTTTTTTAGTAGATTTATAAATTGCTGTGTCAAAGCATGAAAAATTTGCTCCATTAGTGGAGGAGAGAGGAGCAACAGGTTGATCAAACCCCTCTGCAAAATGAAATCTGATTTAGATGGAGATGAGGAAAGAGCTGATTCTGGGAAAAAATTAATGAGTAATGATCAGAAAAAAGCAACTTTTGGGGGTTTTGGAGGATTTCTGGTTTCCAGGACATGCGTGGACATCGGGAATGGGAGAAGGGAAGGAAAATAAATCCACCAAGGAACAGCTCCTTGTTATCTTTTGAGGCAGAAAGATGAGAACATCTGAGCCAGTGGGTAGCAAAGAATGTCAGTTATGTTCTAATCTAGATTGGTGAATAAAAAGATAATCATCTGTAAATTAGAAGAGGTGTTGAAAGCTCAGTTAATTATAGGAAATGAGGAAATTAGAGTGCTGAGTCTGACTGTTTCTGATTCACTTGTTAATTTAAAACAAAAAAAAGTGGTGGGGTTTTTTTTTTGTCATCTGTACTTTTGGCTCAGGTATGTAGTGATAGCACTAGGATTTTTTTTTTTTTAATTTGATTTAGTTTTTAATAGCTCCTCAAATTAGGGTTTGGGCTTTGGCTGAGCATTCTCTGGAGGAGTTTGTGGTTTTAATGCATCTCTCTAAGGTCAGGAATTGTTTTCTGCTGCACAGAGCCCGAGTTCCTGCTGACCATGGAGTGGAACACAAGAACTCTCTTGCCTCTTAAATCAGGGTCTTTTGTCCCAATGATTTTAAGAAAAAATTAAAATTGTAGCCTGAGAATCTCCATATTTTTTTAACTCACGGTTAAATTCAGTGTGTGAGAGGGAGAGGGAGTTTGACCAGAGGAGTATTAAGAAATGTTTCAGCCAAGTTTTTGTGTCATACAAGGCATAATTTATTTTTGCATTTACTTCAGGAATTTTCTATTTTTTTATTATTTTTGACTCTTTCTTTGATTACTTGCCCAGCAAACAGATGCATTTCAATGATCCATAAAGTCCCTTTCAGAACTGAAAGAGGCCCCCAGAGTTACCATCCCCTACCGCATTTCTGATTTTTCATGTTTATTCTTGGAAGTAGCTCCTTTACACGAAATTAATGAAAAGCTCTTGAGTTTTCAGACTTGGTTATGCAATAATTCCAAGTAAACCCAAATCTTCCTTGCAGTGCATCTTGCAGTTTGTAAATCACTTATGAAACCACACTGGAATTATTGGACGAGTCACAGAGAATGGAATATTGGCTGTTGGCAAAGGAATTGGGTGAAACAGAAATCCAGTGCTCCTCTGGGGCTGGAAAATCAGCAGGAAAGCTTCCCAGGAACTTGGAAAGTAATTTCCTTATACTTTTAGGGGACTTTTGTATATGCACAGCATTTCCTGAACTTACAGAGAAGCTCTTTAAATAGCAACAGCAACAAATACGATGCCTAAATAAATAATTGCAGATGGTCCAGATATTAATCTGCAATTATATTGGAGAGGGCAACATTTCAACATCTCAGGGCCTCTCTGCAAGTTCATGGATGGAATCTTGTCCATATCAAACTCTTGCCCTTTAATCCCTTTTTCCCTTCCTATGATCCATGGCGGGGGTTGGAATGGGCTGAGCTTTAAGATCACTTTCAAACCAAATTAATCAAGAATTCTCTGGTTCTGTGAAAGAAAATATTCAGGAGCAGAGTGATTTTTTTTTTCAATGTTCTGTTGAGTAAATCTCATGCTCGAAGGATAATTATAATGATTTGACAGGATAAATTCTTTATAATCCTTTGATAAAGAGTTTTCATGTCCAAATTCTATTTTAGCCAGAGTAGCAATTGCAAAAGGTGACATTTTCATGGGAAAAGGTGAAGAGGAGAAGGAACATCCCCAGACTTTTGTGTCAAATGGGAGTTTGCTAAAATGATCCTCCTCAATTCCCCATTCCTGATATTTTTTATTTTGGGATGGCATTTTGATCAGCCTAAGACAAGAAGAAAACGTTCATTTTCCTGACTTTTTGCCCTTTGTGGAAGGTTTTCCCTAGGGAAAACCCCTTTTTTTTTAAAGGGGTTAAGCAGGCTGAGATCCTCCAGCAGCTCTGCTTTTCTGGGACAAGCTGGGAATGTGGCTGTGCCCAGCTCAGCCCTTCAGCCACGGGCTGGGCCTTTAGCTCCAACCAGCAGCAAAAGTGTGGAATTGGGGCATGGAAAAGTGTGGAATTGGGGCATGGAAAAGTGTGGAATTAGGGCATGGGAATGGCTTCAGTGGGTGAAAATCTACCAGAGTTAGGCTGGAGCTGCTCCTGGTATGGGGACAGGAGAGGGGAAAACCCCAATGAGCACAGACCCAGTGCTGCTGATCAATACCTGATCAATACCTGATCAATACTCAGATCAGTGCTGCTGATCAATACCTGATCAATGCCCAGATCAGTTCTGCTGATCAATACCTGCCTTGTGCTGCTGCCTTTTTCCCAACCTGGAAACGAAACTCAAGATAATTTTAATAAGTTCAGTGCCATTAGTAGATTTAGTGGATTTTAGTAAGTTTTTGGCTTTCATGGACATCTTTCCATCACTGCCCCCAAAGGCCTCCAAACAAAAATCCTCTTTTCTATTTCCTCCCTACTGAAATCATCTCCAGTTTCATCTCCAGGTTGGGAAAAGGGCAATGGTGCAACCCCTCCTGTGAGCCCAAAGGGACAAACCAGGGCCAGGCAGAGTTTTCCAGGGTTTAACCACAGGAAAAGCCCATCCTTGTCCCTCCTTGTCCCTCTCTGTCCCTCGCTCCATGATTTGCTCAGGAATTTTGGCACGTGGGGGTTACTGCCAGGCTGCAGTGGGGCTGCCTGGGACAGAAATTAAGGATATTTCCTGAGGTGTTTGCTGGGTATGGGACAGGGCAAACTTCACTCTGCGGCCTGAATCCCTGCATTCCCCAAGGAAGAAATGTCAATCCCACTCTCCTCATTCCTTGCTCAGACTGGAAAAGAAGCAAATGCATAATTCCTTTTTTTTTTCTTTTCCTTTTTTCTTCCCCCTCCCCTCCCCTTCTTTCCTCCTTCTCGACTTTGTCTAGGAATTGTGGAACCGCTTTAATTGATGTGGGGTTATTACTGCAGGCTTTGAGCTAAGGTTAATAAAGCAGAAATTTAATAGATACATTAAAATGTCTGGGAGAGTGGCTGAACGTTCTGGTGAGGGCTGGCATTGACCTCTCTGCACTTAAGGGCTCTGACTCAGACTCCTGACGCCACCAGGCACGGCGAGAGTGGCAATGCGTTTATGCCTTGGGTGTAATTCAGCCTCACAAGCTCTGGGCCTTCTGCTGCACTCACAGCTATTGCTTCAGCACAAATTAAAAAAAAAAAAAAAAAAAGGCAAAAAAAAAAGAGGGTTTTTCTAGCTGGAGGTTGTTTAAATTTATTCCCCCCACCCCGCAGTTGCGTTTATTGGTGGTTAAAATCTGGGTATCAGTTGTTTGGAGATGTTCACTTAGAGTAATCAATAAAAATGCATCAGAGATGGGGAAGGCAGCATCCCTGGAATAATTAATCCTGGTTCTTTCTCCAAGGGCTCTGGGTTTTGGCCTCCATCCCAGTGCACATGGAGTGTGTCCCTGCCTCAGGAGGGGCTGGGCTCCTTGCAGAGGGAATGTGACAAAAGTGATGCCGTGGAACTCCTGATCATTCATGGAGCCACAGGCGAGGCTGGGTCTGCAGGGACCTTAACTCTCATCCCATCCCACCCCTGCCAGGGCAGGGACACCTTCCACCATCCCAGCCTGGGGATCCAGGGATCCCATCCACTGCCAGGGATCCAGGGGCAGCCGCAGCTGCTCTGGCAATTCCAGCCCAGCCCTTCCCCATCCTCACAGCCAAAAATTCCTTCCCAATATCCAAGTTTGATCGCATTCCCCCTTGTCCTGTCCCTCTCTGCCCATGTAAAAAGTCCTTCTCCATCTCTTTTCCAGTGCCCTTTAAGAAAAGCCAAATCTGAATAAACGTGATCATTTGTGTTTTTCTGGCGGCAAATTTCGAACCAAAAGTGTGGATTGCTTTTCATCTTGCTTGGGCAGCTGGGCTTCATTGGAATTGCAGTTCTGACTGTAGGATTTGCTCCTTCCTGAGGACGTTTTCCTCCCTGAGCTTCTGAGTTTCCACTCTGCTCTGGGGCCTGGGTGTGCCTTGCTCAGCTGGACCATTCCTTTGGCACAGAGACATCTCAAATCAGTGGGAACTCATTCCAGGCACTGCCAAATCTGTTCAAAATCCTTACGTGAAACCTGAACACCCCAGATTGCCTTGAACTCTGTGCTTGGACAAACTGTGGATTGTCCAGATCTGCCCTGACTCCAGTGCAGCAAGGCACATGTTTGTCATTAATTCATGGCTGGAATCAAGATGTGGATGGGGCTGCAGAGAGAATCAATGATTGCTGCAGGAGTAATTTCCTTCAGCAAGGCAATTGAGCTGCCCTGAATATTAAGCTCTCCTAATTTAAATGACACGTTCACATATGTATTTATGTGTGAAAAAAATAAGTTAAGAAACCTCCAGAAAACAAAAGTTTCCAAGAAGGAAAACAAACCAAAAAATAGTGAGACACGAGGGAATAAAACTTCAATCTGGATTTGAAATGGTTTCAAATAACACCCTAAAAATTAAATTCAGAGGATATCACTGCTGAAAAGAATCCAAATAATCACTAAATATTTACCTTGTTGCCAGCCTGAAGTTCTAAACACTCACCAAGACAACAGTGGAGCCAAAGTGGAGCTTCTGTGTTATTATTTTAGCCTGAGATACAGCAAGTAAATAAGAGGCAAAAAGCTTAAATATTCTTTGCTTGTTTCTGGCACTGTTTCCACCAGAAAAGCAGGGAACAGAACAGACTTCTGTTTTTATAACATGGCTATCAGTAATAGGCTAAAAATATGTCTTGTGATTGAAGTGTTAAGTGCTGAATTGATTATTTCTATTAGCATTCACAGCTATTGGGAGTGGATTTATTAAAAGCTCCCTTGCAGCAGCAATCCGGAAACATTTACAAGGATGTGCACTTTTAATGGAATAGCTGAGTTCCACTTGGGGGAGTGGGAGGGATTATGGGATGTCAGTGATTATCTGCACTTGGAAAAGCAGGGAAACCCAAAGCGTGTGTGCTGGGTATGTGGGGAAGGGAGGCAAACTGAGAGAGAGGAGGTTTAGGTGGGATACTGGGAAGGAATTCCTGGCTGGGATGGCATTCCCAGAGAAGCTGGGGCTGCCCCTGGATCCCTGGAAGTGCCCAAGGCCAGGCTGGACAGGGCTTGGAGCAGCCTGGGATGGGGGAAGATGTCCCTGCCCATGGGAGAGGTGGGACAATAAAATCTTTAAGGCACTTTCCAAACCATTCCACAATTCCCTGGTTGTCCAGGAGCGTCCCTGTGAGGAGCACTCTGTCCTGGCATGGCACGTGTGGAACTCCAGGCAGGAATCCTGGTGATTCTTTCTGGGATGTGTCACTGTGGGGTTTCTGCATCTCATCCCAGGGCAACGTGGGACACCTTCTCTGGAAGCCCTGAGCTGGTCTCAGCTGCCTCCTCTCCCAGATTTATGGATGGCTCCAGGTCTGGATTGCTGACTCTGCTCCCTCTGTCTTGACCAGAACCAATCCCAAAGTTGATTACCAGCTCTCAGTAATTAGCACGGGAGAGGCAGAAAGTGAGCTGGAAATCGTAAAGATTGAAAGAGAAGCAAGAAATAATAAAATGAGGACACTCAGCTTGTGGACAAGTGTTTGTTAATTAAAAATATTACAGAAAAAATAGCCTAATGCAGATGGACTCTACCTGTGAAAGAGAACTTTTGAGAGAGATATTAGGGGAAAAAATATGTGCAGAAAGCTTATGTGAAGCAAAGGATACAGGTTCTGGGAACATTGTTAATTACTTTTATCTTGAAATGACTTAGAGATCCTGCAGGTGAAATTTAGAAATAGTGCTGAACTTAAACATAAAATGTGGGAGGTTAAAAAACCCCCCAATACTAAGTTGAGTGTAGCTATTGAAGGGAATGAGATGAGATCCCAAAATCCCAGACTGGTTTGGGTTGGAATGATGCCTTGGGAGGCTGCCCTGGAGCAGGGGCTGGGCAGAGTCCCAGAATGAAGCAGGGATTCATTCCAAGCATCTCCTCCATGGATCCACCTTGGGCAGCACCAGAGCCCAGCCAGGGCTGCACCCAAGATGAACCAAAATGGCCCCAAAATGCACGAGCGCTCCCGGGCTCTGTCCCTGGGATCAGTTCTGCTCCATTTGCACCTTGCAGTTCATTGTCCCATCCCAGCTTTAGCCCCTGCAGTCCCACCCTGCTTGTTTTTCTCTCTCCAGCCCACGGGGTTTGTGCTCCTGGGCTGAGATTTGGGTCATTTGTCCTTGGTGCCCAGCTGGAGCAGGAATTGTTTTGTCTCCCTGCTCTGTGCACAGAGCTCACCATCCCCTCATATGAAGCCTAGACTTACTACACACTAAAGCAGCACAGAGTCTGAAACATAGAAAAACTCAAACCTGAGGCATCAAGAAGGGGCCTCAAAGCCCATCCCGTTCCACCCCTGCCATGGCAGGGACACCTGCCACTGTCCCAGGCTGCTCCAAGCCCCAGTGTCCAACCTGGCCTTGGACACTTCCAGGGATGGAGCATCCACCTCTTTTCCCAGCTGTACCACAGTGGAGGAGGATTGTCCATATGGGGCTTGTGGACTCTTGGTGATTTCTGAGCCCTCATTTCAGCAGAGTCTGAGTTTCACCAGAGATCTCCTGATTTCCCAGTGACCACAGGCATCTCCTCCTGATTTCCCAGTTGCAGGAGTCTCCTGGCTCTGCCCACAGAGCTCTCTGGGGCTGCTCTGATACCATCAGGAACCACTGGTCCTTGGCTGCAATGCCTCCATCTCTCTGCCCCCTGTGTGGTGATGACAGAGGCACGGGGAGGAAGCTGTCCCTCTGATTTGGTCAGCAGGATCCCCTTGGGGAGCGTGGAAAAAGCAGCTCCCCGTGGCAGAGGAAGTGGGTGAGAGCCCAGCACGGAGCAATCCCTGCCTGGGGACAGCAGGGAAGGACAAAAGTACCATGCAGAATCTGCAAAACCAGCAGCAGCCACTGATGTGGGAGGCAGAGCTTCCATCTGCTCCTTCATTAATCAAGTGGATCGTCCCATGACTTTGGGTTTGTCTCGGGAGACTTGTGATCTCTTATTTCTCTTCTTGGGAGCCTCTCCTGAGCCCCTCACACCCCACAGAGCCAAGGATTTGCACAGTGAGTGGGGCTCAGCCTGGGCTGCCATGTGCAAAGTCTAAAATGATCTTTTAGGGCGCTTCAGGGAGGGACAGAATTGAGGGAAAATGGAATCCCACAATCCTGGAATGGTTTGGGCTGGAAGGGACCTTAAAGATCATCCAATCCACCCCATCCATGGCAGGGACACCTTTCCCTATCCCAGGGTGATCCATGCCCTGTCCAACCTGGATTTGGGCACTGCCAGGGGTGGGAATTACTGATAATTGCAATAAAAGCCAGAGAAGGACAGACATTTCCTTTTGGATTCAGGTAATTTGTACAAAATTAAAAATTACTCTACTCCACTTTCTAAGAATGTTGTACACAGCAAACTTGAGCTCAGCATACATAGGTAGGACTTCTTTTCCACCCCTGACCCATAAATACTCTACATTTGCATTTGGGAATCCTTCTTTTCCAGTTTTCCCACTTGGGAGAATGCACTGTGGGGAGCAGTGGTAAGAGGACATGCATTTTGTGCCTTTCCTTGCTGCAGTTTCCATAATTCCCAGTATGAAAACAGGATATTTTAAACTGGCATTAGATATTAAATCCTTAGGAGAAGCAGAGGAAGCCAAACAGTCACCAGAATTTGTAGCAGTAGTTTTATATGTGTGATTTTTTTTGTTGTGTTTGGTTTGGTTTTTAACTCCTCTGAAGCTCTGGGCTATTCCATCCAGCTCCTGGGAATCCTGCCCTGATATTTATCTCCTCCTTTAGCTGGTGAAGGAGCTGGGGGCTGTGGATTTATCCCTGAGCATCCTAAAACAGGCGTTCATGTCAGCAGCCCCACATCACCACCTTTCAACCTCCCTGTGTTGAATCTCAAACTATTGAAAGCCTGTTGGGAAAAGGAACCCTGCTGGTGTCCTAATGCCTGGATCTGCGATTCTGAGTCCTGAATTTCAAATCCTAAATCCTGAGTTTTAAATTCTAAATTTTAAATCATAAATGCTGCTGGATTTTCCAGCTGAGAGAGCTCAACAAACTGAATTTTAGGCAGATCCTCCAGTCCTTCCAATGGTTAAAACAAACTCTCAGTAACTTTCCCATGATAAATGGAATTCTGGTGGGAAGGCAGCAAAGCAAAGAAAGGCAGGTGTGTGTGTGTGTGTGTGTGTGTGTGTGTGTGCCCTGAAATCTGCTTCCTTTTAGTGCAAAGCTGAGGGTGAATTTTGGTTGTGGCACCTCTGGCACTCCTTTCTTCTGCTGGAAAATCCCATGCAGTGTTTAAGCTCCCTAAGCACCCCGTGGGGATATAATCAGGGAGAAAAGAGGCTTGGGCCAGGGCCAAGAGGGTTTGCCTGGCTCTGTGTCCCATCCCCACGCTCCATCCTCTGGGAATTCAGCTCCAGGGAAATCCTGCATCTTCCTCTCCTTTGTGGCTCTCCATCCAGGGTGATGCAGGAGACAAAATTGGAGAAAAAACCAATTTCTTTTTATCTGAAGAAAAAACAATTTGCTCATCCTCTGGGAATTCAGCTCCAGGGGAATCCTGCATCCTCCTCTGCCTTTTGTGGGTCTCCATCCAGGGTGATGCAGGAGAAAAAATTGGAGGAAAAACAATTTGTTCTTTAAAATGGTGTGAGTTAGGGTAAAAAAAATAAAAAAAAAAAAAAAAAAGAAGGCCTTTCTGGCAGAGCTGATACTTTTAATGAGGTTTACTGATAGTTTTATTCAAATGTGACCTTTGCAAGAATCAAAGTCTAGCAAAAAAAAAAAAAAGTCCTAAATGCCACTTTATTATAGTGACACACACACTGGTGTCGCTGTATTTTAGGGCCTGTCAGCATTTCCATTATAAACCTCCAGAATTTTTAGTTTAACTCTGCTATAAAATCTGGGTCTGAAGCACTCCCTGTGTTTAGGAGCAGGTTTTAGTTTAAAAAATAAATTTCTGTCTCTGTTCCTACCCGCCTTAAACATTTATTGAGAAAGGATTTTTGGTTGAGAAATTCTTGGCTAGGAGGAATTGCTGATTCTACCTGGACAGAAACTTTTGGGAAGAGTGCTGTGCCTTGAAAAACTCACTTAAAATGAGTTTGGAGTCAGTTTTCCTCTTTCTCATGAGAAATAAAAATGCTGTCATGCTTCTTCCCAGAATTCTTTGTCTCACTTTTGTTTGTGGCACCACGTGGAAGAAGGGGGAATTTTATAGGGTTTCATCATTGTCACAGAAGCCTTGGGTGTGGGGTTCAAAACAGGTGTGAAAATCTATTTATTGCAGCCCCTGACAGTCTCAGGGTGTCTCTGCATTTAGCACCTTGCATTTAGGGCCTTTTTGGGTTTTCTCTGTGAAGGTTGAGCAAGAAATTCCTTAAAATTCAGTGTTTGTCATCTTTAGCTTTCTGCTGCCCAGGAATTTCCCATCAATAGGTTGTAGTTGGACTGATTTTTTCAAATTTTTTTTTTCATAGATTTCCTGTTCTTGTTTTATGGTTTGTAAAAAAATTTCTGTCCTCCATCTTCATCCTATCTTTATCCTATATATATGTGTATATCCTATATATATATATATATACATACACACACATATAAATAGGATAAAGATTTGATAATAAAGATTGTATTTTATATATCCATACACACACACATATATATATATATATGTATGGATATATAAAATACAATTACAATTAACTGATGTTATGTCCCACTCCCAGTTTCTGTTACTTCTTTTAAATTTTAACTTCACTTAAGGTCTCTGGACTAATTTCTGAATCTCATTTTTAAGAAAGGGCATCAAAGTAGGTATTTTAGTTGGTTTTTTTTTTTTTTTTCATATTCTTTTGTCCTCTCAGTGTTTAAAAATAAACATCCAATGTTTTGGATGCCTGGTTTACCTGCCCTATGAAGAGTTTTCTAACAACAATCAACTTAAAAAAAAATCCAAAATTAATATTTGTTCACCCCAGCCCCTGCCACAAAGCCCAGTTTCAAGCTATACTGGAATGTTTTCCCACAAATCCTGATTTAAATCCTCCTGAAATACAGGGAGACATCCCAGAGCCATTGTTACATCCTTCCCTTTGCATTTCCTAAAATAAACCAGACTCATTTTCTCTCCCTTTCTGTTTTTCATGAATAAAGTTTGGGAATTAGTGATTTATTAGCAAAAAGGGTCTGAAAGCCATGAAGAGATTCTTCTGTGTGGCTGTATCATTTACTTTGAAATGTTAAGTATATCTATATATAGTCAGCAGGTGGATTTTAATGTCTGTGGATATATATATGTATTTTCCCCCAAATTAGTTTTCCAGCAGCATGTGCTGATTAGAGAAATGACAAGAAAATCTGATGATGACTGAGGAAAGTTTTTCCGTAAAGAGATCGTTTCAAGGGCAAGAGCAACTTCTGATGGCTCTCATCCTGGAGCACAGGGAATTGAGCAGGGAACAATCTCAGCATGGAATTCTGCCTGGTGTTCATCACATTTTGGTGGTTGGGATGGGTAACTAATCCCACTCTGATCAGTCACTTCTTAGTGTTTCTCTTTCAAAACGTGGATGTGGCTCCAATTAATACTAATTGGATTTATGGAGGAAAATACCCCGCAGGACTTTCGGGCTAGGTTGGTGTGAGGGGCTGTGTCTGGTGGAATGTGATCACTGCAGAAGCATTGCCAAAAATATTCCCACCAAATCTACCCGGTTTTCCCCTTTTTTTTTTCTCATTATTTGTAGCAAAAATTGCTGTTTGTGAGCCAAGCTTCTAATAAACAGAGCGTGGGGCCTGCTCTGTGGAACTGTGGGAGGAAATATATTGAAATATAAATATCAAAGGAGGGAATAAGGTTGTTAAGTGTGCAGTGGGGGTGAGTGGAGGTAAAAAAAAGACATTAAGGGCCGGAGCAAAGAGAATTCCATGGGGAGCTGAACCTGTGAGTAGCTGCTCATGTGTGCAGGGAGCTGTGAATAGGAACTGCCACTTGCTTGGGATGGGGGCTGGAGCTGCAAGAGGAAAATTAAAGCCCCTTTATTTGTCTGGCTTGTAGTTGCTGACTGTTTATTGCCACCATTATTCTAATATTTCAATGTCCAGGGGAGAAATCTGTGTCTCCTGCTTCTCCCAGAGCCCTGAGTTTGTTGGTCGTTGTCTTTATGGAAGAGTGGGGGGGACTTCACAGCAATTAAAAGCTGCTTGTGAGCAGCCTGGAGCTGGATTTTCAGCACAGTCAGCAAGAAAAAGCCTCCCAGTCTGGTTTGCAGCACTAAAATATAGATTATCCGAGCTGGGGTCAGGGGCAGCAGTGAGAAATCTGTGCAGGCTGTGTGAACAAATCTGCATAATTGTGCCTGGAAATCGCGGCGAGCAGCGACTTCCCCTGCTGCAGCCACACTTGTTTGGGCTCTCCCACCTTCCAAATGACAAAAAAACCCAAATATGTGACAAACCCCGGGGTATTTATAGCTGCTATTGACTGTTGTTGTGGAGGATGGAGATGCAATCTCCTCTCCCAACAAGTTCCATATGCTGTATGGATCCGTAGGTGGTGTTCCCGTGCGTTCGGGGATCTGTCTATTAACTCATTGCAAATGATTTGCTTGTTCTGTTTATTTACCCAAAGCCAAGCTAAACTTGGCTAATGGTGTCATGGGCATTTAAAAATATCCCTCTGCCTCATTAGACAGCCAAGCTGGGGAAGAGTCGCTCAGAAGTGTTGGGGTGGTGCCTTGGAGGTTTTCAGGGTGTTGCTGGTTTTAACTCTGGGGCAGTTGGGGTGGATTTTGGGGAGGAAGGTTGGGCTGGAATTCTCCTCCCAGCCTGGGCTGTGCCCTGGTGCTGGTGCTGAGGAGATGCCAGGGCCTCCTGCGTGCTGTAGGTGCAACGTTGGGTGGTTTGTTAATCCCTGGTTCTGCTGTTCCTCCACTCCCTTCCTTATCTCCCATCCCTGTCTGCAGTGAAATTCTCAGCGAGATCAGACCTCACCTCCTGCCTCATCCCAGAATTAGCTCCAATTAGAGCTTATTCATTCCGTGTGGGAAATGTATTTGTAGAGAATTCTACGAATTCTACAAATTCTACAAATTGTACTAATTCTACAAATTCCATAAATTCTACAAATTCTAAAAATTCTACAAATGTGAGTAAGGCTGGATACTTTGGAGGAACAGAATTATGAAAGATGTATTGTAGCAGGAGCCACGAGGGGTAATTTTAGATTATTGGTTTTAAGGCATTTACAGCATGGTGTGGCAAAAGCTGACAGGCCAAGAAGCACCTACAATGTATTGTAATTAGGAAATATTTGGCTCCTGATTGTGATGCTGTGAATTCCAGCATCTGTATTGTCTCACCCTTCTCATGAGACTGAAAATGGAATAGAAGTTTTTAAAACACCTCTCAGTTACCCCATCTCTAAGTCAGAAAAAATATCTAATCAACAATTCAGCATTAAGCAGGAGGTGAGTGAAAATCCCACAGATTTCCTCCTGGATGCGTAACAGGAATATCCAGCAGGCATCCCAAAGCCACATCCCATGTCAAGGCCAGGTTCTGCCCTTAGGACCATCCCAAACATCCTGGAATCCTCTCCCTCAGCCCAGCAAAGCTTTAATATTCCCATTATTTAACATTCCTTTTCTCTGTGTGCCTTTGCTGGGTGCTTCCAGGGCCTTGGTCACTCACTGGAAATGCTCTTGTTCCACTCCTCTCCTAGGAACTTCCCCTCATTTTCACTTGGGAAGTTTCCCATTTCTCCTGCTTTCCTGGGCCAAGCACTGTGCTTGTCACCGCCATGGGAGCTGGGGATGGTCCTGGGTTTAAAATTATATTTCAACACTTGACTGGACAAATACTGGCATGAGAAAAATCCTTGGATGTGGAAATCACACATGATCTTGGGAAAAATTGTTTTTTATTTTGTCTATAATGGTCTTTTTTTTTGAAATATAATCGTGGCAAAAATGAATAAAACAGATTAAATTTTGCTGAAGTCAGCCTTAGAATCCAAACAGTAAAATCACCACAGATCGTTGTGGAATGTAGAAAAAATAAAAAATCCAATATTTGAATATTGGTTTGAAATAGATGAGGTTCCATCAAGGATACAAGAGATAAATGTTGAAATAAATCCCAAGTGGTGGCTGTAGAATTTGAGTTATTTTGTCTTTACCCTGAATTGGAGGGAAACCGAGTATCCAACAGGTAAAGATTTAAGCTGGAATTTTATCTCTGAGATTAATTTTCCAAAATAATCCGAATTTAGAAAGGCACAGTGAGTGGATGTAAAAACTCTGGGGGATCCCTGGAGGTGTCCAAGGAATTCCTGGATGTGGCACTCGGTGCTCTGGGCTGGGGACAATGTGGGGACTGGGCACAGCTTGGGCAGGATGATCTTGGAGATCTTTTCCAACCTCAAGCATTCCATGATTCTCCAATATCTTTGTGTTTTGAAAAATCCTGCTGAAATATCAACAAGAAACAGGATGGGGGTTTAAAACCCTACTGCTTGTTATGAAATATGTCACTACTTTTTTTCCCTTTTTTGGGGGGGGTTGGTTATTTTCCTCACAATTATAGTGGGAGCAAAAATAGGCACATCCTTCAATAATTTGGAATCCATGGATGCTTTTGGTTCTGGTGTCGTGAATACAATATAAATGGAACTCGTTTTCTTTTTTTAGGGAGATACAGCTGCAGTTGCTTTTAGATATTCCAAGGCAGTAACCTCTGTAAATGACATTTAAGGAATACATCTAAAAATGCCTGCTGGAGCCTTGTAAACCAGGGACGAATTTCAGATGCCAGCTCAGGGAGGAAAATGCTGGATATGGAGCAACTGGGAAGCTTGCAATGAGAAACTGGGGTTTAAAGTTAAACAGCTGAGGGCAGCTGCTCTTGGGTTGCACCAGATACAGAGATTTAGCTGCTACCACAATGAAAAAGCCTGCATTAATTGTAGATTATGAAGGCTTTTTTACCCTACAAAATATGCTCCTTCTTTTTGAGGAACAACAATCCCAACCTGGAAATATTCTGATTTTTGTGAGGATTTTGGTGGCACCTACAGAGCTCAGGTTGGGTTTGTTCTGTTTATCCAGTGAGGAGAAGGCATCCAGTGATGCCTCCAGCCTGGAAATTGGAGCTGGACCTCTGAAGGTCCCTTCCAAGCCAAACCATTCCATGATTCTGTTGGATCTTGGATCTCATTCAGGCAGAGAGTGCAGAGCTGTGGGAGCCAGAAGGGTTAAACAGCTGAGGGCAGCTGCTCTTGGGTTGTACCAGATACAGAGATTTATCTGCTACCACAATGAAAAAATCCTGTATTAATTGTAGCAGAACAGAAGGCTTTTTTACCCTACAAAATATGCTCCTTCTTTTTGAGGAACAGCAATCCCAACTTGGAAATACTTGATTTTTGTGAGGATTTTGGTGGCACCTACAGAGCCCAGACTGGGTTTGTGTTGCTTACCCACTGAGGAGAAGAGATTCCTCCAACCTGGAAATTGAAGCTGGAGGTCCCTTCCAAGCCAAACCATTCCATGATTCTGTTGGATCTTGGATCTCTTTCAGGCAGAGGGTGCTGAGCTGTGGGAGCCAGAAGGGTTAAACAGCTGAGGGCAGCTGCTCTTGGGTTGCACCAGATACAGAGATTTATCTGCTACCACAATGAAAAAATCCTGTATTAATTGTAATTAGGGATCAGCAAACACAGCAGAAAACAGGTTTTGTTGACAGAGAGAAGGGAAAGGAGAACAGAAGGCTTTTTTACCCTACAAAATATGCTCCTTCTTTCTGAGGAACAACAATCCCAACTTGGAAATATTTGATTTTTGTGAGGATTTTGGTGGCACCAACAGAGCCCAGACTGGGTTTGTGTTGCTTATCCAGTGAGGAGAAGAGATTCCTCCAACCTGGAAATTGGAGCTGCACCTCTGAAGGTCCTCTGAGGGTCCTTTCCAAGCCAAACCATTCCATGATTCTGTTGGATTCTGGGTCTCATTCAGGCAGAAGGTGCAGAGCTGTGGGCGCCAGAAGGGCTCATTCCTGCCTCTGCAAAGGGCAGGAATATCCTGGAGCTCCTCCTGCCCTGGCTCCAGGGGAGAAGCTTGCAGAGCTGCTCCCTTGGCCCAGGGACAGCCCGGTGAGGGAACTCCCTCATCCTGAGGCTGCTCCTGGTGGATCCTGTCCTGCTGGTGCCTCCTCGTGTGGCTGTGACAGAGCTGGGCTTGGAGAGCTGGCTCCACAATTTCCATTTCCTTGTTCCCCAAAGCAGGCACGCAGGAACAGAGCGTGGGGCAGGTATGGAGACCTGCCCGCTGCAGCGGAGCAGGCAGCAAATGAATGGGGAAAACGAATTAGGAGTGGTTTTATTTGCATAATTCCCATTAAGAAAACATTCATTTATCCCAAGAAAATGGAGCCTGAGCTAGATTTTGAGTGGGGGATATTAAAAGAAGCCTGGGTTTTTTTTTTGTTTTTCTTTTTCTTTGCTATTTTGTTTGGTTTTTTTGTTGTTTGTTTGTTTTTTGTTTTGTGTTTGTTTTCTGTTTTGTGTTTGCTTTTTATTTTTTGGGGGTTTTTTTGGTTTTTTTGTTTTCTTTTTTTGGGGTTTTTTTTGTTTGTTTTTTTGTTTGTTTGTTTGTTTTGTTTTGTGTTTGTTTTTTTGGGGTTTTTTTGGGTTATTTGGTGTTTTTTGGGGTTTTTTTTGGTTTTTTTTTTGTTTTTTTTTTGTTTGTTTGGGTTTTTTTTGTTTTTTTGCTTTTTTATTTTGTCTTTGGTTTTTTTGTTTTTTGTTTTTTTTTTTGTTTGTTTGGGTTTTTTTTTTGTTTTTTTTGTTTTTTTTTATTTTGTGTTTGGTTTTTTGGGGTTTTTTGGGTTTTTTTTGTTTTTTTTTTTTTGTTTGTTTGGTTTTTTTTTGTTTTTTTTGCTTTTTTATTTTGTCTTTGGTTTTTTTGTTTTTTGGTTTTTTTGTTTGTTTGGGTTTTTTTTTTGTTTTTTTTGTTTTTTTATTTTGTGTTTGGTTTTTTTGGGGTTTTTTTGGTGTTTTTGTTTTTTTTGTTTTTTTTTTTGTTTGGTTTGGTTTTTTTTTGTTTGTTTTTTGTTTTTTTGGTTTTTTGTTTGTTTTTGTTTTGGGTTTTTTTTTGTTTTTGTTTTGTTTTGTTTTGTTTTGTTTTTCCTCTCAGGAAGCAGCAAGTGATTGCAGAGCAGGGAACTCTGCTCCACCAAAGACATTCCGGCCATTCCTTCCCCCACCATGCTCCTGCTGGCAGCTGAGGGGAGGCAGGGGAAGGGAGAGGGCCAGGGCAGCTGGCATCACTGCATGGAAGGGCACCCGGGGCACCACCACACCTGCCCTGCTGAGGTTCTGCAGAGCCTGGGATGTTTATCCCCAGATCCTAAGCGAGCCTCTGTGTGGGAAATGGATCTCTAGAGAATTCTTAGAGTTTGATAAAGGTTTACACAGCCAGCTTGAGATTGTGATGGTGTGAATTATAGCATCTGTATGGTGGCACCCTTCACCTGAGACTGAAAATGCAATCAAAGATTTTAATTTTCAGTTGCCCCATCTCTGGGTCAGGAAAAGGCTTAATCCAACCCCTCTGGAGCGGCCTCCAGGCCTCAGGAGGGCTGCAGAGGCTGGATCCAGGATGGGAGAAGGAATTCCCTGCTCTGTATGCAAACCCTGCTCTGCCCTTGGATGGGAGGTGTAGGCAGAGGGGCTGCAGGTGATGTGGAGTAAAACAACACATTTTCTGCTTGGATTGCTTCCATGGAGAGGGATGGGATCCTGCTGGAGGATTGCAGCTGCCCATGAGATCCCAGAGCCAGGAGAGAGAGGAGGATTCTCCCCAGGTTGTGTGGCTTCAGTCCAGAATGTCTGAACTTCCATGACAGAGGACTCCTGTTCTCATGGATGGGGGCTTGGATTTCAGTGCTTCTATCTGGGAATCTCCAAAGTCTCAGGGTTTGACAAGGAACTTTCTCCTGCACCAGGCCACAACTTCCTACCACACCTTTCTGCCTCTGTGCCTGGCTGAGACTCCAAGCACTTCCATCCAAATAAATGATACACAAACCAGGAATTCCAAACTGGGCTTTCTTCCCTTTCTGTCTCTGATCTTGTTACAAACCAGCAATTTCCATATTGGATGCTGAGGACGAGTCCCAGGGGCTATCACAGGGCAGTATCTATAACATGATTTTAAGGAAATTGGTAAAAAGTTTATCACAGAATCCCAGAATGGTTTGGGGTGGAATTTGAAGCTTAAAGCCCATCCCATCCCACCCCTTCCCATGGGCACTGAACCAGGCTGCTCCAAACCCCATCCAGCCTGGCCTGGAACACTTCCAGGGAAGGGCACCAACAATTAGGGATCCTAGATGCTAATTTTTCTTTTTTTAGTTCCAGCACCATGACTCAGAGCAGATATTTGCCATTTATCAATGCTGGGGACAGGAGATGCCCAAAATACATTTATCCCCCTCCCCTTGATTTTTTCCTGATCATTCCAAGAGATCACCTTGAATCTCCCCGCTCTCCCTGGCGAGATGCAAACCTGCTATGGATTCAGCAAATTACCTCGATGTAGAATTTGATAATTTCTCAGTTCAATCTGATTTTTGAGCACCCTTTCTCTGGCTTCTCTTTAACAACCTCGGCTTTGTTTTGCTTCCCAGCCCCAGCCTTGCCTGAGGCCCTGTACCTGAGCAGGGCGATGCTCTGGGGGGTGACTGCTCCTGTTGTCAGCTGTGAGGAAGGTTGGAACATTTTCCTCCGTGGCATCCTTCCCACAGCTGTCATTGCTGTCTGCAAGTTTATTCTCAGCACAGTGTGAAGCTCTCAGCCCTGCAGAAGGGCAACACTTCCCCTGAAATTGCGAAGACACCAGTTTTATATTCAGTTTGCTCTTGAGCAAGGATGGAACTCGTTACCAGGTCCTCTTCCCTCCTTAAATTCGAGATTGGTGCTCATTGTTCAGGGAGTTTTGGGCCAATTTGCTCCGAGTGCTGCATAAATGTGTTTTATTATGACTCAGAAGAGATTTTCTGGTTAGAAAATCGTTGCAATGGAGATAATGCACTATTGAAGGCCAGTCTTCTAAAAATATAGAAATGGCTTTTCTTAACACAAAGAGCTTGTGTTGCCACACAGACTCATTGAATTCTGAAGGGTAGGGAAGTAAATTTCATTATCCCTGAAAAACAGAGCACTTTCTCCTGTATATCCCTGTACTCCAGTCCCTGGAATCTGGCTGCACTCACAGGACACAGCTCCAGGATTTATTTGGGATAGATGTGCACATGCACCCCTGTGCTTGCACATGGATATAAACACCACATCAGTAGGAACAATCTCCCAGAGCTAACCTGATGCACACTGAGCACATTTGGGAGTGGGGAATGCTACTGGAAACCTGGAATTATCTGAAAGGTTCATCTGGGATGGCAAAACCTTGTGGCTCCACAGACATCAAGATATCCGGGGGAGAAGTAACCCACAGAAGGAAAGTATGGAAATAATTGGCAGCAGAACAAACAGCAAAGCAAGGAATAAAGGAGAGGGAAGAGGAAGTGACTGGCAGGGAATAGCAGGTGAGAATGTTGTAGGGAAAGTTGGTGGCATCCTGTGAGCTCCCAGCTTTTCTGGCTGTGGGGGAGCAGCAGCAGCTCTGGACTTCCCAGACCAGTGTGGTTCCTTCCTGTTCTGATTTTCAGCTCTGTAAATCAGGGCTCAAATCTCTATTCTCCATCTGAATTCTATTGCATAGGAGGACATTTCTTAGGGAAAAATTCTTGGCTGTGCAAGTGGGCAGGCCCTGGCACAGGGTGCCCAGAGCAGCTGTGGCTGCCCCTGCATCCCTGGAATGCCCAAGGCCAGGTTGGACGGGGCTTGGAGCACCCTGGGATAGTGGAAAGTGTCCCTGCCAATGGAACTGGATGGGCTTTAAGGTCCCTTCCAACCCAGTCCCTCCTGTGATTCCATCATTGTGTGATTTACTTAAGCTCATTCTCTCCAAACCACCTGGGATGGCTCCTGCACCTCGGGCCAGCCATGGACAAGTGCTTGCTAAAATGTCAGATTTTTTTCACTTTGAACTGCAGGGAAGGAAGAAATATTTCATAAATATCTGGATAGTTCAAGCAAAACAGGGATTTATAGTTGTTGATGCAGAAATTCCAGAAAAGAACAATTGCTAAGGCAGCTGTGAAATTACTGCACAGGAGAGAAATGAGGCTGAGGGAGCTGGAATTTTCATTGTGTGAAGGGAGCTGGAGCTGTGGTTTCATGAACTGAGGATCAGCTGCTCCCTGCTCACAGGAGAGCCCTTCAGCCCTGCTCTTGTGGGCATTAAAAATTCCAAAAGCAGGAGGTGGAAATTACTGGACTCCCAAAACCGGTTCTTCCAGCCTGGCCCTGGTGCAATGGGAGCATCAGACCACGGCAGGCTGAGAACCAGGTGAGTTCTGTGTTCCAGGGAGCAGGAATTCCATGGAAGGGAGCAGGAATTCCATGGAAGGGACCAGGAATTCCATGGAAAGGAGCAGGAATTCCATGGAAGGGAGCAGGAATTCCATGGAAGGGAGCAGGAATTCCATGGAAAGGAGCAGGAATTCCATGGAAGGGAGCAGGAATTCCATGGAAAGGAGCAGGAATTCCATGGAAGTCACTGTTTCCCCACCACTTCTCTGTGCTCCAGGCGTCTCAGCCACTGGGCAAGGGAGTGTGGATGCCTCCAGCCTCCAAAAGGTGATGCAAAATCTGGATTTCTGATGGCTGCAAATTGCTCTGGGCTGGGTGGGGCAGCAGGAGGAACGAGCAGGGCAGGATCTGCTCCCTGAGTTCCTGCTGCCGTCCCTGCTTTGGCCCTGCGCAGAGCTGCCCTGCCTGCCCCATGCTGCTCTCCCTGCCCGTGCCCAAGTGAAATGTTTGCTCCTGGATCCTTTCCACCCCGTGTTTGGGGCTGACATCACTGTTCCTGGAGGGAATTCCTGCTCCTCCTTGGGGCTGACCTCTGACTCCACACTGAGAGCCATGTCCTGGAGCTTGGGAATGCTCCTGGGAGGAGCCGCGCTGCCAGAAACTTCCTGGATTTCAGGAGTTCCTTTCTCTCTTTGCCATTTGTTGTCCTGTAGGATTTTAAAATTAAGGAGTAGGATTTTAAAGGAGCTGGATACCCTTTATTGGGATATTGGTTCTCACTTCTCTCTCTGGAGTCTTTTCCTGTCACTGAGATTTGAGATCTCCTCGGCTCTGGGGGTTTTTATTTTCCCTCTTTTCAATGAATCTGCTAAAGGATGCATCCCTTTCATTCCACAGATATGGAATAAGGAACTGATTTGTCTTAATGATTTGCTCTTATAGTTACTCCTGTCTCCTACTAAAACCAAACAAACATTTTCTTTTCACTGCTTAGAATTGCACAATTGATATTTATTGCTCAGTTCCTCAGGGAGGATAAGTAACCAGTTCCCAAAAGGACAGAAAAGATGGATGCTTCCGCAGGATTAACTCTAAAGCAGAAATATTTATTTTTTTAAATTACTAAATCCTGCTGTCCTTCAAGTTCAGGGATAGTTAAGGTCAGACAGGAGGCACAGATTCCATGGAGAAGTTGGCCAAGTTTATTACAGAACTTGTAATTTCTTCTTTTGTTCCCCACTGGCATTTGAGGAGCAGGGCCTGCAGAGTTTATTAATCAATAGCAGTGAGAGAATTTTCCTGGAGAAACATTTGGAGGACAGGACATTGTAGTGGTTGGAATCTGGGCTGGGAATCTAATTTGATGAATTTATCCAGGCAAGCTATTCAACTTTGGAGTGACTCAGCTTCCCTATTTTGAAGCAGACTTACCAGTAAGACATTAAATCTAGATGTTATTAATGGGAAATCAAGTTACATTGCTGAAGGTATAAAAGAAATGCTTCATATCCTGCTTTAAATATAACGATTTTCTCACTTCCAGTAACTTGTGAGGCCATAAAAATGGCCTAGATTACAACCAAAATCAAATTGATAAAGGACAAAGTGCTGCTTATAGAAAATAAGAATGATTGGAATGTGCTGATCCAAGGGAAAATGGAAAAATGGTGCATCCAGGATCCCTCAGGAGCACAGGATCCTCAGAGATCACCGCGGGCAGCTGGAGCTCTGACCCTCTGCCGTGCCAGTGCCTGCAGGGAGAGGGAAGGGAACGAGGTTTTCCTGCAGCACATTCCATGTGTTGAAGCATCAGCTGGAGCTGAGAGGCCAGGAGTTCATTTTAACTGGGAGAAACTCTTTGGGAGTGTGAAATGAATCAAGGAATGGAATCGGTGCAGCCACGTGAATGAAAGTGTTTTGTCCCACGAGGATTGCTGAGGTTGATCAGAGGTGCTCAAAGCACCCAGTCGTTGTAGTAACTCTTGTTTTGCTGTCAGTACAAGGAATCTGCTCTTTGGGCTTTGAAATATTTACAAATACATGACCAGGATCAGCACTCTGTTGAAAGAGTGTGTTTTGGGGCCTGAAAGAGGTTGTATGTGGGTATTTATGCTGGAAATGTGTGGAAAAAGAAATCCATATGCTAGAGGATGCTGGGCAGTCTGGAATACAGAGGAAACTGGGGATGAAACCCTGGGTTCCACTCCAGACTTGGTTGTGAGGCTCATCCTGAAGCACTAACCGAGTGCTGAGGGCTGTACGAGCTCAATAATTACTTAAAGTCATTTAACACAGCAAAATATTTTCTGCAATAAGTCAAAACTCCCCAATGTCTTCGTTAGTGGTGAGGAGATCCGACCAGGGACGGATTTCTGCCCGCCAGACAAAGACTTGACAGCATTTGTGGTGAAATAAGCTGCTCTGTTTGCAGACTGGAGCAGAAATCCTTTCTGTACAGCTGGTGAGTTTTTGTTTTTGCAGTCCAAACAGATGCACTGGCTGGGGCAGCCTTTGGGAATGGCTGGCTTTAGCCCGTGCTGGAGTCATTAGTGGGAAATTCTGTTAATAGTAAACTGCTTGCTATTTAAAGAGCCTGATTCCAGGCCAGCTTTCCAAGGAAAAAGTTACCTGCTGTTATGGCTTTGATGAAGTGAAAGCTCAACCCAAAACAATAATAAAAAAATCCCAACACCCCCCCCCAGCTCCTTCTACTCTGGGGCCATTAAAACCTGGAGAAAATGTAAAAAGAGCACGTGTGCACTTCTTTACAGTTCTGAGGGAGCCCTAAATTTGTGCTCAGAGAATGTGGGTCTTTGTGGCTGTTAGGCACATTCATTCTTCTGCAAGCACTGGCTGTAAATCCAATTTTATAGATTAAAGACTTGTAGCATAATGTAGGCACCTGTCGGTTTATGGGAGCCTAAAAATATCTGCCTGCCCATAACGTGTTTTTCAGCAACTTAGAGCATATGTATGTTTTTTGATACCTTTTAGCTATTTTTTCCCAGTCCTTGTCTGTCACCTCAGCTTGTTGTGCTGGCTCTAATAGGAATAATAAAGGGTTTGCAGTGTGGGCTGGCCATTAGCAGTTAATGATAAAATCAGATCTCTCCGCAGGCTTTGGGAAGGAGGCAGAAAGCAGAGTTATCCCAGCTCTGGGCTGCCAGGGTGGGCTCTGCCCCTGCTAAGGGTGTGATCACAGAGATGGTGGTGAATGGGAAACACTCAAGGATTCTGTTTTGTCCTGGATTAAATCAGGAGGAGGCTTTGGGGTGAAGGAGCTCTCTAAGTGTGAGGATTTGGGGTCTTGATTTGCGAGCTCAGGCTTGGTCAGGAAGCTCAGTGTGGGTTTCCAGGTGAAGCCCTTCCTCCAGGACATGGCACAGCAGGGTCACCCTGCAGTCTTTGCTCGAGGATTGGAGTCCTATTAATGCTCTTTACGAGGAGCTGTGGAACTTGAGTCAACCCCAGAATCATGGAATCACAGAATCCTGGAATGGTTTGGGCTGGAAGGGACCTCAAAGCTCATCCAGTGCCACCCCTGCCATGGGCAGGGACACCTTCCACTGTCCCAGGCTGCTCCAAGCCCCATCCAACCCGGCCTTGGACACTTCCAGGGGTGCAGGGGCAGCCACAGCTGCTCTGGGGCTCCCCACCCTCCCAGCCAAAAATTCCTTCCCAACATCCAACCAGAAATATCCAATATCCTAATATATCCAATCCAGAAATTCCTTCCCAACATCCAACCAGAAATACTCAATATCCTAATATATCCAATCCAGAAATTCCTTCCCAACATCCAACCTAAATCCACTCCATTTCAGAGAGAAACCCAACAAGCACCTCTTGAATCATTTTGGTCCTTTCCAGGAAAAGGTCAAAGTTGTGACTTGCTCTGAAACAAATGAAGTCAAAAACTATTCCAGATGAGATTTAAGAACCTCAGCACCCCAAACCTGAATCTGATGCCCAGAGCTGGAGTTCTGCTTTGGGAATCTCTGCTTTCCCTTCCACCCTCCCTAAGGACACGGAGATTTCTGTTCTTTCCTTAAATGTGGTTGAAACTGGCCAAGGGTTCAAACACATCCTTGGTGGAGAGGGAGAGCAGAGGCACAGCCTGGGAACTGCTGTGTTTCCTTAGGAGAGCTGGCAGAAATTCCAGAGCTGTGCTGATGGAACCTCTGCTGGTGCTGGGAAGGGGCTGGCTCAGACTGGAAGCGCTGAAATTACCAGAATTCACCCCAGAATGTTCAGCTTCATTGTAGGGAGCTCCAGCAGGGTTTACAGATAACACATCCAGGAGTCTGAAACTTGGGCATGGGAGGGAAGAAACAGGAAGGAAATCTGAGCTGTTGTAGGTCAATCTTCTGGTTACATTGGCTTCAAGTCAAGAACAGGAGGAGAACAATTTTGCAACAAGAATCTTGAGTGGTTTTTTTTTTTTTTTTTTCTTCCCTGGCTTGCCACTTTCTATTTATGGGAACCCAAAATGACCTGGCTTCCTGGACTGGAAACAGTAGCAGCATGTCCTTGATGTCAGCCTGACTGGTACATTTCAAGCCAGTCCCTGCTACATATTTAGGACATTTTCTAATAGGTGCTGTAGTCTGAGTGGTGGTGGGGCCTGGGACTGTGTCCTGTGACATGTGAAGCAGCAGGAGATGCTAATAAAATAGAATTTCAGAATGGTTTGGGTTAAAAGGGACCTTAAAGCTCATTTTGTCCCAAGCCTGACATGGGCAGGGACAGCTCCCACTGTCCCAGGCTGCTCCAAACCCCATCCAGCCTGGCCTTGGACATTCCAGGGATCCAGGGGCAGCCACAGCTGCTCTGGGCACCTGTGCCAGGGCCTGCCCACCCTCACAAGGAGGAATTTCTTCCCAATATCCCATCTAAAACAACTCTCTCTCAATCTGAAATCAGTTCTGATGTGAGGACTGCCTCTCCCACCCCCAGTAAATCAACATTTGGTGCTTCCCTCATCCTCCCCCTCAGCCTTTTATAAATATTGTCACTCGTTCTTTGCCCAACAATGCCTGCAGGAAGAATAAGGCAGAAATGGCCAGCATGAGAGAGATTGAGCAGAGACATCAGCAATCCAACTGGTACAGTTTTTCTCCTTGCTTGGCTCTTGTACTAAATTTAATCTGTCCCCCAGACAGCTCTGAATCTATTTTCCCCCCCCTGCTCTGTTTTAATGCTCTCTGGTTCTTACCTGTGCTGGGCTGGCATGAGGCAGGACCACAGTGATGGGGCAGGAGGTGACACTTGGCACCCATTAAATCTGGGAGAAAGGATCCCCAGTGACTGCAGCAGAGCCTCAGCGCTGGGAATTGCCCAATCTCTTCATTTCTGGGGAGAGCAGCAGTTTCAGGATGTGTTAACAAAGCTGGGTGGTTAAATGTTTGCTCTATTTCTGAAATCTGGCATTTAGGAGAAATCACAGAGTCGTGGAATCGGAGATTCCCAGGCTGGTTTGGGCTGGGAGGGACTAAAGCTCAGCTCATCCCACCCTGCCATGGGCAGGGACACTTCCCCTGGCCCAGCTTGCCCAGAATGGAACTTGGAATTTTATTTTGTCTACCAATTTCCTCCTCAGTCTTTTCTCCTTCAAGGCCTGGAAGACTGGACTTTAATGTTCAGTGTTTGGCTTTGGGCAAAAGGAGCACCATTGCAGAGAGCACTCAATGGATCTTAAATAGCTCCTAGTCCTCTTTGATCACCAGAGCCAGTAGGAAAAGTGCTCCCTGCTCCTTTTCCTCATTTTTATATAATATTGAGACCACAGGTTTCCTATTTTTCTTCTTTTACCAGGTTGACTTTGCTTGCCTTGAGAAGCTTTTTGCTTCTTCTTCTTTTGAATGTCTCTGAAAGGAAAATTTCAGTAACTTTCTTACAAGTTTAATCAACTCCCCCTTGGGAGAGAAAAATTCCACTTGGGAGCAGCCTCTAAAAATGGTGTCCTCCGTGATCTCTCAGCTGAATTTTCCCAAAATCTTCTTTCTCAGAAGTAAACTTTATTCCACCCCACATTTTTTGCCCTGTCTGCTGGGTGTTTGCAGCCTGCTGGATGGTGAAGGGAAGAATTAGGATTCATTGCTGTGCTTTTTCCTGTGCACACAAATAAAATATGCCCAGGCATGGGATTATTTATTCATAGGTGTGGGGAGATGGTATAAAGACTTCAAACAAAAATTAGCGTTTAAAAAATGCATGAAAAGTGATTGCAATATTTAGTCCTGCTTTAGACATGGAGCTTTAGTTTTTCCTCCTCTGAACTTTCTGAAAGAATTGTGTTTCTAAAACCAAGCACCTATAGATGTCAGACGATAATTGGGTATTAAACTGAAATAATTTCTGTGAAGTCCCCACCAGGGGGGTTGAATATTTGACACCTTTGTGAGCATTCAAAAAATCTGGAATAACTGAGGAAGTTTATAAATTCTTTGTGATATTTTTGGTTACCCAAGAGAGCTTTACAGGCAGAGAATTTACTCTGAATTTTGATCTCTCTGTGCCACATCAGAGCTCCTGGGTCACAATTGCACCTGGCGGGGTCAAACACAACTTCAAACTCAGAAGATTTTGGAGTCTTCTGCCTTTTACTGATTTTGGAGTCTCTTGGAGCCTTTTACTTCTGCATGGAGCAGCAGAAGAAATGAATGTGGAGAAGGGATTGGAGCAGAGCTGGGCTCTGAGGTTGGTGCTGCTCAGTTCTCTGCTGCAAGCCAGACCTGAGAGCACTTCTTTGCTTCTCTCCATTTTGCAGTTCAGAGACGAAGCCATTTGAAGGGAGAAGGACTCAAACCCTCTCCCAGACACTCTTTTTCACATCACATCCATCCAGCTGGAGGATCTGCTCAGAAAGTGGAACTCAGGCTCAAATCCCTGTTTTAGTTCCAGGCCTGTCTGGGTCAAAGAGGGGATGGAAGAGTTTTCCTTCTGCTGCTGGAAATACTGTATTGCAGTGTTTTCATTAATTTAAATAGACAGACTAATTTCTGTTACCTGAGACTTGTATGGATGCTTGTGGTGAAGGTTACAGGTTTTTTTTTTTAGAACAGGAGATTCCAAAGATCTCCAGAAAAAAGCACTGGTGCTTCCAACTTTTGTCTGCCACAGGAAATAAAAGCTGGATGAGAGGTTCCAGGGGGTGTACAGGTGATTTCTGTGATAGAAAATATCACAGAAATCCCTGATTTCAGATTAGGGATTCTGCAGAAGTAATAGCAAAGGGGGTGGATGGAAACAAAGGAAATTGGAATAAGGGTTTAAAACAAACACAAGTCAAGGGGCTCTTGCATTTGACCTTCTCTGAATATTTATTATTTCTGAGTTCTTATCTTTTGTGTGCCTGTGTAAAGGTGGGAAAGGGGAAAATGAGGGATAAGAATGCCTGGTTTTCCTCCTGGCCAGGGGAAAGGTTGGCCCCAGAAGAGAGGCAGGGCAGTGGGGTGGTGGGTGTGTCGCAGACAACTTTTATGGAAAATCTTTTCCTTGGGATTTTTCTTCCTGAGAAGCTGAGAGGCCTCAGGAACAAAATGTAACCAATGGTTATCTGCTGCTGTGGGATGCAACAGGAACAAAATGTAAATAACCAATGGTTATCTGCTGCTGTGGAATGCAACAGGTGCATCTGGGATTGGGCTCATGTGGTTGTTTCTAATTAATGGCCAATCACAGCCCAGCTGGCTCGGACTCTCTGTCCTAGACAGAAGCTTTGTTATCATTCTTTGCTGTTCCTATTCTTAGCCAGCCTTCTGATGAAACCTTTTCTTCTATTCTTTTAGTATAGTTTTAATGTAATATATATAATACAATAATAAATTTTATTATTTTATAATAATATTTCAAACTTCTGAAACATGGAGTCAGCTCCTGATCTCTTCCCCCATCCAAGCACCCCTGTGGGCACCATCACATGGGTGCTGATGGGTGGCAGCACCAGCAGGAGCTCCTGGCTGGCTGGGGGCAGGGAGCTCCTCACCCACCCTGCTGGGGGCTGCTCCTTTGTTCCCAGCTGAGGAATTTGCTGTCTGGGGTGAAATGTGGGGGGAGAAGAATGTTCCCCAGGCCTGAGCTGAGCCTTCTTCAGGCTGGGGAGGGAGGAGGCTGTGCCAGGCTGTGCCGGGCCCTGCTGCCTTGGGAGGACCTTGGTGGGGCTGGTGGACATTCCTGGCCCAGATGCGCCTGAGATCATGTTCATGTAAAGCCTCTGGTGTTTAATGATCTCATGTTTTTCGCATCATGGATCGTGTTTGTTGGAGGGTTGGTTCAGCATAAGCAACATAAACGTTATTTTAGGAGAAGAGGAGGCTCTGGGAAGGGCTCATTGAAGCCTCTCAGCTCTTCAAGGGGGCCTGCAAGGAAGAGGCCATCCCCTTGTGTCTCATCAAGCACGTTCACATTTGGCTCAGAAAATCCCAACCAGAGCATTTCATGCCCAGCCACAGAGCCCTGATGAGAGCAGCTCTCTGCTCCTGCCTTCTGCAATGACACAGGATGGGTACCCCATTATCTGGGGGGGAATCAAACAGAATCTTATTTAAAAATGAGGGAACTGCCCTTTGGAAGACTTAAAAAAATATACTAAAGTAGGGAAAAGATTTAAACTGCATTAGAAAGCATACCAAAAGTGAAAATTTGCATTTATTCAGTGGGTTGGAGATCTCTGTGAAGCTGCCAAAGCCCACCAGGAAGGATTATCTCCTCAGGAAGATTTTGCCAAGGAGTGGCAGCCACTTGGTGCCATCAGCCTTCCCCAGGTGCCACCATCCCATTGGGAGCAGCAGGAATTCTGGCTCAGCACCATGTGCTGAAATGCCATTCAGCAGCCCTGAAGAATCCCTCCAGAAGTGCCCAGTGAAGCTGCTCAGGTGGCAGGAATTTTATCAGGACCTGTTAAAGGCCACAGGACAGGAGTTATAATGGCTTTGAACGGAAGGATTTAAGCTGGTATCTAATTTAGATTAGCTATCAGGAAGGAGTTTTTTACCATGAGGGCAGTGAGGCCTTGGCACAGATGCCCAGAGCAGCTGTGGCTGCCCCTGGATCCCTGCAAGTGTCCCAGGCCAGGCTGGATGGGGCTTGGAGCAGCCTGGGACAGTGGGAAGTGTCCCTGCCATGGCAGAGGAGTTTCTCTAGATGACTTTTAATGGTCCTTTCCCATCCAATCTGTGATTCTGTGAATCACTCCTTGATTTTATTCTGCCCCAGGAGCTGGATCAGCATCAACACTGCTGGATTAGGGACAGTCCCAAGGCCTTGGAGCCCATCCTCACCCCACCCTGTCAGAGGGGAGAGCCCTCCCTGGTGCCTTGGTGACCCTGGCGTGGCTGGCACTGTGACAATGCCCTGCCCCAGCTCAGAGTGACACTGCTGGCAGGTGAAATCAGAGCCTGCTCAGTGCTGTCAGCTGGAGACACCCAGAGCTGCCCATTCCCTGCCACGTTTTGAAAGCTCAAGGTCTCCAAGTCCTTGAGCTGTTGGCTGGAAACTCCCACAGAAGCTTCCAGGAGCCTGCTTCTCCCATCTGCTCCTGTGAAGGTAAATGTGACAATTCACTCTGGGGACAGCCCTGACTTCCTTCATTAGCTCCACATTGGTCTGATGCTGCTCATTTTTCCTGGAGCCTCGTGTGGGAGCTGCTGGAATAAAGCTGGGATACGCAGTTCAGGGCATGGAAGCTGCTCCTTGGGATGAGCATCCTGCACCTGTGCCCTGCAGCTTGTTCCTCCTGTTGGTTTGGCACCCCAAGATCCCATTTGTCCAGGTGAAATCCTCAGGGCTGGGCTCCTGAGAGCTCCCTTCCTTCCTGGTTTGTGATTTTTTTGTGTTTATCCCGTGGTGCCACAGGAATGATCAACAGGAGCCTTGAGCTGGAGCCAGCAGGACTAGTGGGAGCCAGTCTGGAATGGCTTCCCACTGCTGCTCCTGGCATTCCTGCCACCTGAGCAGCTTCACTGGGCATTCTTCAGGGCTGCTGAATGGCATTTCAGCACATGGTGCTGAGCCAGAATTCCCGCTCTTCCCAATGGGATGGCGGCACCTTGGGAAGGCTGATGGCACCAAGTGGCTTGGTAAAATCTTCCTGAGGGGATAAAATCCTTGGTAAAACCTTCTTGAGGAGATAATCCTTCCTGGTGGGCTTTGGCAGCTTCACAGAGATCTCCAACCCACTGAATAAATGCAAATTTTCACTTTTGGTATGCATTCTAATGCCATTTAAATCTTTTCCCTACTTCAGAAAACCACTAATATATTTTTTTAAGTCTTCCAAAGGGCAGTTCCCTTATTTTTAAATAAGATTCTGTTTGATTCCCCCCCAGATAATGGGGTACCCATCCTGTGTCATTGCAGAAGGCAGGAGCAGAGAGCTGCTCTCATCAGGGCTCTGTGGCTGGGCATGAAATGCTCTGGTTGGGATTTTCTGAGCCAAATGTGAATGAGCTTGATGAGACACAAGGGGACGGGGCTGGGGAGAAATGGCTTTTAGCAGCAGATGCAGACAAAAGGATTGGATTTCAGTCCACCAAAAAGTCAAAGACAAAAAGAAATTGAGGCTGGAGTCCCAGCTGGAGGAAAGGAGGTGTCAGAATTTGGAAGGCTGAGAAGCTGTAGCCTGTTTCTGTATTTTAATCCATTGTTAGAGAGCTGGAAACCACACAAAAAGCTAAGGGCATTTGAATTCTGTTTTCTTAGAAAAGGTCTGCAGTTGACCAAGACAGGCTACAAAAAGAAATGCAAAATTTATCAGGGGATTTCAGCTTATATGGAATGAACCTAAAATACATTGAAAGATTCTTCTGAGTGGGTGTTGTGGGGAAAGCACTTGAAATCACAGAAAGAAAATGAAATGATTGGGATATCTCCTGGTATCAGAAATCTGATGAGTGTCTGGAACATGCTCCTCCAAAGCTCATAGCCTACAGCTGAGGATATTCCTGCTATGAAAACCCTTTCCTGGCTACCTAGAGAAGCATTTTTCCTCCAAGTGTTGAAAAGTGGAATGTTTCTGACCTTTAGCAATGATGATATTTGATTCTGGTGAAAAAAGGAAGCAAGAAGTAATTATGAAATATTTTTATTGGCTCCAGCAGCAGCTCTGCAGTGCAGATGGTTTAAATTACCTACCTCGAGGTTGGAGTGTAAGGCTCAGATCCATCTCCACAGTTTTAATATTTAAAGCACAGTACTAACTTGCTGGCCTAGATCTTGAAAGCAGCTTAATTGAGCCTTTAAAAGCTGATAGTTCTCTCTTGTTGTACACGAGTCAACAAACACTCTTCCCTCTCCTGTTCCCTGGCAGTGCTTTACTCACACTCAGGCTCTGACAGGCTGCAGGGAGGGAGTTTTGTTCCCCACCTTTCAGCAGAACATCAATCCTGATGGAAGCACTTGGACTCCACTGCCTTGTTTGCTCAGTGGCTGAAGCCAGAGGGGGGATCCCAGCCTGGTTTGGGATGGAAGGGAACTTAAAGCCCATCCAGTGTCACCCCTGCCATGGGCAGGGACACCTCCCACTGTTCCAGGGTGCTCCAAGCCCTGTCCAGCCTGGCCTTGGACATTGCCAGGGATCCAGGGGCAGCCACAGCATCTCTGGGATCCTGGGCCAGTGTTTTGCCACTCTCACTGTGGAAAGCTTCTTCCTTAAATCCCACCCTTTCCTCTTCATCTCATCACAAAACCATCCCACCTTCACTTACTGGTAACCAGCTGCTACTTCCAATAGCTCTGCTGTTTGCCCCTTTTTGTCCCTTTTTATTTTTCTTCTCATTCTCCTTATTCTCCTTGTTCTCCTTGTTCTCATTCTTGTTCTCCTCCTTCTCCTTTTTCTTCTCCTTCTTCCTCTTCTTCCCCTCTTTCCTCTTCTTCCTTTTCTTTTTATTTTCTTTTTTTCTTTTTCTTTTCTTTTTCTTTTCTTTTCTTTTTCTTTTCTTTTTCTTTACTTTTCTTTTTCTCTTCTCTTCTCTTCTCTTCTCTTCTCTTCTCTTCTCTTCTCTTCTCTTCTCTTCTCTTCTCTTCTCTTCTCTTCTCTTCTCTTCTCTTCTCTTCTCTTCTCTTCTCTTCTCTTTCCCTTTTCCCTTTTCCCTTTTCCCTTTTCCTTCTCTTCATTTGTTTTGGCTTAAAGGGTGGCTTAACTTGACAGGCCAACAAAGTCCCCTCTTTGGTGTCTGTGCCTGCTGCACGGCTCGCTAAAGCATTTAACACTTAAATGCCAAGGCAGGGCACTGTGGGGCTGCTTTGCTTCACCTTTCACAGAAACCCTGAGTCCCAGGATGGTTTGGGTGGGAAGGGGCCTGAAAACCCCTCTATGTCCAACCTGACACTTTCCACAAGACCAGCCCTGTCCATCCTGGCTTCTTTAAACACAAGGAGGCTGGAGTGGGATGAATTCCCAGACCTCCTCGTCCAGCAGTGTCCCTGCGTGTCCCTGTCCAGCTGAAACCCTTGGGGCAGGGCTGCCCCTAGGACAGAGCAACCCACAAAAGCTGCTCAGTGCTTGATGATTTTCAAGAACAAACATTACACCAACACCTCCATTTTTTCTGTGAAGAACTGCAGATTAAAACCATTTTTCATGCCCCAGCTGAGTCTCCATCCAGAGCCAGCAGGAGAACAAGGAAGGAGCCGAGTTCATGGAAAGCTCCCTGTTGGTGGGTGAGGTTTTCCCTAAAAGTCTCAGCCATGTGTCAAACAAGGAGAAGCAGGGAGGAGTGGGATGGCTCCAGCCAGGCTCCCAGATGTGGTGGGTCCCCTCCAGACAATCCCTGCAAACTGCCCACAGCTCTGCCAGGACCTGGAGTGAGAGCTGGGAATTCAAGCTGGAGCCACACTCCATCCAAACCCACACAGAGCACTCGGAGCGAAACAAAACTCCAGTTCCCAATTTGGGTTTATACAGAAAAACTACAATTCTCAAAAGCCTCTGACTGTTGTTTTTCTAACAAGTTAAACAGATGGATTGGAAATAGTATTTACTGTTTATTTCCTCAACATATCAATATGTGAGGAGCCAGTATAAATTACGGTTTGACTGCAAACAAACCAACCCACGCCAAAGCAATAGAGTAAACACTGGTGTATTTTGTTTCAAGTCAATATTATGGGAATTTAGATGGCTGATGTTTCTGTTTTTACTGGCTATCTCTGACTGGCTGAATTTTCAGCCCTGCAATAGGAAAAAAGAACGATGGGTTAAGATTTTTTTAGGGGAAGTTGCCGTGGTGGTTGCTCCACAGAACATCAGAAGGTTGTCACTTCAGAAGTCGCAGGCTTTAGCAATACAAACAAGATCCTACCTATTTCAGAACTGTTACTTTTTTTTTTTTTTTTCCATGAGAAGAACAAGTGTGAAGCCGTTGCCAGGTACTTTGATGGTGGGGTTGATGGTACAGCAATCTGTTCCTTCCTCTTTTCCTAGTTTGGGCTTTATTTTCTGTGCTGACTTCTTGACCTTTCCAGGAGCCAGTTAAGAGCCCTAAACCAGCAGAAAATCCACCCTGCCAAAAGAAAGGAAAAAAAAAAAAAAAAGGTTTTTTGTGCCATTTTAGTCCCCCCAACTGGCTCATCTTGGAGTAGGGAAATGGGGACATGGGGGAGGCTGAGAATGAGGGGATGAAAGATGAGCCATGAAATTGGCTCAGCTGAGTTGTGTCCCTGAACTCTGCACACCAAACCCCCCAAAGTGATGCATGTCAAGCTCGTTCCAGCTCAGCCTGCATGTTATTAATTTAACATTAACATTATTAATTTAACATGCAGCCCAGCAAATGAGTGGAGATGTCAGCCCTTGACCAACCTGTCTCGCTGGCCACGTGCTCCCAGCTGCAGTTTCCCAAACAACATCTTGTGGAAATTGAGACCAGATGAAACAAGGGAATGTAAAAAGAGTGAATTGAATATACCCCCCAAATCATTCACTTATTTCAACAAACAAGAATCCCACTGATGTAATATATGACTGGTTTTGATGCTAAAAGCAAATCAAGAGCTGGAATGTACTTACGTGGCTAGACAGTAAATATCTCCGAGTCCTTCTAATCCATTAAATTGCAAGAGTATGTCTGCTTGTCTAAATGGAAGGAGACATCTCTTCTCCCTACCACTGTCATTTACTCCTCCGCTTCCTGCTTCTTTAGCCTTTTCTTTTTTTCCCCCCCCTTTTTTTTCTCTTAAAAATAGGGCTCTTTTTGTATGTGTGAAACTACTGCTACTCCCACTTCAGTTTTTCTCCTGAAAGCCGAGTGGAAGTGCTGTAGGAATTAGACGGCTGCAGCTTTTCCCCTGGGAGTTTCTGTGGAACCTAAAGTGTGGCCTAAAGCTGCAGGTGGGCTTAAACCCTTGCCCCGTGCTTTGTGTTCTGCTTTTTGGGGTGTTTGCTGTCACCTCCTTGCCTGGTGTTGCAGATGGACGCCCCAAATCCATCCCAAATCCAACTGTGAAATATCCTTGTGCTGCTACATTTGATATTCCCACTGTGCACCAGCCTGTCCAAAGCTCCACGGCAAGGTAGACCCCAGTGTTTTTTCAGGGAGACATCTTTAAGGTTGATAAATGTTGGATCAGCTTGGGGAAATAATAACTTCAGGGTGTTTTAGTCCTGGCAGGGGGCTCTGTCCTAAGCCCCAGAGCCAGCCTGGCTCAGGGTGTCTCAGCAGGTGAGACCAGGCTGCAAAAAGAGGTGGAGGTGTCACAGTGCCCATGTTTCCCAGTTTGTTTGTCTGTTTTAAACTGACTGGAGATGAAATCAGCTCTCGGGGTGCCCTGTAAAGATATTTTGGGTACAAGTGGAGATCCTGACCGTGCAGAGATGGGTATGGATGTTTGCTCCTGCTCCCTGTTGTCCGCACCGTGGTTTTTGTTCCCATGTGTTTCCCTCTCATGGTTTCAGCTCCTCATCATGTGCACCAAAGTGCAAGAAAAAGCTCTTGCCAATTTCTCCACAGAAAAATTTCTCTTTCACAGAACCCAAGGGTTGAAACTACTGCTCTGGAATTTGTGCAGTGTGATACATTCTCCTGGGTGATGTTCCAAAATTGCTTGGGATTCAGAAGGTCATTTTCCTGCGGGAATGGTGTTTGTAGGAAGCTTATCAGCTGGCTGATGGAAATCACTGCAGGGCATTCCTCCCAAGGCATCCTCAGACCAGCCCTGCAGCCCAGAAGTTCTGTACCTTGAAGAGCTGATGAGAGTGCTCTCATGATTCTAAAATACTTATTTTTGAAGAGCACAGTTGCCTTGACCTTTGCCTGATCCCACAGACAAAAGAAAATCAGACTTTTTCAATGATCCTGAACAAATGAACGCAGTTGTGAAGTTTTTAATGGTGGAGATGAGAGGAAAGAAACCCTCTGCATTTCCCCCAGGTCTCCAAACCTCTCAAATCCCAAATGTCATCCTTTATGGATCTGGTTCCATCACTGTCTGTGGTTATTTATTACCTCAGTCCCAGCCTGGTGTCGCACACCTTGGCAGGAGGGGCTCAGTGCCCTCCCTCTGCCAGGTTTAGTGAGAGTCCCTCTGTGCTCCTGGCTTCTGGAATTCTTTGCCTTTAGGAGAGCACACTTTGGTTATTTATTTTCCTGGGCTTTTGTCTGCCCTCAGGTTTTGGAGCCACTAAACCCTTTTTGGCAGAGACCTCGTGTAATCACCTCTTCTGCTTGATTGAAATGTTAGCAAGTCCTTAATGCAAACACCAAATTACTCAGTGAGGCTACAGCCAAATTTCCAGTCTGAAGACTCTTTACACCCCGATGTTCTAATTTCGCATAAATAATACAAATTGTCCTGGGTTCTTTATGCAAAATAATGAATGGGAATAATGAGTGCTGTTTGTTACAGACCAGAAATAATCTTTCAATTAGTGACTTGGTTTGGGTGGCAGGTACAGGGGATGTGCATGGGAAGGGACTTAGAGGAGAATGACTTTTTACATGGGCAGGTACTGATAGGACAAAGAGGAATTGCTTTAAGCTAAAAAAGATATTTTAATTACATATTGGTAAGAAATTCTTCCCTGGGAGGGAGGTGAGGCCCTGGCACAGGGTGCCCAGAGCAGCTGTGGCTGCCCCTGCATCCCTGGAAGTGTCCAAAGCCAGGCTGGACAGGGCTTGGAGCAGCCTGGAATACTGGAAGCTGTCCCTGCCATGGCAGGGGTGGATTGTGATGTTGGAGTTTATTCCAACCCAAATCATTCTGGGATTCTGTGATAGATGGGTTAGGTCAGCCTAATCTCCCACCCCTCTCTCCTGCCCTGCAGTATTTGTGTAACACAGGAATTTCATTTCCTTCACCACAGCATTACCCTCTTGGCACCCAGAAGTTACAAATTTGAGAGGGGCTGAAAAATAATCAACTTTATTAGACTTTAAGAATTTTGCTTCAGTGTGTTTGAATCGAGGACAGAACTTAAAGCTGAACAACATCAAGCTTTCCCATCCCCCAGAACATGAAGTAAGTACCAGCAAGTCAGTTCCCAGATCTGTTGGTTCAATATTTATTCTCCCTCTCAGGTGCTCAAGTAGGTCTAGAGTAGAAGATTATTCTGTTGAACACACAATTGTTCCCTAAATTTTATTAAAGTAGTTTCCCACTTGCTGGAAGAGCAATTTTGAAGTGTTGCACTCCAGCCTGTCACTGGGTCTTTGAAAACATCTGAATTGGTTCGTGTCAGAGGAAAGTGGGCAATTATTTCAAACCTTCCATTTTCACTGCTGCAAGTTAGCAACTGCTGGGAGCTGCCTTGTAATTCCTGCACACTTCCAGCTGGACAAATCCCACCAAGATGTATAAAAAGAATGGTGCAGCTGAGTGGTTGTGTGCTCAGCCTGGAAGTGTTGGATTATTCCCATCTGAAATCCCTTCGCAAATGTTCCTGCTTCTCCCGTAAGCTGAGGTGGGCAGGACGTTGGAGTTGCCACCTCCAGAGCTGTTAAAGATCCCTTTCAGGCCAGGGGACACGTGCAGATGGAAATCTCCTCACTCCCAGCCTTTGAAATATGAAACTGTGACCTCAGACCACCAAGGAAGCTGGGCAATGGCTTGGGATCCCTTATTAAATATCTGCCAAGGAGCAGCGCTTCCTTTGATGTCACAAATCTGAATGTCTTAGACTTTGCCTCCTTCTGTTTAAACGGGCAAGTCGTAAAAAATAATAACTTTCCTTGTTGGTTCACACCTCAGAATGCAGTGTTAAAGTCTTTGTTAGCGAGTTAGAGTCAAGGATTTCTTTCCACTGATACAAATATAAAAAAGAGCAAGCAAAGATTTATTTATAGAGCTCCAGATCCTGCAGAATTCTGAACAACAGATTAAAGGGACTGGTGGTTATTTCATTCTCCAGTGAATGTTTGACTAATTATGAGCTATCTATTTTCTTTCCAAATATCAAAATGGGAAGAAAACAAATGTTTAGCAAACTAAGCCCCGAGTTTATATTTCAAACAAATCTGTGAGGAAATGTGTCTTGCATTCACAGCAGGCTCTGCTCTATTAATCCATCAGAGGAATCTGAGGGGAGCACAGCACTGCAGGCAGGATAAGTGGAGGTTTTTAGAAAACTGCCATGGATGTTCTACAACAGTAAATAAAAATACAGATTTATGTATTAACCTTCAGCTGCTCAAAACCCAGTTTGCCTCAAACTGGAAGGTGATGTTTGCTTGTGGTGATGTGAAAGACCAAGCTCACTTCTTCTGCTGCATTTTTGTTTAGCAGCAAAATACAGGAAAATTCCTGCAGCTGTAGAAACTCCCGTTTTGTATTCAGGTGTGGAGCCTGGGATAGTGGAAGGTGTCCCTGCCCATGGCAGGGGTGGGATGGGATGAGTTTTAAGATCCTTCCACCCCAAACCACTGTGGAATTCAATGTTTTATTGTGCAAAAATATTCAAAACTCATAGTGGCAGATTTACTTTCACACTACCCCAGGCCCTCTCCTCCCCTCAGCATCCCAAGGTGCGGTTTTGGAGGGTGTGTTTCCCTCCCGTCAAAGAAAAACTTCCAACCTGATGCCATAAAACCTGTTTTTATTTTAAAACCTTTCCTGAAGGTGTCTTAGGGTAGTCCTAAAGAGCCACGAGAGCAAAATGCTCACGCAGCAGAAACTCAGCTTGCAATACCTTGTTGGGTGACTTAGAGAAGTTCCTGCCTGAGTCTCAGGTTCCCCATCTGTTAGAAACAGTGCTTTGTAAAAGTTCCTTAAGATCTGCTGATGAAAACCATTTTTATACTTTTTTTTTTTGCAGCTGTGAACACTTTTCAAGTAAGAAATCCTGTATAGTTACACATAGGTTCATCACTAAAGTGGCAAAAAAGGAAAATATTCCAAAGAGTTCCAAAAAGCTATGCTTTTTTTTTTTTTTATTGCAGTGGTTAGAGAGGATTAGAATCTGATATTTTCAAGAATAAATAAAAATAAAAGGGATTATTTAAGCAGCTCGTGTTCAAAGCCTGCAACTCACAGCAAGTCTGGGTGTTTTGAAGTTTGTAAGGAAATATTCTGAAGCCATTAGGCTTCTGCTGCTGCTTGGAAGCAGAATGGAGACTTAATTAAAGGTTTGAGGGGGAAGAGAGGATGGTGAAAATTGTAGAACCATGGGCTGATGTTTTTGAAAAACATAACAATTTTTTTTAATATATGAGGATTTCTAAAAGTGTGGGTTTGGATGGGAAAACTTGTTCAGTGCCAGGATTCACCTGCAGCTCCTGGATTCTGGGATTTCACTGATCTCCCAACAACATCCTGGGTGTTCCATCACCAGGTTCCTACATTTCTGTGTGTATGGAAAAGGCTGATTTAGTGTGACTAAAAATGAGCTTTAAATCTTTAAGTATTTTCTAGATAACTCTACAAGTTCAATCACCAAAGGGCTTTCATGTGTTTCTTTCCTGTAGATGTGTTCACACCTGTATTTCTCATTACACAAACACTTCCCTTCACAGTTTTGTACTCAGCTTTATAAAAGATTGCTTTATATTGAAAATTATCATTGGTGCTTGACTTGCCCTTCCTTTCCTACTTGCACTTTTTTCTTGTGTGAATTTGGGGGACTTTTTTGTGTGTGGTCGTTGATTATTCTCCACTCATTTGACACGGCAATAATGTCAGAAATAGGGGTTTTGGTAGGACCCTAATCTGCCTGTTTCCCAGGGGGAATTCAGGGAAATATTGCTGAAGCTTTTGGTCACAGAGAGCAGATGAGGAGGGAGAGAGGTTTAGAAATCAGAGAATAAAAGAATCATAAATATTGGACAAACCCTCAAACATCATTGAGTCCAACCATTCCCCAGCACTGCCAAGGCTGGCACTGCCCCATGTCCCCAAGTGCCACATCCACAGAGCTGTGAAATCCCTCCAGGGGTGGGGGCTCCACCTGAGCACCTTTTCCTGCAGGAATTGCCCCAAAATCCACCCTGAGCTGCCCTGGGCCAGCCTGAGGCCGTTCCCTCTGCTCCTGTCCCTGTGCCCTGGAGCAGAGCCCGACCCCCCCGGCTGTGCCCTCCTGGCAGGGAATTCCAGAGAGGGAAAAGATCCCTGGGGATCCTCCTTGGCTCCAGCCTGAGCCCCTGCCCAGCTCCCTCAGGGATTCTGCAGCCCCTGCCCAGCTCCCTCAGGGATTCTGCAGCCCCTGCCCAGCTCCCTCAGGGATTCTGCAGCCCCTGCCCGGCTCCCTCAGGGATTCTGCAGCCCCTGCCCAGCTCCCTCAGGGATTCTGCAGCCCCTGCCCAGCTCCCTCAGGGATTCTCCAGCCCCTTCCCAGCTCCATTCTCTTCCCTGGCCCTGCTCCAGCCCCTCAGGGTCTCCCTTGCCATGAGGGGAAAATCAAAAAGTGGGAAAAAATGTGAGGGGGAAAAAAGTGCGGTAAGTTTGGGGAAGGTTCTGCTGTAGAGCTTTTCCTTTTGGATCCTCCTTTCTCCAGGCCGAGGCCCTGCCCAGCTCCTTCAGGGATTCTGCAGCCCCTTCCCAGCTCCCTCAGGGATTCTCCAGCCCCTTCCCAGCTCCCTCAGGAATTTCCCAGCCCTTTCCCATCTCTGTTCCCTTCAGGGTCTCTCCTGTCATGAGGGGAAAATCAAAAAGTGGGAGAAAACGTGAGGGGAAAAAAAAGTGAGGGGAGTCTCAGGAAGGCTTTGATACAGTTTTCCCTTCTGGATCCTCCTTTTCTCCAGGCTGAGCCCTTCCCAGCTCTCTCAGCCCCTCCTGGTACTCCAGCCCCTTTCCCAGCTCCATTCCCTTCCCTGGACACGGTCCAACCCCTCGATGTCCTTCTTGTCATAAGAGGCCTAAAACTGAGCCCAGGATCTTAGGTGAGGAAAGAAGCTCCTAGTCAAGATTTACTCCTGTAAGTTTGTGCATGGAAAATTTCAGCCACTGGAATTTCATGGAGTTGAGCCTGACCTCGAGCACAGCCTCCAAAGGCTCCAGAGAGGTGTTCTTGGGATGTGGCTGGGAAATCTGAAGGGTGCTCCAGGGGCATGACATGAGCAGTGCCAGGCTGAGCTATCCCAGTGCAGATGGAAACAGGATGGTGTTGGGAGCCTTGGGAAGCCTTTCCTTCTTTTCTTGGCACCTCACTCTTCGGAGCACCGGCGATTTTTACAATGAGCACCGCGTCACTCTCCTCAGAGCTTTCACCTCCTGTCTCATTGTAAGAATTTCCACCTCCATTTCAAACAAAGCTTTCACTCTTTGGAACTACAGGAGGAAAACTTGGGAGTCGTGGGCCCAGCTGTCGGAGCGCCAAGCGCTTGTCACTCGGAATTTCACCACCTAAATATGTTGGAGAAAGTCGCATTATTTAGACCTGTCTGGGGATTGCTTTCCTGTTCCTCAGTGCTCCTCGGGGAGCCAAGGTGTCCTTTTGTTTCCACACATGAAATAACGTGTTACTCATCAATTTCTGCCCTCCCCGAGCTGATTCAGTCAGATGGATTTGTGTCTAAGAGCCTCATGACTCTGTTCCTTCCACTTGGGTCAAACGAGACAAATTTTAGCTCCTCAGCGCTCGGCTAAATTTACCCAGTTTCTGCACACTTGATTTGGCAAAACCATATGGACTTTTTGATGCATTCCTCAGAGCTCTTCGGAATCCGCTTCCAAAGTCTGTATTCCTGGCTTGTACCCACTGTTCAGTGGGAGGTGTAGAAGAACAACGCCTATTTTAGGCGGAAGGTTTCCTGTGAACGTTCTTGTCTCGGACCAGCTCTTCTCTGCAGCTCCTGAAAGTGTGGAAGGGGCCAGACCTGTCCTCCCACCTCCTCCCACGCTCCCACACCTCCCCTGGGATGGGGATCCAGTGGATCAGCTCAGGGATGAGGCTGAGCAGGGATTTTCTCTCCTCCCTTCAGGCTGAGCTTTCCAAAGCGGAGCTCTTGGTCGGATCCCGAGTTCCCCGTGCTGCAGGGAAGGTGCTGGGGATGAAAAGGAGGACTGGGGCGGGGGGGGTCTCAGGTCAGCTTTAGCTATTTCTACCATCACACTTCAGTTTTTGCTGTGGGTTATAGAGTGAAAAAAAAGAAGGAAAATCCCCTTTTAACCTGTTAGGCAGGATTTCCACAGGAAAAAATGTATTTGCTAAACACAAGCTGTGAAGCAGCTGACGGATCTGTCCCCAAGGATGTGCCTGAGAGTCATCCTGGGGGATATTAGGAGTTTTAATCCTGTTCCCTGAGCAGTTTGCTGTGGGAATGAGAGCTGGGGATGTCTTGCAGTGCCAGCTGAGCCTCCAGTGGGGCTGGAACATGAGCCTGCAGCAAAAATCTGAGGCTTTATCCATAAAACACTGAGTGCACAGGGCCCAGGAAGGAGAGCTCCAATAATAAAGGTTCACAGAGAAAAAAGGAAAACCTATGAGCTGTTGCAAAGAAGACATTTGAGAATAGTCTTAGCCTCCTTTGTATTCTAGAAACAACTGCATAAATTGCCTTGTAATTGCTTTTGAGAAATTTTCAAATTGTGGGTAGGTTTGGGGATTTTTTCCTTCTCTCAGTGGGCATAAAACCAGATGAAAGGAGAGATCTGAAACAGAAGGGTGCTGTAAGGTCTTAGATTAGAGACAAGACTCAGCTGATGTAAAAACATTACACAGATATCACAGAATCATCTTTTTTTCCTCCCGCTGCCCAAGCCATGTGATCTCAGAGCTCGTTTGCCCTGTGAGGAGCTGATTCAGGGAGCTCAACTCAAAGCAAACAACTCGCTTTTTTTGGGAGAGTTGGTTCTTTGCTGCCTCGTTTGCTGCACTGATTCACCACAAAGTGAGACAGATGCCAAAGGTAGGAGAGGAGAAGTGGAGTGTGGGCAGCCCAGCAAAGGAGGGAGCCAGCGGGACACCTCCCTTCCACTGCAGCTCACCTTGGGCTCATTTAACCCCCACCAAAATCTCCTTTTCGACATTTTAGAGTGACTTAAAACCATTTTTCAGTTTTGGGTGGTAGCAGGAATCTGGGAAAATACAAGTGTTTGCATCAGCTCATGCTTCAATAAATGTGGGAAGTCAGCCTGGACTCATGGGGGTTAAAATTTGGATGTACTCATGTGTGTGCCTGTGTTTGGCAGAGTTTGTAAGAGCAATATAGAGAAATTCTCTTTGAAAAATAAAATCAGAATTGTTGGCATTTTCTTCCCTAGCAGAAACTATTAACTTTGAATTGAATGCAACATTTTGTTTCACATAAAATATTTTGCTTTGAGCTTTTAAATACTTTCCAAGTTTCATATCTCCTCTGCTCTGCTATAAAATCCAATCTGAACTTGCAAATAGTTTGTTTACTCCAGAATTCTATTTTTTTTTTTTTGGAATATAAGCCATTCCTTTTTGCTGCCAGCTATAGCTCTTAGTGCAGGCTTGTGGAGCTAGGCCACTTCCCCTCCCAAACACTCCCAGTGAGTCAGGACTGCGGGTAGAACTGGAGTTTTGTCACTGCCAAGAATAAAACCCCACTGCTTTGGAGAGCAGAAAACTTAAGGGCATCATTTTTTACCATCCAAACCGAAAAGCTGTGGTTCAGCGTTTTTGATATTTTTGAATTGCTGGCGGTTCTTCGTCTTTGAAATTAAAAATATTCAGCTCGCGCATCAGTTTAAAAGCACCCAAAGTTATCAAAATGCAGCTTGTGACACCTCAGGGTGGTCCAGGAAGCCACCAAGGCCCTTGACCATGTGTGGTCACCATGGTGGTTTCAAGAGTTCCTTTTTGGGTCCAACCCCAAAGAAAGCTCCCCTTGCAGAAGATCGTGGAGAAGTTTAGGATCCGGTTGGCTGAACTGACAGATTTTCTGGAAACTCCCCTAAAATCGGAGCTAAAATTATTTCTTTTTGATGCTGAAATCACAGCTGTGACAAATATTCAGCCTTCTCCGTGATTCATGTGCTCTCTGAGAATGGGAAGTGTCAGAGTAGCACAATTTAGTAACTTGTGTTTCCTTCCCCCTAGTTCAGCAATTCTAATTTCACACGTTTTCTCTGGAGTGGGTTATCTGCAGACCCACCCTTCATTACCTGCCTTTATCTGACTCTTTCCCATTTCTCCAGCCATTCCCTGCTCCCAAATGATCAAATATTCAGTGTCCTGTAACGTGACCCAGCAGGGGGAACATTTTCTGCATTAGACGTTGCAGAATTAATTTACAATCCCATGTCTTTTTTACATTATTCTGCTTCCAATTTACCTGGAAAATGTAATTCCCATTTTCTCTCTCTCTTGGCAGCTGCAAGTTTCTCTGAACCTGGTGCCCTCCATGTCCCTGAGCCCACCTCCAGCAAGGTAAGACAATGCTGGGCACCTTCAGAGGTGTTTTAAATCTTATTTCTGCTCCTCAGGGATACAAAAAGAAGGGAAGACCCCTCCTTTCCCATTGTTCCACCTCTCCCTGACCATGTGGGAACATTATTCCTGTACAACTGTCCCCCTGCTAATAAATGAATTTAAAACTTCTCCTTTTACCCCGGTTTGGTGCACGCTTGAAAGTCACACTTCCCTTCATTATTTTGCCTTTTTGGTTCCTTTTAACCCATTTCAACATTTCAGATTGGTTTCCTGCACGTAATAATTGTTTCTTTGGTAGTAGGCTTCAGAAAGATTGGTTTCCTGCACGTAAGAGTTGTTTCTTTGCTGATAGGCTTTGGGTTTGTGTTTGAGAAAGAAATCCTGGTGGTCTTCCACGCAATTAAATTCAAAATAGCTGTGGGGCTCCTGAAATGAAAATATATTTCACTGCAGAGCTGTCATCCTAACCAATCACCTGAGATGAGTGCTTGCTGTTCTCTCCCTTGCTGTAAAATAATGTGTGATTTAAAGCTGGGATTTTTCTTTTCTCTCTGCCCTCGTGCTCGTTAGAAGTTTGTAAATGAAACCTCGTTATGTTGAACAGTTGGGAGCTGTGTTTTAAAACCTCTTAAAAGAAAAGAATAATCTAAGTAACAAAATTTAAAGAAAAGAATTATCTAAGTAACAAAATTAAAATGTGCACACTCAGGCCAGAGTGGTAATGGAGCCGCTTGAATCTTCACAAGGACAGCTGAACACAAGGAAAATATGGAAAATATGGAAAACGTAGAAAACATGGAAAACATGGAAAACATGGAAAACACTGGGAAAAGTGGAGTTCTGCTGGCACATTGTCCTCCCAGGCAGGGCTTGGTTTAATAACTCATCAAACCCACGTTGTTGAAAGTCACCTGGTGCCAGTTGTAAGGGATTTTTTAAACTTCCCTTCATGAGAGGGATTGTCTGGAATTAGAGGAAATTTTGTTCTCCTGCTTACAGCAAAGTAATTTCATTTAAGGGTGTGGAGTGAAATGGAGCTCGTGGTGTTTAACAGAGGTATCCAAAGAAAGAGCAAATCTGGGGCTGGATTTATAGGGAATGCATCTTTTATGTGAAAAGAGGAATGGGAAGGGAATTGTTTTGAAGAGGTCAATTGATAAAAGCCAGTCCTTCTGGTGGAATATTGAACAGCTCAATCAGAGATGAGGGATTTAAGGATTTGATTTTTACTGGGTTGCCTCAGCCCTGCACTTTGTAGGATTCCTCTTAGGGAAGGACTTTTAGGAGGGCATTGTCATCCTGAGACTTTGACCAAAGGAGGATCAGGCTCCACACTCCCTCATTCCAACCTGGAATTCGAAGCTGCTTAGAAAACACATTATTCTACATTTGACTTCCTTTTTTTGGGGATTGAAGACTGTGTATTTGCATGAATTTTCATGAAAACTGGAGATGAATTTAGATTTTAGAGGCGAGCTTTCAAGGCAGCTCACTATTTTTTTGAGTCAGAATGGGCTGGAAACTGGTTGGCAGTGGGATGGTTGGGATCACATGGGACTTTTCAAGTCAGAGATAGCTCCACTCGTTCAAGAGATGCTTTCATGTGGTTTCCAAGGGGAATAGTAACTCCTTACAACATTTTTACAAGAGACAAATGTCAAAGTGCCTGGTGGCAAAGTTCCACTCTTTTAGCCTCCAAACTCATCTCTCCAGCAAAAGTAAATATGTGTTAATGATGAATAAAACTCCTCTGTAAGAAGTGGGGTGAGGAGGAGGTTTTAAAGGCTGGCAGTTTAATGGAATTGAAAATTATTTCCCTTCTCCAAGTGAAGGTGGGAAGAATTAACAGGTAGAGGAGCAGGTGAAAGCTCCTGGTGCTGTGGCTTTTAGCTGTGGAATGAGTCAAGGAGTTGGAAAGAGCTGGGCTCTTCAATCATGGAATTGTTTAGGCTGGAAAAGATCTCTATCATCTCTATTTCATGAGGCAAAAGTAAGCAGAATAACCTTTAGTTCCCATCCAAAATGTCTGTATTACAAGGAGAACATTCATTTTTTCATTGATAAAGCCCATAAATATTTCAGCTATCACACCAGGGCTCATCACTTGCAATGAGCTTTTCCTGTCATACTGGATAATTGTTCTGTGTGTAAGGAGCAGACTGAGTAACCCAAACCATCATCCCATGGATTATTTGGCCCAGTGCTTCAGACTGGGCTCTGGGAATTGCTTAGACCATTGATTTTTCCAAGGTCAGTATCAAAATAATAACTTAGATGTGATGGGTTTAACTTCTCTCTCTGTGTTTTCTTCTAACAATCCAAGACATGCTTTTTTTTTGATGTGTAAATCAGCTTTTTTCACATTTAAAATGCTGGGCTCATCACTCACTGATATCATCACGATTATTTTGCTTGTGCCAAGCTTTAATACGTTTCTAGACAAGCTTTTCCCCATTCAGAGCATCACCAGTGGCCTGTCTGTCAGCTCTGGGGTGGGCAGGAGGTGGCATCTGCTGTGTCTGAGAGTATCTGTGTGGCCTGGGGGGGACTGATGAGCTCCCATTTAAGCCTTTTTCCCAGTGCCAGCACCAATTTGTGCCCTTTGCCAGGCATCAGTCTTCATTAGGCTGACAGGAGATGATATCTGGGAGACCTCTACCTGGCTTTCTGATTGGATTAAAATTGGCCCCAAAGTTACCGGGCCAAGGGAGAACGGGCAGTGTGACCACAGAACTCTGACCCTTCAGCAATCAAAGCCAACAGTGCCACATTATAAACTTCTTCTCTGCATTTTTGGGGAGGTATTTGTGTTTTTCTGGCCCACATTCGCCATTTAGCCCTGGTTTGCTGTGATATTTTCCATCACGTGGGAAGCAGTGCTCGAAAATGAGGAGGAGCAGCAGATTGGGAGAGGAACAGCAGCCCTGTGAACATTAGAAGGCCTAAATATCAGCAAGGCCACTACATTTGCAAGACATTAGGTAGTTTATGTACTATTTTATGCATGGAGCCTCCTAACAGTTATTTCTCATGGATCTGCAAAATATAAAAGACTTTAGGTTAAAGGAATAATAATGAATCATTTATGAGATATTATCTACGAAGATGGATTGGTTCCATCTGTTGCAGTAATAAAAATAATAATGCTCAGCAATTACATAAATGCTTTACAGGTTTTCAGTGTGCATCACAAACATTAATCTAAGATCTAGCCCATAGCACAGTTTTTAAGAGCTTGTAAAAGGCCTTCAGCTTATACATGCTGGGTTATTTATTTATTTTTAACAAGGAAATTTGTCGTAATAGAGTTTTTAAACTGGTTTAGAAAATTGAGTTGCAGCTCCTCAGTCTAAGGCACTCCACATAGATGGCCACAAAATTGGCTTCTTTTTCTTTTTTGTTGGTTGAAGTTGCTGCAAATGTCCAGGAGAAATACAGCTCCACAGGCAGGTGTTCATTATCATACAAATGATGGAAAAGTCTTCCAGGATGTCTTACTGGCATTATCTCCCAGTTATTTGTTAATCTCATTTTTTTGTGTCTTGTAAGCAGCTCACTGAGGGAAGGGCAAGGGTTTCTGAGGCAGAGCAGAGCCTGACAGTGCTTGTGCTGTTGCACACTTCTATTTCATATAGGATCTTGCTCCCTGAAAGAAATCATTCTTTTTGTTCACTGCAGGAAGAAATCAGATATATGAACAATTGCTTTCATGCTTTAGATGCAGTCTAATTTAACCAACAGAATGAGTATTTGGTTTAATTTTGTTCTGCTTGGATTTCCATTTGAATCCTAGGAAAAGAAGTGATGGTAACTTTAGACAAAGGAATTGTTTGATTGTTTGACGTGCTTTCTGGCAGACAGAGGTGTGGCAAAACAGGCAGGATTTAAATGCAATTTAAAATAGAATTATGCCAGCTGATATTTTGGCCATGTCCACAGGCTCTGTGAATATATAGATCAACCTGTTCTGTTAGCTTTGATTTAGGTTTATTTGTCAGGGTGTCTTGGAATGGTCTCCTCTGCAGTGGAACTTGTGACCTTGAAAGACAAGGTGCCATGGGAGCTCCTGCCTTGTAAATCTGTTTATCTGTGCACGTCACAGATAAGACCCAGGCTTTGCAATGCCCCTTGACTGAGCAAGTGACATTAATTCCATTAACTCTGGGAAAAAGGAGTGTTTGTATTGACAATTGGAATGGGAGGGGGGGTTTATGTATCTTCCCCCACCAAATATTTGGCTTGGAAATATTTAACACTTCACCCAGAGAATAGAAAGGTTTTATTGGAACTGAACAAAAAAAAAAAAATACGTTTCCTTCAGCAGTATTCTGTTAATTCATATCTGATGAGATTAATTAAAACAGATGGGGGAAAAAACCCTCCAGTGTTTCACAGGCAGAGAAAGGCTGGGTTCAGTTTGGTCAGATCTGAGTGCTGATGATCATTCCTGAACTAGAGAAGAGTTTGCTGTCAGTGCTACTGCCCCTGTAACCATCCCTGACCTGGGAAGCGATTCCCTACTCCCTGTCCCATTATCCCACTCTTGGCATTAGTGGCTCTGGGCACTGCAGACCCCTCCTGATTTTGGGAGCTCCAGGTGCTGCTGGAGGGGCTCTGCTCCCAGCCTGGCCTCCCCTGGACACCCCGTGCTCCTCTCTGGACACCTCCCTGTGTATCCAGCTCCTCTCCAGCCCTTCCCTCAGCATGTTCCACTCATGGAGCACCTTCACTCTGACCACCTTTGGAGCTGCTGGCTCACAGAATCCTGGGATGGGCCAGGCTGGAAGGGACCACAGTGGCACAGGATGGTGTCCAGACAGCACCTGGGACTCCACAGTCTCTCTGAGCTCTGTTCCAGCTCGGTTCCTGTCCAGGGCAGAAGTTCTGCCTCCTGTGCAGGGGAATTGCTGGGATCAGTCCCTGCCTGTTCCTGTGGTGCCATTGATGGGTCCCAGAGCAGAGCCTGGCCCTGCTCTGCCCCTCCTGCACCCAGGACACTCAGGGACATCCAGAGACACCCAGAGACAGACAGGGACATACAGGGACATACAGGGACACCCAGGGCTGAGGCGCCTCTCACTGGGCTCCTCTCCAGGCTGAGCAGCCCCAGCTCCCTCAGCCTCTCCTGGGCACGGAGCTGCTCCAGGCCCTTGCTCAGCTCCAGGAGCTGCTGGCCCTGCTGTGCTGAGGAGCCAGAGCTGGACACAGCACCCAGAGATGTCCCCAGGGCTGGGCACAGGGACAGGGTCCCTTGGTTCTCTGCTGGATGGCAGTGCCTATTCCCAGCTGTCACATTATGGCTAAAAGTCATTATTTCTTATAAAACACTTTTCATTATGTGCCTCCTCCAAAACATGAAGTGCACCATGAAATCCCTTAATGCAGGTCCACCTCAGCCCTTTGGGAGCAGCCTCCAAGAAACTGCTATGGAAACCTGTCCAGAAATGGCCCTGGGTGCAGGATGGAGCTGCCATGGTGTGAACACTGGGATGTGTTTGCAGTACCACTCTGATAAGAGTTAAATTTCAGAGGTGCTGCTCTGAGCTGGCTTTGTTTCAGACATCAGAACAAACCCTTTCAAACTGCTGGTGCACAAGGACTTTGACAAACCCGTCCCTGCTCTGCTCTGCTTGGATCTCCTGGCCCCAGGAGCCTGCTCTGTTTTGCTGCCAGGGCTCACCAGGCCATGGCAGGACTGGCAGGAGGGAGATGTGCTTCTATCAGGACTTGGATCATGGATCAAACCCAGCCACATCAGCAATTTAAACCAAGAGGCTGCTCTGTGAGCAGCTGAGACATCACACACCTCCTGTTTTAAACCTCTCCTGGAGGTGTTTCACCTCCCAGAGGGTGGCAGGATGGATGATTAGAACTCATAATAATAAAGTTCTGCTGTAAGATGCTCCCCTTGTTTAAAATAACCATCTTCTTGCAAAACCCACAGTTGGGCTAGGAAATAATTAGGGTGATATTTATTTCTTTCTGTTCTTTCTCTCCTTAAAGAATGGTAATTATAGTTGAGGATATTGCCCCACAGTTACAAATAACTTGCTGAATTTTCCTGCGAAAATGGGTTTTGGTTGTGGCTACTCAGATGGGAGCTCAGCACGTAGCAGGGTTTGAGAACACTGGGAAAAAAATGAGCTGCTAAATACCAGTGCTGTTTGTGAGGAATATATAAATAAGTGGCTGTCACACAGCAGGATGATGCACAGAGCAACAAGGAGCAATATATTGCCTTATCTCGTAGTAATGGCTCGATAATTGTGATAACATCAGAAATCACTATCATTCCTTGCTGAGAAATTACTTGTTACCATCCTCTTGTTTAAATACGGCTGGGAGAGTTCTGAAATTATTTTCAGCACTCTTTGGAGCCTTCCCCTCATTTAACCTTCCTGATTCTGCTTATAAAAATAAAAAGCTTAAGTTCTTGGTGATACCTTCCCTGTGCTGAGCTGCCTTTTGTACTCCTCCCCAGCTGGGTGTAATATCGAGTGGGTTTTATTTTATTTTATCTTTTTAGTGTCTTAGGAAGATCCAGTATCTTGTCTTGGAAAAAATTGCAGGGGAAAAAAATGGTATTAATGGCTAATAAGAAATAATCTGTGGTTAACACAGCTCATCCTTTCTTTCATGGTCTGTCATGATCTTGTTGCTTTTGAATTTGGATTATCAGACTGCAGGGTTTGAGGTGATGGAGAAGAATGGTTTGTGAACTTCCTTGTGTTTGAGTAAAGAAGAATTATCTGGTTTAGTGGAATTCCCTGTGAAAATGAATCCCACCTAGGAGGTACCTGAGGGTCCTCTGATCCTAAGAGACCAAAAATATTGAGTGTTCATTCAGCAACAACAAAATTATTTCTCCAGCTCGAGAACTTTGGAGCAGTGCTCTTCATTGTTAATGTTTCACAGTATGTGCAGAAGGTAAAAAAGTCTGGTTTTGGGAAAATGAAGCTGAAAACAAATTCCAAAGCATTTGTGTTGCTCCCTCCGGTGTGCTTAGGAGATACCTCAGCGATTTAAGTCTAAATGAGGGAAAGGTTTTTTCCCCCAGAGGGTGCTGGGGCACTGGACAGGCTCTTCAGGGAATGGTCACATTCCCAAGGTTGCCAGAGCCCCAGGAGAGTTAAGACAACGCTCTCAGGGACAGGGTGGGATTGTTGGGGTGTGCTGGGCAGGGTCAGGAGCCGGACTGGAGGATCCTGCTGGATCCAATGCTCTCAGGGACAGGGTGGGATTGTTGGGGTATGCTGGGCAGGGCCAGGAGCAGGACGGGATGATCCTGGTGGATCCAACGCTCTCAGGGACAGGGTGGGATTGTTGGGGTGTGCTGGGCAGGGATCACTGGATGATCCTGGTGGATCCCTGCCAGCTCAGCATATTCCATGATTCTACATCAGTCCCAAACCACTAGCGCTTCCTAAGTTAGTGACAACCAGCATCCTGCACTGATAGACTGGCACAAGTGAGGGGCTTTGAAGGAACCTGTTTATTAAAAGGGAATTTTGTCCGTTGGGAGTTTTTAGGATTATTTGGTTTGGGGTTTTCCTTTATTCTTGGGCATCTCTGCTTTTCCTGTGTACTTTTTATACTTCCAAACGAATCCATGAATATAAAAGGTGGAGGGAGGGAAGGGGCAGAGTGATTTCTAGAGGGCATTGATGATTTAACAGGTCTGGGTGGGTTTTGGTGGTGCCAGTTCCACAAGAGCCACGGGACTTTACCCTGACAGAACTCCCCGGTGGCGCCGATGGATGGAAATTATCCTGGCAATTTGGCAGCCTGCCCTTCTTTTAGTGCCTCCTGCTAATTCCTGCATGGGATTGCATGATGGCTGTTGGGAAAAGGAGCAGCTCCATGAATGGTGCCCTTTATTCCCAGCGTAGCTGTGGGGTTTTATTTGGTTCCCTTCATGATAAGGCTCCCCCTGATACTCACATGACAGCCCCTGTGAGCTGGAGCTGGGTGGGGAGAGGCCAAAGGAGCCTTTCTTGTGTGATTTTGGGCTGATTTGGATGTGTTTCCCTGCAGGGGAAATCCCACATTCCTGCAGGTCCCTGATAGATCATCTCACCCCCTTCCCCATCAGAGAGGCAGCAGCAAGGAGAGAGAGGTGATGGCTCTCCCTGCTGCTGCTGGGTGCTGAAATAAAATGCTCCCCTGCACACTGGAGTGGAAAATGTGGAATTGTAGAGCTGCTCCAGGCAGTCAGCAGGATGGAGGGAACTTTCTGAGAGAATTAAATGAACGAGTCGAGAGTAAAACCCCCATTCAGAGGTGTGGGTGTGGGGAAGGAGGGATGGAGAGGGAAAAAACAGCTGAAAGGAGGAGAAATGTTCCCAGCTAAATGGCTCACCGTGTTTTCCAGGAACAAAAGTAGAAACCCACGCTGGGTATATGATTTAATTTACAGAAATATGAAGTTTTTCTATAATTAGGGGCTTTACTGTGACATTAGCAGTGTAAAATGCAATGTTTAAGAGGCTTTGTCACCTGCATGGTGTGTGCCCCCCTCCTGCAGAGCACCAGCTCATTCTGCTGTTGCACCCTGCTAATTTCTTCATTTCTACTGAGTTTGGTATTTAAATATCTGCCAACTCTCTGAGCTCCAACAAGCATTGGCATGAGTAATGAGTCAAATGTTAGAGCAGCATTATTCTTTGACAGTTCTAAAAGGATTATATAACTCGAATTTTAAATAATATTTTTGAAATGTGTAATTTAAAAGGTCCTCGTGTTCTGTAAATGGTTTAATTTTTCATCCCGTTTAATTGACATTGCAAAGGAATCATTAAGTCAATGATGATTAAAGCAGCACTTTTATGGATCAAACCCTCTTTTGGGAGAAATTCAGTCACCATGAAAGAGATATAGACATGTATTGTGAGGATGCTGCAAGAGAAGCAGGAGCTGAACAGGCTTTTCGATAAATCTCATCTAATCTGGAACCTCCTTCCAGTCAACCCAAGGCCAAGGCACCTCAAGGGTCAGCACTGGATAATGTGGAAAAATCCCTTTGTGGTTTTACAGGATGCTTTCAGCCCAATCTGAGCCAGATTCTAAAGAAGTGAGGATGTAATCAAGTTATTAATTGTATCCTCATAGTGATATTCAGCTGCTTCCTTTTCTGTGTAGTAAACTTCTGCTCCTGCCAAAATTAATCAGGAATTTTGCTTGGGTTTGTGTTGGATTTCAAAAGTGCATCCGTGGCATTGTTGCTGTTTTTATTTTGACTAAAAATTATAATATTTAAATCTATGGTATGTCTTGAAATGGGAAATAGCACCTGGAAATGTTTTGTATTTTAATTCTTTCCAGTCCTTTTAAATAATAGCTGTGTTTGAGTGGTTTTTGTTCCTTTTGAAGCTGGAAAAACATTATCCCAATATCCCATCCTGTGGGAAAGGGGAATGGTGTCGTTATAGACTCAAGTGGACGAGTTTCACCTCAAATGTTGTTCTACATTCAAATGTGGGTGTCAGATACTTGAGTTTTAAATTATTTGTTGGGGAGGTTCTGTGTAAGATGTGACCGTCACTGAAAATAAAATATGTAGAAAATTCCAAGTTCTGGGAAACATCAGTGTAAAAGATCCTGAAAATGAGAAATAAATAAAATCAGGAATTAAGGAATACAGAAAAACAAGTATTAAAATATATCAGGTCAGGAAATTGTGTTGTTTTAAGGGGGTTTGTGATAACATGGAATTGGGGCAGGGTGGGATCCCAATAAAAATGAAACCTGCAAAGTCAGGAATGTCTCAGAGAAGATAAATAATTGGAAATAGGAGCAGATTCTCTAAGAACAGAGTATGTCTCAGCTTGAAACTTCACATTTGTATGATGTAGAGATAATAACCAAATTTTAAGTTTTATTCCATTAAATTCCCTTAAGTGACATCTCTGCTAAAAAGCACGTTCAGCCTATACTTAAAAATTCACTAAACCAAAGGTGAAACATTATCAGAGAGAGGAAAAAGCCATTTTAGAACAGGTTTATGAAATAGAGATTTAACAACTAAATAGACTCTAAGTTCTCAAACCTCTCAGTGGAACAATTTAGTAAAAGCCTGGAAAACTTATACCTCATGATGAAAAGAGAGAAAAAAGGTTTGGCACTAAATATCATGGTCATTGATGATAAAGAAATTTTCCAGCCCTAGCAAAGTTTCTGGAGAATCTGGTTTATTCAGCTGGTGTCAGTAACAATAATAACAAAGCAAAATCACTGGCCCCAAATCCACAATATCCCCACAAAAACGGAGAAAGCTGGGTGAAATGTCAACACCTATGAGGGAAAAAGGCTGATTGCAACTAAAGCAAATTAGTCCTTCCCTAAAGATAAGGAAAGCAGATTCTGCACATCTCTCCCACCCCTGCTGGCCCCATGTCCCACTTGACCACGTTCCCTAACCCAGATTTCTCCTGAGCTACAGTCACTATTGCCCACTTTTCAGAACAGCCTTTACATTTTCATTCCTCCCTCTCCACCCCTAATTCCTTGGCTGCTCCCAGGGGAGGCTGGAGGTGACATCCAGCTGAGCTCCAGCCTGGGGACCAATCCCATGGCAATTCCTGTGGGATTTTCATTGTTCAGGTGGAGCAGTGGGTATTCAACTGTTCTTTGGGAAATCTGGGGGCATCACATCCACCTGAGCTCCTGCTTGGGGACCAATCCCATGGCAATTCCTGTGGGATTTTCCTTTTTAAGGTGGAGCAATGTGCACTTCAACAGCCCTTGGTGAAATCTGGGGAGTCACATCCATCTGATCTCCAGCCTGCACCAATCCCATGGCAATTTCTGTGGGATTTTCCTTTTTAAGGTGGAGCAGTGTGCACTTCAACAGCCCTTGGTGAAATTTGGGGGACATCACATCCAGCTGAGCTCAAGCCTGGACCATTCCATGGCAATTCCTGTGGGATTTTCATTTTCCAGGTGGAGCAGTGGGCGCTTCAACAGCCCTTGGTGAAGTCTGGAGGTCAAACCCAGCTGGGCTCCAGCTTGGGGACCATTCCCATGGCAATTCCTGTGGGATTTTCCCCATCCAGGTGGAGCAGTGGGCACTTCAGCAACCTTTACAGCTGCAGCAGGATCCTTCCTCACCTCCCTTATCTCCACTCGTCCAGCTGAGCAGAATCTGAGGGAGCCCAGCAGGAATTCCTGCAGCAGGAGGGAATTGGGATGCGAGGGGAGCCTTGAGCTCGGTCCCTGTGAGATGAGGAGCCCCATCCATCAGTGCTCCAGTTCTGCTGATCCCCCTGACTTCAGTGCTCACTTCCCTGTCAGATGCATTTGTTTTACGACCCAGGACCTCAGCCAGTCTCAGTCAAAGCTCCCAGAGGCTCTCTGCAGGATCTGATGCTCTGCTGGGGCCGTGCCAAAGCGTCTGCGCGGCGTCTTCCTGTCCTGCTCCTATATGGAGCAGCTTGGCACTCGTGGGAGGGAGGCCAAATGGACTTCAATAGTGCATCAGTCCACAAAACCTTAATTGTAACTTCAGTTATCTCTTTGGATAGCCTGGAAAAAGTGAGAGGACTTTTTAAGCCTCTTTCCAGGTTGGTACGAACGAGGTGGGGAGACAGAACATTTTGAGGGCAGGTGAAGGGGAGGATGTTTCCTAAATATCTGAGGGCAAGATGTGACCAAGGAGGATTGAAAAAGGCCTTTAATAAGATGGGCTGTTTGTACAATTTTCCTCATAATTTGAAAAATCCCTAATTTTCCCTGCTGAAGTTTTCCCTCAGTGCGGTTTATTATCTCTCTAAAGAAGAGAAAAAACCCCTCTTCTTTACAAGAATTTGGGATACAAGTACCTCCATTTACTCTCCTGTTCATCCCTATCTTTTCATGGGAGGCTGATAAACCTAGCTTTAGAAATTGGATCTATTTTAATTGTTTTGAGCAGGTATAAGGAGCATATAGATCCAGAATATTTTAGTGGATGTTTTGCATCCAGGGCAGTTATGCCCATGTTGGGCATCTTCCCACCATGGCTCTTGTCTGTCCATGGTATTTGTTTTGCTCTCTAACAAGTCCTTGGATACAATTTTTCATGCATTTACCTGCAGAAATCATTGTCAGTATTTTAGGGAGACAGAAATATTCCATTGTTGGGAAGAGCATTTCAGGTCAGCATTAGGATTCAGCCACTGCTTCCTGAGTCTTGAGTTTCCTCATGAAACCATGGCTCCTCACTGCATTTTTGGGTATAAAACCAACCAAAAAAAGTGTAAAAAGCTCTACTGGCAAAATCTGAACAATTCTTTGGAGTCTGCAAACTCCCTTGTCCATCTCAGAGCTTTGGCTGCCGCTCTTGTGGAGCCCCAAGATCCAAAACCTTGCGTTGTGTGCTGCCATTTTAACGAGCTGCAGACATAAATGAATTCAGGAGTCTCCATCCAGGACAGGGTCCATGTGCTGCCTTCTGCCTCGTGCTGTAGCCGTTCCACAATAAAACTTCTGGAGGAAACAGCTGATAGCAATCTTATCTTAATGGCTCTAAAAACGTGGCTACAAGGCCTTGCACGAGGGAAGTGGGATCTGGGAAAACTCAACCTTGACTGTTGTTGCAATAATTTAGCAACTTTTATGTTCAATCTTTATTTCCCATTTGCCTTTTGTGTTGTACTTTGCCATTAGTAATTTATAATAAATTGCTGTCTTGGAAGTGTTATTAAAGATAAAAACCCCCATCCTTTTACTTTCCTTTAAGGTTTGGAAAGGTCCAAAATATTGTCATGTATTCGGGGGTATGAGATGCTACTGAAAAATCCAATTTCCTTTCCCCCTTCCCCCTTTTTTTTTTTTGTTTTGATATTTTATTTAACAGCTCAAGTTTGCTTCTATTTCAGAAAAGCTTTATTTTAGCTCTTAGTTGAGAATTCTATCTAAACACTTTCGCTTTAGGATGTATTTTTTTTTGCTAAAATATTTCCTGGAAGAGAAATTTGGAATACAAGCACATATGGCCTGCTTAGGATCTGATTTCAGCGTTGCTCACAGTAAGGAGAGAGGCAGAGCAGGATGAGAGAAATTTGGTGGCCACTGAGTTCCTGTCTGGCTGGAACTGGGGACGTTTTAGCCCTTATCAAAGTTGGGAGAGCAGCTCCAGCCCAGCCACGGGAGGGATTGGATCGATACCTGGCAAAGAGCCTGAAGGTCAGATAAAGTACTTAGGCAGGCAGGATGCCAGGCTAAAGAGATGTCAAGAAAATCAATTAGATCCTAAAGAAAGAGCAGCAAGCTAACTAAAAATCCAATCTTGAAAGGCTCTTGATATTTTGAAGCCAGCTTATTACTGTTCCTATATCTTTATCTGGCTAATAAAATTACCTTTGTTAAGCAATTAAAACCAGACTCAGGTCACTCCAGGCGAGCTCAGAACAGCCTGGGAACACCTGTGTGGGACCAGATTAGGCACAGCTACGAGGGGGAGATGAAATGGAGCAGCTCTGGGGGCAGAGAGGGACACCAGGGTGATTGAGCTGCCCTCCTCCTCCTCCCCTATCGATCCCTTTACCTTTGTGCTCGTCTTGGAGACTTTCTCCCCCGAGTGGAAATGGAGAAACAGAGACTTGGAGTTTGTCTGCTGGTGCCAGGTGGTTTGCTTAATAAATTATAGCTGTCTGAAGGGAGAGGAGAGAAGAGAAGAGAAGAGAAGAGAAGAGAAGAGAAGAGAAGAGAAGAGAAGAGAAGAGAAGAGAAGAGAAGAGAAGAGAAGAGAAGAGAAGAGAAGAGAAGATTCAGAGGGATGGATTGGCCTCTCCTCTCCTCTCCTCTCCTCTCCTCTCCTCTCCTCTCCTCTCCTCTCCTCTCCTCTCCTCTCCTCTCCTCTCCTCTCCTCAACCACAGCGATGGGGAGATTTAACCGGATTAGCATCTGGAAAAATTGACTTTATCAGCTTTTTCACCTCCTTTGTGCAGGACTGAGCATGGCTGTTGAAGGTTCTTTTTGCTCCTATCGATGTGTCCATGGAATCAGAGCCATGGGATGGTTTGGGTTGGAGGGGACCTTAAATTTCATCCATTTCCAACCCCAAAGTTCCAACGTGCCAGGTCATGTTTGGTGGCATGTTGGTAATGGTAAATTAATGGTAAAAATGGTAATTTTTTTGCTCCAAAAAGGATGGGTATTTCCACACTGCTTTCATTATTTGCATTTTGACTGATAATTTGGGGAGATGTTAACCAGATGCTGGGAACATCCTGAGTCTGGCCTGTCCATGCATACGGGAGATATGTGTGCATGGACATACCTCACCCTCACGTCACCGGGACAAACTCCCAGAACAGAAATAATAATAATAATAATAATAAAAAGAAATCCTTTCTTCATTCTGACCTTACATGGAGACACAGAATTCAATACATATTAATGAAATCAACAAAACCTGTCTGTACATAATTAATAAGGTTATTTATTTTATTCAGGGCCTCACTGCATGACTGAGGAATCAGAATAAGGAAGGGCACAAATAATGACAATAGAAATCTGATGTGTCACTGAGGAAAGGGCTCAGGGTCTTCATTTCTTGCTTGTTTTTCTGCTCAGATGAATTTTGTGATAACCTCGACCGAGTTTCAGCACACGCACCAGGTTTTAATTAATTGGAGCCTTTTTGTTGCCAATGATCTCACTAACAAAATATTATAGGAAGTAAGTGGCTTGTCACACTTCCTGTCCAAGCCCTTGGTCTCCTTGCCAAGACAGCTCTGTAACATTCTTGTCAGTATTCATTAGCATTATTTTCTTATTCAAATCCAGATTTTATTGGCTGACCTATAAATGGATCCAGTACCAAAGGATAGGAAGGAAATCTTTCAGAATTTGAGAATGTTGCATTTTGAAATCTTAAAAACCAATAAACAAAATCAAACCATTTCCACAACTGCCTGCACTGCCAGTTGTCACCTGCACCGGACAGCCCTTCTCAAATGTCCAAATTTAATATTTATGAATAAAAACATGATTGAATCTCCCTCCTCTCTGCCTTTCCCAAATATCTGTGCATTTCCCACAGGAGCAGCTTTATTTGAATGAGCTGTATTTTTAGGAAGCTGGTGAGGAACTCCACGTATTTCCCATACATAAATACATATATCTCTGTGTGTGTGTGTGTGTGTGTGTGAGCTAAAGAGTGCTGCAAGTAGCAGACAAAATAGTTCTTTTGAAGAGTGATGGCAGTGATGTATGCACAGTAAATTAGGAGGATTTGTGTGAAATCCTTTGTACTATTCTGGTGATCAAATGTAAATCTTTCTAGGGAGTGAAAGTCACCTCTTATGGATATTAACCCAGAGCCAAGCCTTTCATGGGAAACAGGGAGAAGGCAATTAAATTAAGGGTAATAATTTAATTATTAAATTTTTGAACGTTAGTGGGTACTCTCGTCTTATTCAGACTTTATAAACTTGTGGGTTTTATAAATTTCACGTGGCTCTGAGGGCTTAGGACATAATTTAGTCCTGACAATTTCAATCTCTGCTTCATCCCCATTCCTGGGGAATTCCTGCTGGGCCAGGACCACTGGGAAATATTTCCTTTTTTTTTTTTTTTTTCAGTGTAATCACTTTCCATAAAGGATTTTTTTTCCCTTTCTGCAAAGAAAACAGGTGCTTTAGGGTTATAAAAATATAACAATGTGGGAAAGTCAGTTCTGGCAGTGACAATCTGATTTCATCACCTCCAAGAGGATGCACAGATAACTCTTGGGCTCTTGTCAGCTGCTCCACCTGAAGTGCAAGAACCCTCTCCAAGGCAGCCCAGGATTACCAGCAGGAAGGAAAGCAGGAGATGACTGCCTGCCTTTGTGCTTTTCCAACTCCTACAGGCATATTGTGCCATTGAGTGATTGAAAGTTAATTCAGTTTTCTCTTGCAATTCTCCGAATTGTTTGGGTGCTTTGGCACAAGAATTCACCAATTAAGAAACAAGCAAAAAGACTTTTAAATAAAACTCACCACATTTGTTCAAGTCATTGAAAAGCAGGAAATTACTGTTGCTCTCCAAAAAGCAGCTGTGTGTATGCAGTGACATTTTATTTAATGATTGAAATTATAGTATAAATATACATTGTATTACTGGTTATTCTCATTTTACAATGCAGCAAAAGGGCTCGAGCAGAGATGTCAGTTCAGCCAGCCAGGCTTTCTCCAGGAGCAGCAGAAGCCCAGACCTTGATGACATTAAAAAACACCAATTGGCTTTTAAATTCTGATGTTGGAAGAGTTCCATATTTACTTTTTGAATCTTCCCATTCTGGGAGCTGGGCTGCTGCTCCCTTGGTGTGACTTTCTGTTGGTGTTTAGTACCAAGGTGAAAAATAATGTTTTGGGAGTTGCAGAATAAAAGCATCGGGATGGTTTGAATTGGAAGGGACCTTAAAGCTCATGCAGTGCCACCCCTGCCATGGCAGGGACACCTCCCACTGTCCCAGGCTGCTCCAGCCTGGCCTTGGGCACTTCCAGGGATCCAGGGGCAGCCACAGCTGCTCTGGGCACCCTGTGCCGGGCCCTGCCCACCCTCACAGTGATAAATTTCTTCCTAATTTCTCATCTAAATATCTTCACTTTTAAATTAAATTTGTTCCCTCTTGTATCACTATCTGCCCTTGTTTAAAAAAAAAAAAGTTCCTCTTTTTTATAAACCTTCTTGAAGAACAGGAATGGTAATGTTAAACTTGCAAGAAAAAATAACCCCAGGGTTCTGTGGAAGCTTTGCTCACATCCCTGCTGGTGAAGAGAGGTTCTGTGGCTCCTCCAAAAACCCCTTTAGCTCATGGAGCTGCTGCAAACTCCACCACAGGTAAAATCCCACCTGAGCCTTGGTTTATTCAATGATGGCAAGTGCCTGAGGTGGTGCAAGGATTGATTCCCTTGGAAACAAAATGTGGCTGGACCATTTGTAGAGTTTCGTGTGTAGGAAGGGATCTGGGGTTGAGTGGGGAAAGCTCTCAGAGTCTCAGCTCTCAGAAGAAGCAGCAATTCAGCTGGAGACCTCCATCCCTGCAGAGTGCTGGGAGAGAGCTCCTGAATCGGCTGGGAATAGAAAAAATGGATGGGGAACGTGGTTTGAGAGATGAGTAATGAACTGAGAGCGCTCACCACGGCTTTAAGGTCATGCTGCATTTTAATCAGAGAGAGGATAGGAAATGATCTAATTATCTGCATGGCTCTTCCAGAGGGAGAATGAAGAACTTTGTGCAGGTGGAGGTGGCCAAGCCTGGCTTGGCTTTGGGCTGGAGCAGCGCTGGGAGCTGATGGAGCTAAACCCTGCTCCTCTGGGAATGTGTGGTGGATTCAGAAAGAAACAGGAAACTGCAGAAATTATCCCATTTCTGGGGCTCTGGAGAGTCAGCTCTATGGGGTGCAGTGATATAACTATTAAAATAATAACTTTCTAGAAATAAATATTTAAGATCCATTTTGCACCACGAGGATGGAAATTTTCTAATTGATTTAAGGGCATCTTATTGATTTTTAAGAGCTGAGGTGTTTCATACTTAGGTTATGTAAATGTTTGAGCTTCTTTTGGCTGCATATTTGAAATGCAGAAGAAAATATCTTGCCTATTTTTCAATCTGGAGAGCTCAAAGATGTTACTTGTGGTTAATTTTCCAGCCAAGAGGATTTCAGTCATGTGAGGGAAAATGACACCGATTTTATTCAGTCCATCAGCACTGATAATACACTTGGAGAGAACCATCTGCATTGATTGGATTGTATTTATGTACAACTACACATAAATCAATCTCTTTTTCCTGAATCACCACTTGGTTAGATTTTTTAGGGGTATTTAGGATTAATTTTATTGTTGTTCTAGGAGAGGTAAGATAAGGACCAGTGTGTAATATTGGAAAACAAGAATATATCAGCTTTGCTTTAAAACGCTTCGTTGGTTGGGGATTCAGTGTGAAAACAATCTGAGTTATGTCTTGAAGATGGGCAAGGAAATGATTAAGTGGCTCTATTTCTATGCAGATTGGGGCTATGTAATTAAATACCTACTTACAGACAAAAGCAGAGATGAAATTGCTTCCTGAGTTCGGAGAAAAAAAAATAATAGGAAGGGCTATAAAATGGTATGAATAAAGAAATAAATGGGAGCAGTAAATGGCCAGTCAATAGGGTGTTTTGGAATTGGAGAGGGTCAAGCCCACCTGATCTTTTATTCTATTTCTAATTTTTCTGAGAGTGCAGGTTAGGCTGAAAAAGAGCCTGGAATAAACCTAAACTTGAATAAAACATTTGAAGTGGGGCTTGTTCGAAATGTTGATTAAGAACTATAAATCATTACCTGGCACATGTTAAATAAGTTGAGCTGGCAAATGTCTGATTTCAAAGGGGAGCTTAAAGAGATAATAACTGAGAAATAAATTCCTGGCAGGGAGACTTTGAGGTTGGTTCTAGATGTTTCTATCAATGACCTAAAAGGAAGCAAGAAATCATTACTGAGCATCACTAAACAAATAGCAAATGGCTTTATAGAGAGATCATGTGCTCCTTACGTGGAGGAGATGATGTATTGGTCCTTTCAGAATGGTGCAAAGGCCTCATCTGTAATAAACTCTGTGGTGTGTAAAATGTGGAGCAGATAAAGGTGTGGGGCAGGCCAGGAGGAGAAGCTGTGACTGAGCAAAGCTGAGGTGCTCGAAAAGGCTGTGATTCATCACTGTTCTCATGGGCTCTGGGTGCAAGGGCCACTTTACTTTTGATTTTTATCTCACTGCTGTCTGGCCTTGAAGCAGGGGATCTGCTGTGTTCCCAGACCTCTTGGTGGCTGAGGGTGGAGATATCAAATTAAATGTGGAGCTGGAAACTCTGTGCTCCTCCTTCTTCATTGCCTTGCAGGAGGCTCTTGCAGTCCTGTTCTTGGCTGTGCTCAGGGAATCTTTGGTGTTCCCCAAAGGGTTTGTAATGTATCAGTGGAGACCTGTATTTTTGTAGGAAGCAGTAATGCAGGTGGAAAGATCAGGGAACAGCTCTGCAATAAATTCTGAATAAATGAACATTTCCCCAAATGACCTAAATTGCAGCTAAAGAAACTAAGATGCCTTTGGCCTGGGAATGGATCTGAATGTGCTGTGGATTTAAAAAAGGGGTTTGAAAGGTGTTTGGGGTTTGAAATGTGGAAATATTGCCTGGTTCCCTGTGTGTCCTGCATCCCTCCCTGCCCCTCCGTGCATTCCCATGGCATTGGCTGCAGTGCCCAGCGGGGCCATCCTGACCCTTCACCCCACTGTCCCTCTTCCTTTTCTACCTTATTCCTCAATTCCTCATTCACAATCCCAGCTGATTTCACAGAATCCCAGACTGGTTTGGGTTGGAAGGAATCTTAAAGCCCATCCCATCCCACCCCTGCCATGGGCAGGGACACCTTCCACTGTCTGAGGCTGCTCCAAGCCTTGCCCAACCCGGCCTTGGACTTTTTATATCCATCAGCAGCTTATATTAAAATATTATTCAGTGACACAGGACTGAGGGGTGGAGAAAATGCTATTTACTCATCGTTTCCCCTCTTTAGTAGAAGTGCTGAGTAAAGAAGACTTTGTGATTTTCTGGGCATCCCCTCCAGCATGGAGCAGCCACGGATCTGGCACTTGTCTGCAAGCTCCTTCCTTGCATCCATGGCATTAATTCAGCTGCCTTCATATGGCTGCTTTCCTCCTGGATCATTTGATATATTCTGTAAACTGCCTGCTGAGGCACTGTGTCTGTATTGTTCCATGGAGAGCTCTGCCAGTCCCGCTGGATTTATATCCCTGATTTCCTGGATGCTGAGCTTGTTGCCATTATAATTCAATGTCCTGCCTCCATCCCTCTGGTCAGGGTGCACGGCACGGAAATTGTTTATGTTGTGGAATCACCTCTGACATTGATGCATGAGGGAATTATTCCAAAAAACCCCTGAAAAATACAGTGCATGCTGCAAGAAATTCAGGGAACTAACCGGGATAAGAGAAACCTTCCAGACTGGCCAGAAGTATCTCCAAGGATTTGTGTCATCCAGGAAGTCTCTCCAAGGATTTATGTCATCCAGGGGCAATTGTGTGGTGCTGGGCAATGATTCCTGCAGGACAGTCACACTTGGAATTCCAGCAGATTAGCCTATCATCAAGTCATCAGGATCCTGCTATTGGAATAAACACAGCTGTTGTTTTCCAAGAAATGTGGCAAAGAGCACTTGGGCTTTCTGGAAAGGCCTTTTTGCAACAGAGGAAAACCCAAACCCATATCCGAGTGTCACTCATGACTTTCTAAATTGATGGTGGTAATAATTTCCCTTCTTTGTTTTATGTTCTTGGATTGGTTTGGGTTTCTTTATGTGAGGGACATTTTTTTAAATTGGTTGCTTTTATTCTTTCAAAAGTATTTCATTTATTTCATTTTCTGCTCCTCCTATTTCTGCTCCTGATCTGCATTTTAACAAAAAATGGGAGAGCTGGGAATGTTCCCCTGGAGAAGGGAAGGCTCCAGGCAGAGCTCAGAGCCCCTGGCAGGGCCTGAAGGGGCTCCAGGAGAGCTGGAGAGGGACTGGGGACAAGGGATGGAGGGACAGGAGCCAGGGAATGGCTCCCAGTGCCAGAGGGCAGGGATGGATGGGAGATTGGGAATTGGGAATTCCTGGCTGGGATGGGATTCCAGATTTGCTGTGGCTGCCCCTGCATCCCTGGCAGTGGCCAAGGCCAGGCTGGAGGGAGCTTGGAGCAGTGGAAGGTGTCCCTGCCCATGGCTGGGGTGGGACTGGATGAGCTTTAAGGGCCCTTCCAACACAAATCATTCTGTGACTCTGTGATTTCTTGTTTTTGATGATGTAAGGATCTGAGGAAAAAATTAGGATTAGGATATTTCCTAAAACAAATCCCCAGATTACGCTTCCATAGTATCTCCTGCTAACTCTACAAAAGATGTAGCAGAAGGATTCTTTTTAAAGTTTTGGCTTCTACAATATATTTTACCCCAAAAGAAATCCACAAACTGTTTGGAGACAAGTTTCAGGTTTCAATGGAAAAATGGAAAGTTGGGGTTTAAACAGTCTGTTCTTTCCTGGGATCTCCTTGGAGCAGGAAAGGTTTGGTTCAGAGACCTGAGATAGCAGGGAGAGATATTAATCTGGACAGCAGAGGAAACAGAAGAGTCTTGATGTCATTAAAGGAAGAAAGTGGAGAGAAAATGAGCATATAATGACATAAAACACCTCTGGTGGTCTCAGCAAAAGCGTCAGGAGGAGCCATCAGAGAAATATGTGCGAGCGAGAGGAGCTCATTTCCTCTGCGTGGCCGAGGTGGCTCATCCCTTACACCTCAGCACTTTATTTATACCCCCTTCTGGCAGGATATGGACAGCAATTTCCTTATTCCTCACAGCTTTTTATACCCAAACTGGAAATCTTCCTGCTCTCCCCATTCCTTATGGGAAACACAGCACCAGGATGGATTGGGCCCAGGGAAGAGACCTAAGAAGGTGCTGGAAATAAGGAGTGCAAGCATTGTCCTGGTGGTGGGAGGAGTGTAACAAAAGCCTGGGATCCAAAAACCTGGATAAATTGGTGCTGCCACATGAGGACTTTTGGGAGATACCAGAGGGTGGAATTCAGAAGCTTTTAACACTGTCCAAAAGGTGAAGTCTGAAAAATGTTGCTTATTTGCGGGGGATCTTTGCCACAGAGAACATTTCAACTTTCAGTTGATAATTATTTAATAAAAATATTTTTTTTTGCACGGCTGTGCCCTGTCCTGCATGGACTGAGAAGAAGAGGAATTAAATTATTTTCCTTGGACACTACTCAATGGATCCTGCACTGAACAGTTTCTCTCTTGCTTCTGCTTTCAAGCTCATTAATACAAACTTCCAGCTTCATTCCTAATGCTGGAATAAAAATTTGTCTGTGTGTTTGAGTTCAGGCAGCCTGGCAAATTTTATTCAAAGTAAGGATAGGAAATCTGATAAAAGGAATGATTCATTCCTCTGGAAGCCAAGAGTTGCATCTTTGTTCCCTACTTATTTGTGTCACTTCAGGTGGAATGTCCTTCCACTGGGGCTCTGGAAAGCTCTGGAGAGGATTCCTGCTTGGGAAGTGAAGTGGAAATTCCTGGGAGAGCTTTTCATCTTTATTTTCTGTCACTGTGCATTTTTTATCCACCCTTTTGTATCTTCATAACAGCAAGAAGCAGAATTTGTAAAAATTGTTTCAAGAATGGAGAACATGGCAGTCAATAAATTAATTTATTGAAAAAACCCAAAAATACCATCAATGGATTTCCAGAATTAGCAAATACAAGTGGAAGTTGTCTCTGACTAGATTTTGATGTGGGATTACCAAGAAGATGGTAAAAAAGGTAATTTTATTTGGCATGTGGATTTTAAATGGAACATGAGGTAACGTGATTGTGGAATATCACCACGGGATCAACTCTTTGGGTGCAGCTCCTCATATTTTGGATTTGTGGTCATGCCTTGTGCAGGCTGCCCTGGAGCAGGGGCTGGGCAGAGTCCCAGAATGAAGCAGGGATTCATTCCAAGCATCTCCTCCATGGATCCACCTTGGGCAGCACCAGAGCCCAGCCAGGGCTGCACCCAAGATGAACCAAAATGGCCCCAAAATGCACGAGCGCTCCCGGGCTCTGTCCCTGCGATCAGTTCTGCTCCATTTGCATCTTGCAGTTCATTGTCCCATTCCAGCTTTAGCCCCTGCAGTCCCACCCTGCTTGTTTTTCTCTCTCCAGCCCACGGGGTTTGTGCTCTTGGGCTGAGATTTGGCTCATTTGTCCTTGGTGCCCAGCTGGAGCAGGAATTGTTTTGTCTCCCTGCTCTGTGCACAGAGCTCAGCACCACTGAATGTGAAGCCTAGACTTACACACTAAAGCAGCACAGGGTCTGAAAAATAGAAAAGCCAAAACCTGAGGCATCAGAGGCACAGAACTTACCCATGGAGAGAACACATGGTGCCCAGGCATGGCATGGCAGTGTGTGGCCTTTTTCCCCAGCTCATTCCTCAGCATTCCCTGTGGGCGGTTGTTGAGTTTCTGATGATGGGGACTTTCTATGGAGCTCTTGGACGTGATGTTCAGCATCACCAGGAGCCCACCAGTGTCTGGAGGCCTCTGCAACATCTTTTGGAGCATTTTTTGTAGGAATATACTTCCCTTGGTACTTCTCCCAGCTTTAATTTTCCAGCTGGAACTCTTCTGGACACAGGGATGTGTCTCCATCCCAACCTGCGCATCCAGGATCCAAGCCCTGCAGTCTCTGGGCCATCCAATCCCAAATGGATAGCACACCAACAATCAAATACCCACCACATTCCAAGAGGAAAGAACAGCGAAATGGGTTTGGAAAATATTTGGGAAAATAAGATAAGTGGTGCACGCCGAGGTAGAGGGAGCCAATTTTGTGAGTCTCGGCTCCAACCGTAATGATGTGATTTAGATTAATTGCAGTGTTTTATTGCTTTGAATTGAAAACAGCGTTTTTGTAGGCGAGACAGCAGGTGCAGAATATCTCAAAAGCAAAGATCCAGTTTTTCCTGAATGCTTACTAAGTAATAAAAATGGGAAAGGAAAGCAAGACAGGAAATTCACTACACAAAGTGAATTTTTTTCCCTAAATCCAAAGTCTTGTGCTCCTCATCATCTTCCTTGAAGCAATCCCAGGTCTCCATGGAGCAGATTTCCATCCTGCCACGCTGAGGATTCTGATCCAGTCTTTGTATAACGCTGGCTTAAACCACTGAGTTGTGCCAATGAGCTTTATGAGGGGCTGGAGAGCAAGAGCTGAATAACAGGACAAGCATTAACACAGAGCCATGGCTCCAAGATCCAAATGTTCAGTGAATCCTGTGGATCCTTATCCCTCACAGCAACAATGCCCAGTAGGTTCTGGGAATAGAAAGAGAACTATGATTTAGAAAGAGAACTATGATTTTATTTAGCAAGAGCTGAATAGCAGGAAAAGCATTAACACAGAGCCATGGTTCCAAGATCCAAATGTCCAGTCAATCCTGTGGATCCTTATCCCTCACAGCAACAATGCCCAGTAGTTCTGGGAATAGAAAGAGAATTATGATTCAGGCACCTGGAAGCCCGTCACTATTTGCAATTCTCCACCAAAAGGCTGCTGTTTGTTCATTCTGGCCGTGTGTCCTGGCTGCAGTCTGTCCTGGGTACACTCTGCTGCTCAGCGCCCAAAGTGCTTTCTTCCTAAATTAGCCATGGATTCTTCACCTTCGATGGGATTGGATGCCCCAAGCTGCACATTCACAGTCTCTTCCTTGGGATAATCATAAGGACGTGGTGCTGTGCAGTGAGACAGCATTTTGCTTAGTCAACGGCAAAGAGAAGAGTGTCCAAGGGCATGGAGTGACAGGACAAAGGGACTGGCTTCTGAGTGACAAAGAGTGACAATTAATCCCTTCCCCATGTTCTGTCCCTCCATCCCTTGTCCCCAGTCCCTCTCCAGCTCTCTTGGAGCCCCTTTAGGCACTGGAAGGGGGGCTCTAAGTTCTCCCTGGAGCTTTCTCTTCTCCAGACATAAGCATTCATATTTAAGTTAAAATGTGGTCAGATGTTGGCCCAAGATTCAGCTTAATTTGGTTCAGCTCTACTGTTATCACAGGTCTGTCTTTGTACAAACCATTTCAGGCTTTCAGTGAAAGCTTTGGGCTCTTCCCAGGCTGGAAATCCCATCCATGGGGTTTGGAATTTTTGTTTGTCACAAAGGAGCAGCTCCATCCCTGCCCTTCCCTAGTCCCATCCCTCTGCACCAGGGAGAGCATGGTCAGGAGAGCAGCACCAACCCCCCCATCACTGCATCCCCAAAGTGGGGCATAAACGTTTCCCAATTCCAGCTCTTTGCTTTAAATGAGGTTTGGGGCATTACCCAATCCTTCAGAGTTTTTGGGGGAAGACAGCTGGGAAAGGGCAAGCAAAACTCTCCTATTTTAGTGTGCATTGCATAAGAGAAGCACAGGAAGCGGGGAGAGAGCTCTGAGGAGGAGAGATTTATCCCACACAACACTGCCAACGGTGCACAGTCTGGTAAGGGCACCCAGGGCTCGTTCCTTCCGTGCTATACATAGATCCTCCTGCCTATAATGGGAGAATTAGGTAATTTTACACAGTTTTCGGTATAAAGTATGGCTTGTTTAGTGTAGCTGATTACTGGAATGGCTGGAAAATGAGCTTCCCTTGAGTTGTGACACGGGAATATTTGTTCTGTGAATGATTGAAGGCTCTGTCCCCGTTTGTTTTCCTCATGACCCTGTCCTTCTGCTAGTCCCATTTCCATTTTTAATGTGCTCCTTGGCGTAGCAGCAGAGCGAGAGCGGGGCTCGCTCATTCAAGGCAGGTTTTTTTGTTTTCCTTTTTCCTGTTTGTAATTTTCTGCTGTTACAGATCAGGTTGTAGTTGTTGGCAGTGATTCATGCAGAGAGGCAGAAGACCCAGATTTTTTGTTTAGCATTTTTCAATATGTTTGGCATTTTAATGTTCTCAAACCACTCTTTAATTTGTTACATCTTGCTCACTCATAATGTACAGCTGGGGAGAGATTGGTACCATAGAGGAGTTCCTGAGGGCTCCTGGATGAGGAGTGTTGGAGACTGGAATGTTTTGGTAATTATGGAACAATTGGCAGTTTACGGAAGGTCCATTACATGCCATGAGTTTAAGATGTGAAAACAAAAAATTGTTTTGACTGAACAGATTTTTTGCTTGTCTAAATTAGAATAATAGAATGGTTCAGGTTGGAAAAGACCTTCAGACCATCAGGTCCAACCATTCCCCCAGCACTGTCAGGGCCACCACTAACCCGTGTCCCCAAGTGCCACATCCACACATTTTTTGAACACTTCCAGGGGTGGCAACTCCACCACTTCCCTGAGCAACCTGTTCCAGTGCTGGGTGCTTGACCACCCCTTCAGAGGTGAATTTTTTTGAATTTACAATCCAAATTTCCATACTTTCATTGACAGCAGCATTTGTAGTAGCTGCAAACCCGCTGTGGTGTGTAAATTGGATTTGTAACCCTACTAACAGTGGTGCTAGTGAAGTAAAGTACTCTGCACGTGGGTAGGGAGAGGAACGGATCCTTGTGTGAAGTTGTCCAAGTTCTGTTTGGTTTAAGCCCTGTTTTAGTGAGATTGATAAAAGGCACTTGGAGGGTGAGGCAATTGGAATGAGGAGAAAAGTGCTGGAACAGCAGGTAAAGCCCATCCTGATTTATTGCTCTACTCACAAAGAAATAGATTTAATCTGCGGGTAGATGCCAAGACACCCCAGTCCCTTGAAAGCAGGATGAGATGAATTGTGGACAGAAACAAGGAAAGCAGTGAGACTGGAGTTTCACCTCTTTATTTCTCCCCCTACATTCACCTTACAAGTGAATCAATTCCTTTTCTCCTGAATGCATCCTGCAAAACAAACCCCCTGAGCGGAAAGATCGCCGTGTGTTCGAAACGCCTTCGTCATTCCTTCCTCTTCCCCGCGCTGCCTTTCCCGCGGCTCCGAGCACCAGGATCTGCAGGAGGAATCATCTCCGCCTGACAGATGGGACTCCCAGGCACAGATGGGGCTCCCTGGCTGGAGCAGGGAGGCAAAAGCCGCGCGCTGGCTCCGCCGAGCCGGGAACATCGCGTCTCTCCCGCATCCCGCCCCGAGCCGGTGCTCCAAACACGGCTGGGACACAGCTCGGGCAGGACAAGGGTGAAGTCATGCCCTGATCTGGTGGGATTTCTGCTGGGAATGGTGTGACCTCACTGGTGGGATGATGTCCAGGTGCTCATGAGGTGTTTCAGTGCCACACAAGTTTTTAGTTTTTTCTCCAAGGGTTTCTGCTGGGAATGGTGTGACCTCGCTGGTGGGATGAGGTCCAGGTGCTCACACCATGTTCCAGTGTCACACAAGTGTTTGGTTTTTTCTCCAAGGGTTTCTGCTGGGAGTGGTGTGACCTCACTGGTGGGATGAGGTTCAGGCGCTCACACCATGTTCCAGTGTCACACAAGTTTTTGGCTATTTCTCCAAGGGTTTCTGTTCGGAAGGGTGTCACCTCACTGGTGAGATGAGGTCCAGGCACTCACACCATGTTCCAGTGTCACACAAGTTTTTACTTTCTTTCTCCAAGGGTTTTGCTCTTCCTGTGGGACAGCATCAGATGCTGAAATCTGGATTATTCTCACACTGCCATCCTGCCTGATGGCTATGGAGTCTCCAGGATGAGATGGTTGGAGATGAGGGAGGTTTCCTTCAGAAATCCACCTGGGTTTCTGGTTGTGCTTGGCAGAAATTAGACCTTGTCTGTCAAATGTTCTGATTTTGTGGAAGGGGCGAATTTCCCAAATATCTGCTTGTCATATTTTAGATGTGGAGAGAGATACCTTCCTACCAGATTGGGAGAAAAAAATGCTTGAAGGCTCTGAAAATCCCAGAAACTGAAGCAATAGGGGATATTTTATTAGGGTGTATTTAATGGCAGGTATTAAAAGGCAGATAAATCCTTTTCTATCTTTCATTAGCAAAAAAGGAGGTTGTTGACTTCTGTCCCTGGAAGTGTCCAAGGCCAGGTTGGGCAGGGCTTGGAGTACCCTGGGATAGTGGAAGGCGTCCCTGCCTGTGGCAGGGGGTAAAACAGTGCAGAGTTGATGACCAGCTTTATAGCTAGGATGAGCTTTAAGGTCCTTCCAACCCAAACCATTCGGGATTCTGTGGTTCTGTGAAAATTTCCATCAGGTTTAAACCCCAGAAACGGTGGTGAAAGGCAAACATTTCTGAGTGCACAGCCTCCAAGAAACCCAGGAAATGACATTGTCATCCACGATTCTCATCCTTTCATTCATGTCCTTGTGGAGGTCAGGTCAGAATTCCTGCTTAAAATCCCTCCTGATGGACAATTAATCAGTGAAGGGATTGGTGGGTGGAATGGTGTTTGAGCAATTCCTTCCTCAGCAAGATGGACAGGGATCTCCTCCACGAGGGATTATCATTCCATCCTCCTCCCCTGCAGGAGGAGTGTGTGTGTGAGCTCAGGAATCCAGTGATTTATTTTGCTTTGTTTTTGTTTTGTTTTGATTTATTTCCTCCTTCGGTGGAGGAAGCGCATTGGGGAGCAGCGGCTCTGGATCCTTTCACCAAACGAACCAGAAAAACTCTTTGCTCCAGAGCTGGGCTCAGCACACCAGCACTGAGAGCTCCTTTTCCCTCAGAGTTGGGAGATATTATTAAACTTTGCATCGCTGTGAATTATGTATCAGTCAGCACATTATCAAAATAGCAACATCTTGAAATACTTATTGAACAAACATGAAAGTAGCGTCTTGGATTACTTGGGAAGCATCTTTACACAGTGAGGAGAAATACAAGCTTTCTGTTTTTTGGGTAATAAAGGGCAAACAGGCTCAATAAATAGCTGCTTTTGGGAAATGGGATTTAATATTCATGAAAGTCAGCATTCTTGGGGAAAATAATATAATGAAAGAGAGAGAAAGCCTAAAAGCTCAGGGCTCTCCTCTATACAATAGGCAAAACCATCAAGGAGCCAATTTGGGATACATTGGAGTTCAAGTTTTGTCAATCCCAGGGAGGGCTTTTAGTGGCTGGAGGATGTCAGGGAGAGAAAATTCACCAGGGCCTTTGGGGAAATGCTCTGAGTTCATTAAACGAGATGGTGGTGAAATCAGAATATTTCTAACCTCACATTTTTAATGATTTTTATTCAGCATTTTACACCTTTTTTCCCAAGTTTTTTTGGTACATTTTTGTCTCAAAGGCCTTATTTGACATTCTGTGAAGATAATGGGACAATCTAATACTAAACCAAAGGTTGCCAGCATGAAGCCTCACCTCAGTGAGCTCCCAGCTGAGTTCTAATGCTGTCCTAATTCCTTAATGATCCTTTTATTCCAACAACCTCCAGCTTGTCCAGAAGGAGGTCTCTGCTTGCTGGGGATTGTGCAAACACAGAGTAATAAATGTTCCCTGTCGTGCCAAAACTTGTGGCTCCTGGGAAGAGGCAGGGGGAAGGGCACATGGAATGGTTTAGGGTGGAACAACCCTCCAAGAGCATCGAGTCCCCAGCGCTGCCAAGGCGACCAGGTCCCCAAGTGCCACATCCACAGAGCTTTGAGACCCCTCCAGGGATGGGGACTCACCTCCTGCCCTGGGCAGCTGTGCCAGGGCTGGACAGACCTTTCCATGGAGGAATTTTCCCAAATATCCCATCTAAACCTCTCTTGGTACAACTTGAGGCTGTTTGCTCTTGCTGCCTGGGGGAAGAGACTGAACTCCGTGTAAGAGGAGGAAGGGAAGGGATCTTCCTCTCTTGAGGGGCATGTGGGTGGTTTTCTCTGGGATGCTCCAGCAGATGCCTGTTTCAGTCCCATTCTTCAGCCCATCCCTTCTTAAAAGTGATTAAATCGATTAAATTTGCTTATAATTGCTGTTATCAAAAGCAACAATTTATATTTGTTGCAATGCCACTTTCTGCTACGAGCAGAGTTTTACTACACAATTTTATGCAGTATTTTATTTGGCCACTGATTTTTTTAATTTTTTTTTTTTTTGGAAAATAAGTGACTGATGGGACATCCTGCTCCCTGGATGAGTACAAAGCAACAGTGTGAAGGCATTCCCAGTGCTGACACCTTTTGGGATCTCCCCAGGCCTTGCTCTGTGCGGGCTCAGGCTGCTCTGGAATCCATAAAACCCTTTTGGCTGAGTGCAGGCATCCCTGAATTCCCTGGCACTGCTGTGGCACCCATCCGTGGGAGGATGGCTCTCTTTGTCACTGTAATTATATCTGAGCTGAGCCTCTGCAAAACAAAGTGATGTCAGGACCAGTCCATCATGCTTTTCCAGTAAAAGTAAACACAAGACACTTCCCTTCTGCCTCTTTGCATGTGGAATATGCTTGGGAAAAAAAAATAAATCGTGTTTTGAAATTATTGTTATGGATACTTGCTTTCAGTAATGATCCAAGGCACCACCTGTTCCTGAGGTCACTGCTGCCAGTGAAATGCACACGAGCCCTGGTGAGGGGATATCAGCAGCCTTGTTCCAGAGGGAAAAACCACTGGAGACAGCAAATAATCTCGGAATCTGATTTTATCTCCCCTCTGTATTTATATCACAGCCCTCATTTGGCAGTTGTAGGAAGCCAAGGACGACCTGGGGAAACGTGACAGCGCTGACAACAAAATGTGTGAAAAAATTCCCTCAGCTAATTGGTGCCCTGTGAGATTTCCAGAGGGAGCAGCCTCGCAGGCGCTGGAGGAAATGGAGACAAAGCCCTGCTCTCATCTGCTGTAAGCTGAGCTGAGGCTGCTCAGCCACTCGGGGCTCTGCTGATTTATTGCGGCAGCTGAGGGGACGGAGCTTGGGATTCTTCGTGTTTTTAATAATTTAGAGCGTTGCTCTGACCAGCAGGGGTGAGCTAATGTGGAGGAGTTTCGTGGGGAGGTGCTTTGATCCCTGGGGGAGCACAGGGGAGGAAGCCCCCAGAGCCCTGGGATCTTGGGAGGCCTGCCAGCTCCACTGGGACTGGGAAGCTGGAGAGACCTTTGGAGTGGTCAGCTGTTGTATTTGCAGGGTGTCTCAATGAAGGAAGGAATGGTGAATCTGACTCCATGTTCTCAGAAGGCTAATTTATTATTTTATGATACTATATTATATTAAAGATTACCATGCTATACTAAAGAATACAGGAAGGATACTTACAGAAGGCTGAAAAGATTATAATGAAAACTTGTGACTCTCTCAACACAGCTTGGCACTGATTGGCCAATAAGTCAAAACTCACACCAGAATCCAATGAAACAATCACCTGTGGGTAAACAATCTCCTAACACATTCCAAAGCAGCAAAACAGAGGAGAAACAAACGAGATAAGAATTGTTTCCCTTTTCTCCGAGGCTTCTCAGCTTCCCAGGAGAAAAATCCTGGGCAAAGGGATTTTTCCAGAGAATGTGAGTGCCACAGTCAAACACAGTCCCACAGTCAGTACATGCTAGGGATGAAGGAATCCCTGAATTTGCAGGAATTCTTTCAGTTCTCTTGGGTCGGTCCTGCCTTGCTCATCCCCGCTGCTGTTCAGCCTCTGGACAGGGCACAAATATTCCATCCTCCACATCCAGGGATCCACTGAATTTGACACGAAGCCAGCTGGAAACCTCCATAAACACCCATGTCATGGCAGCCAGCACTCTCAGCAGCACTCCTTACCCTCCGAGAGCCTCCTGGTTATCCACAGCACCCCTGGGGATCACATTGGACTGGGATTGGTGGGATTTAGGGACTGGTCTGTACTGGTGGCACATCCCAGCCAGTTCAAACCTGTTGCAGCATGAAAAGGCTGCATTTCAAACTTTAAATTGTTTCACTTCTAAATACTCATTTCAGACCTGCTGTGATGATAGAAATTCTGTAAAAAGGGCAAACAGGTCTGGAAATTCGGAATGACTTTTCCTTAAATTGGTAGGACTATCAGTGTCTTTTGCTGCTTGAGGCCTTTTGACCTCTTCAATATTGCCAATTAGAAACTGGTGATTTCCTTGTTAATATTTTAAATATTAACAACAGGTTATTGCTAAATTGTAAATATAAATTACAATCTCTTCCACTGTGCATTAACCTTAGTTGATATTTTGTAGCTGTCGTTATTTGTTTAAAATATTGGTTATTCTAGCACAGGCCTCAGTCCAGGTCTAATGATAATCCTGTTTTCAAAGCATTAAGAAAATGTTTAATATTTGACTTTTGTCTCTCTTTTTTTGTTAATTTTTTAAAATTCTTTTTGTAAAGCAGCTGAAGTGCAGTTTGGAAGGAGTCTGTTAAAGTTGCCCATTCCTGATTTAGGAACCTAAGAAATATTTGCAAAAATAACAACTCCCAAGTGAAGCCCCTTGTTCCCCAGATCAGCTTCCAGGGAAAGAAAGAAGTGCAAACACAGCTTGCCATTCCATGAGGGGATTTTTTTGTATTCCTGGGTCTCAACTCTTCCCTGAAGCAACATAAACGGGGGAAAGGATCCTGAAGCTTCTTGACATTTGTAAATTTGCTCTTATTCATCTCCCTATCTCAGATTTCTCAGCTGGATGACAAATGTGTGCCATCCATGGAGTTCTGTTTTTTAGATGTCTCCATTTATTGGATGCTCCGGGGTGTTTGGATTCAATTGGAACTTACAGCTTGTCTATGTTTTATTTGCATAATAAGACTCTGAATGACAGAGCAGCTCCAGCCAGACGTGTTGGCTCCAAACACTGCAATTGAAGCTGGGAGTATTTTGCAAGAGTGAAAAAAGAATGAGACTGAGAGAAAGAGAGAGAGAGAGAGAGAGAGAGAGCCTGATCACATGTGAAAAAGTTACAGGAGGGAAACACCATTCTGAGACAGAAATTTCCTGGGATGATGATTTCCAGTAGCAACCTGGGATGGTGGGAGGTGTCCCTTCCTTGTAGGTCCATTCCCACTCAGAATAATTCATTATTCAATAATTCTGTGGTTCTGTGAAGTGCCTCTTAGCTTTAAAAAGAGAAACAGGTGAAAGGAGAGGCAGAGCTTCACATCCCAGCCCCAATCCATGTTTTCATGCTCTGTGCAGCCCTGTAGCACAACCCCACCCATCTCCTGCCTGCCCCAGTTCTCCAAAAGCAGCAGGGGAGGGCCCTTCACTGAAAAACACAGCACTCAGGCATCATGTACTCACCCATATACACATAAATACAATATAAAATATCATGTATAGCATTTAATTCAGACAGGTGTGGTTTCAACTTACAGCCTGACGTGCCTGTGTGCTAATCCTATGTGGAGAATATTTTTATATGTATTTTCATTTTCTCCCTTAAGAACCAGTCTGTGGCAGTTCAGCGATGAACCTTTGGAATGCTGGAGTTTGCCCACGATGTTCCTGGGACCCTGCATGGAACATGGGTGGTTAAAGTGATGTTTTGTGTCCTTCCAAACCCAGTTCCTGAGATTCCCTTGGAGAGGCAGCTCCAGTTTGTATGAGCTGAACTGCAGAGACAAACCCCCAGGTTTAAGGTGCAGCATTAGTTGTTCCAGCCTGTGCAGTTCCCATTTTTTTTCCGAGGCTGTGCTGGCTGGAATCACCTCCAAGTGGGCATGAGCTGGCACTTGAGATCCCTGGGTTGGTGGTACAGGAACATGGCATTGATTTCCCTTTTCCCATATATTTTTGAATGCATATCTACAAACAAGAACTTGGCCAACACTACGTGCAGGCACGGAGAGCACTGAGCTTTGCACCACCTTTGATATTCCAGAGTTAATCCAGAGCCAATCAGATTTTTATTTCTAAAATGATGTTTTCAATCCCTGCCAGGTGAGTTCTGCACTTGTGCCATGCTGATAATGGAGCCCTGTGTATAAAAACAAGGCAGCAGCAGAATAAAAGATTTTCCTTTACATTCTCCAATCGTGGAGGTTATTGATTGTAACCATGGCCGTGTCAGGCAGTGCATTTTTAGATGATTACTTCATACCTCAGGTGATGTGATGCACCATAAAGATGATGGATGGTGATTTGCACTTCCAGGACTTCCAAGTGAAGCCTGAATAATCCCTGTGGGTTTTTTTTCACCCTTACAGCAATACCAAAACTGTTGGCCTTCTCCTGAAACAACAGAATCTGTCCAACTGTCCCTTAAGTGCTGCCTTACCCAATTCCTAATAATGACATTTATTTCCCATTGATTAAATTCCCTCGGGTGCAGCTCCTCCAGGCAGAGCAGTGTGTGAGCAGACATTATGAAGTTAGTAAACACTATAAAGTGTGAAAGCATTTGCTGCAGGAGCTGTAGTCTAAACATTCCAGGAGAAAGCAGGATTCTAGCTCTAGTCTTGGCTTTGCCTCTGAATATGATTGTAACCTTGGGCAAAGCTCTTCAGTTTGCCTCTCCTTAGTTGATTTAATTTGTGTGGCAGGATAATGAGACTTAGCAAGTCTCATCCCTTCTTTTTTTTTTTCCTTTTTTTCTTTTTTGCTGGGATGGTGGTGGGGACAGGGTGGGGAGGGGATGGGGAGAAGCTGGCTGGAGGATGGAGTGGGGAGTAGAGCAAGGATCCACACATCCCTGCCGGATTGGCTCTGGAAAAGTGAGGCTGAGGCTGAGTCTTCTCTAAGTTGTGTTTGCTGTTCAAACCAAGTTTGAGGCTTGCTGGGAGAGGAAAATCTGTGTAACGCCAGAAAGGTGCTGCCATGGACTGGGGCACAGCTGCTTGGAAACCTTGAGGGAAACAACCAGGATGAGAGGAAACGGCCTCAGGTTGTGCCTGGGATACTGGGAGCAATTTCTTCACTGGAAGGGTGGTCAGGCATTGGCACAGCTGCCCAGGGAAGAGGTGGGGTGTCCATCCCTGGAGCTGTTCAAAAGCCATGGACGTGTGTCCCCTGGGGACAGGGGCAGTGGTGGCCCTGGCACTGCTGGGGCTCACTGATCTTAGAGGGCTTTTCCAACCTAACCCATTCCATGGTTCTCTGATCACAAATTGCCAGGGTTACGCTGAGCTCCACCCCAGCACTTTCACCCCCTCTGCCTGGCATCACTTTTTATTTCTTTTACAGTAACACTGAACGATTTTCTCCAAGAAATCCAGTGAACTCTGACTTTAGGATGGGTCTGCCTCTCTGCTTCCCACCTGGCTCTTTTTCTCTCTGTTTTCTTGTCCCCACTGGGAGATTCACAGACATTAAAGAAATTAAAGGCTTATTTCATTTCCCAATCCATCTTCTGGCAGAAGTTCCCCAGTTCCCCACTGTGCAGGTACGAGGGCTCCTGCCCAGTCATGTTTTAAAGAGTGGGGATTAACTGCTTGCTTGGGAGCGTGTTTGAAGCTGAAACCTTTCACTCTCAGGTAGTTGTTCTTCAAATTCAACCTGAATTATCTTTCTTAATTTAATCACACCACTCCCAGCTATGCCCAGTGAGCTCCACTAAATCTTTCCTTTCTATTCTTTCTGTTTACATCCTTCACGTGTGTGTTGACAGATATATTGCCCATAGGTATTGCTTGGCTTCACTGTGTGTATTTAATTGAAATGCTTCTAATTATTCCTCCCAAATCCACCTCTGTGGCCCCTGCTTTGTTTTTCTTTTCGTTTTCCTGTGCCTGGTTTGCAGCAGCTTGTTGGTTAAAATGATTTGCAAACATGCTCGATGCCCAAGTTTTGGGAAAACTGGAGCAAGGGAAGGAGGCCACATCAACACGAACAAATCATTAATTTTCTACATTCTCGCAGAGCTTTGGTGTCTGTGTGAGATTAATTATCCTACTTGTGTTCTCCTAATCTTCTGGCTTGTCTGTGGGTTGTCACTGGGAGTGTTTATGGGCTAAAACTGAAGGCTTCCCCTGAAAGATTTCAAAGTGGGTTGGAATCTGTCTCCTCACACAGTCTGAACCTCTGCCATCCTCCAGCATTAGCCACAGCACCAGCTTGTACATGTTCAGCTCAGTTTTGATCTAATATTCCTTTTTCCTCTTTGCCTAGAGGGAGATCTAGAAAGGTTTCCCTGCTGCAGCCTAAAGCCAATTAGCAGCAGATTTCTTTCCCTGGCACTGTTCAGGCTCTCTGCACCTTCCATTGGCTTTACCCATGGATAGCAGAGGCAAGATGGAGAGCTGGGATCAAGGCATTGTGGAACCCAGCACAGCTTCTCCTGCAGTTCCAGCACACCTCAGAGTCCCAGAGGTAGGAAATTAGAAATCAGTGTTAGGCAGGATAAAAAAAAATGTTATCAATACTGGTAGGGAAATAAAAACTAGGGACCAAATGCTCTGCAAGCTCATCCAGTTTGTGTTTATGCTTTGATGCCTTTGGTTGTACATGGATGGCTGGGATGGCTTAAAAGTGCAACCTCTAGCCAGGAAAATGAGGGGAGAGCTCTGTTCCACCAAATAATTGTTTTCCTTACAAACTGAAATTGAAAACTCCCAACTCTGTAAAACCGACACAGGCAGCTTGTTTAAAATCCCAAAACACAACTAGTGCAATTCCCTCCTCTCTGCTCTGTCCATAAATGGATCCTGCTGGAGATGGAGCCATGGGACAGGAGACTGAGGCTTGGGCTGGACGAAGGAAATTGTCCAGAATCCCAGAATGTTTGGGTTGGAAGGGACATTAAGGATTATCCAGTGCCACCCCTGCCACGGCAGGGACAACTCCCACTGTCCCTGGGTGCTCCAAGCCCTGTCCAGCCTGGCCTTGGGCACTGCCAGGGATCCAGGGGCAGCCACAGCAAATCTGGGAATTGCATTCCAGGGCCTCCCCACCTCTCCAGGCAGAAATTCCCAATTCCCAGTCTCCCATCCATCCCTGCCCTGTGGCAGTGGGAAGCCATTCCCCATTGTCCTTTCACTACAAGACCTCCACATATTACACAGAACAAAACATTATTGACTGGAACAGCAATTTCACTCGGAAAAATATATTTATTTTTTAGATAAAGTAATTAAATTAAATAAACGCCTAAGGAAATATTTAAATCCCCAGATTTTTGTCTAATTTCAATTTGAGAACATTAAAAGCCTCAAGCAAACTAAAAAAAAAAATTATCAGAAATCTCCCATACTTCCCCTCCATGGCAACTCAGGAGTCAAGCTGAAAAGTTGTGAGGGAGGTTTTATTTTTTGGGGGGGTTGTGTTTTTTTTCTTTTTTTTTTTTTTTGTGTGTGTGTGGGGGGAGTTTTTTGTTGTTTTTTTTTTTATTTTTTTGTGATTTTTTGCAGGGGTTTTTTGGTTGGGGGTCCTTCTTTGGTTGTCTTTTTTTTTTTGGTGGGGTTTTTTGGTGGGTTTTTTGGGGAGGGGTTTGGGGTTTTTTTGGTTTTTTTTTTCTTTTCTTTTCTTGTTTTTTTTTTTTTTTTTTTTTTGTCTTTCTTTTTGCTGCTCTGAACGAATTTCCCAACTTCCAGAGCACACGTTCCCAAACTGGCATCTCCCTGCTGCCCTTCCCCTGTGCTCTGCAGCAAATCCCAGCAGTGCCCTGGGAAGGTGCTGGAGCTGCAGGGGTTAAAGGCGCTGAATTGTCAGGACATTTCTGCCTTGTCTGGAGGAGCTGTTTGTTGTGCTGTCGGTGCTGCAGGGTATCAGTCACTCTGAAGGAGAGGATGTCCAGGCAGCCCCTCAGCAGACAGTGACTGGCACTGGCAGTAAATCATTGTGTCAAGGCTTGGCTCCGCAGCAGCTGCAAGGGGAATCCTGGCGCGCTTTGGAAGGAACTGGAGCGATTGGGGTTGGCCAGCCTGCCATGGAATGATCAATTAGGGCTCCTTAATTGTACCCAGTGGCAGGTTGGGCAGGAGGAGTCAGACCTGCCTGGCTCTGGCTGGGTTCACAGGGCAGCAGAGCCTCTCACAGCTTTAGGTGGAACAGTGGTGCCCTTGGTGCTCTGGGATATTTTTGGTACAAAGCAGGGAAGGGAAATGGTTTTCAAATTCCTAAGAATGATGAGAGATTTGGGACTGCTCAGCCTGGAGAACAGAAGGCTCTGGTGTGGCCTTAGAGCTCCTTGAAGGGCCCAAAAGGGGCTCCAGAAAAGTTGGAAAGGGACTAGGGATGGAGGGACAGGAGCCAGGGAATGGCTCCCACTGCCAGAGGGCAGGGATGGATGGGACATTGGGAATTCCTGGCTGGGCTGGGATTCCCAGAGCAGCCGTGACTGCCCCTGGATCCCTGGCAGTGCCCAAGGCCAGGCTGGAGCAGCCTGGGACAGTGGGATGTGTCCCTGCCATGGCAGGGGTGGCACTGGATAATCCTTAATGTCCCTTCCAACCCAGTGCAGTCTGGGATTTGTGATTAAAGTTCTGCCTGAGTAGGCTCTGAAATTCCACATCCCAAAGGAATCAGGGCGGATCTATAAACAATATTGGATGCTTTACCCTCATGTATATCAAGGTTTAACTTTTTAATTCTTCTCAGGCAAGTCTGTAGCAAAGTATGAATGTGTGGGTTACCACTTGACCTCCAGATGAGAGCAAAGAGCTTTTCAGTTCTAGGCATAAAATCTAAAATTTAAAATCTAAAAATCGGTGGACCCAGAAGTGTTACATATTTTAATGATAAAGCCAATGTAAAGAGCCAAATACCTCTGTTAATTTGCAGATAACGTGGTCCGTAAGGAACCTGAACAGCTTTTAGGGGCCAGGCCCTACTTTAAAGACAAAAAGCCTGGGATTTGTTAGGGGTGAAGGAGAAAAGTGATGGAGATGGACTTTGATGGGTCCCTTCTAATTCCATGATTCTATTCTATTCCATGATTCCATAGGTGACAAATGTGAGGAGGATATTCCATGATTGCATAAGTGACAGGTATGAGGAGGATATTCCATGGTTCCATGGGTGACAGGTATGAGGAGGATATTCCATGATTGCATAAGTGACAGGTATGAGGAGGATATTCCATGATTCCATGGGTGACAGATATGAGGAGGATATTCCATGATTCCATAGGTGACAGGTGTGAGGAGGATATTCCATGATTCCATAGGTGACAGGAATGAGGAGGATATTCCATGGTTCCATAGGTGACAGGAATGAGGAGGATATTCCATGGTTCCATAGGTGACAGATATGAGGAGGATATTCCATGGTTCCATAGGTGACAGATATGAGGAGGATATTCCATGATTCCATGGGTGACAGATATGAGGAGGATATTCCATGGTTCCATAGGTGACAGGTGTGAGGAGGATATTCCATGGTTCCATAGGTGTCAGATATGAGGAGGATATTCCATGATTCCATAGGTGACAGGAATGAGGAGGATATTCCATGGTTCCATAAGTGACAGGTGTGAGGAGGATATTCCATGGTTCCATAAGTGACAGGAGTGAGGAGGATATTCCATGGTTCCATAGGTGACAGGAGTGAGGAGGATATTCCATGATTCCATGGGTGACAGATATGAGGAGGATATTCCATCATTCCATAGGTGACAGGTGTCAGGAGTGGATCAGGCCACCCCTATTTCCATCGCCCTTGAGACTGAGCCCACAGATCTCCTTTTTCCTCACAGATAACTCAAAAAGTGCTGTTTTCCTTTCTGCTGCCTGCAACCCCATGAGCTCTGCCTCCCCAAAACCTGAAAAATCCCCAAACCTAAACCCAAAACAACAAAACAATCCCTGGGGAGAAGCCATCAGGGAGATTTCTGCCCGTGGGAGAAGCCTCACAAGACACCTGCAAAGCCTCTTTAGTTTCTCCCGGACTTTTTCTTATCGCAGCTGCTCCTCAATCCCATTTTTCTTTCATCTTCTGCTGTTCACCTCGGGTTCCTCCCACCCTCTCTGCTCCTTCCTTGGAGCCTTTCCTTGCCATTGATTTGCAGAGCAGTGCCAAGGGGTTTTGGCAGGGGAAGGGATGCAGATGCCTGCGAGGTGCCGCCGCGAGGCTGCGGAGAAGGGAGCAGGGAGGATCCTCGTGCCTGCCTTGGGTAACCCCAGCTCAGTAATTGAGGTGCCACTCATCTGCCAGCTAATTGTGCTCCAGCTCAAAGGCAGAGCCTCCCCTGGCGCCTCCTTTAAATAATTTGGATGTATATCCAGCAAGCTCTGGGTGTTTCATCTCCTCTCTTTCCTTGTGCCTATTTGTTTATTTGTCCTCAGGCTCCCAGCTCCCTGCAGTAAAAACCAGCTACTTCCTGCATGGCAGGTAATATGGAAATGGAGGGCTGCTTTTCCTTTCAAATGAATTCTGTGTTATTTTCATTTGTTTTTTTCCAAAATAGAAGCAGAAGATTCCTATCGGTGCCTAGGAAAATCATGGAGTAACTCCGGAGCAGTTTAAGGGTGCTATAGGGGATTTTTGGGGTCAGCAGCCTGAGTTTGACCTTCTGTGCAGGGACCTTTAGGTGCTGGAAGTGACCAGGGGATTTCTGACAGGCTGAGGCGTTCCCTTTCCAGGATAACAACCCTTGGGAATCCAGGGAAGTGCTGCCTGTTGTTTGCCTGAGCTGTGTCCTGGTGTTTCTGCTGTGCCACGTCCCAGCGCAGCCCAGTGTGACCCCCCAGGGCACTTGGTGGCAAGGAATGCTTTTCCCTGGGCTCGTGGGAGGGCATTTGGGGAGCCAAAATCACAGAGCAGGTCGTTTTCAATCTCGCTTGGGCCTGGCACAAGGAGCTCCTCTGCCTTTCTTAGTTTTCACAGCATAACTTGATTGCTCTGGTTTAGTTACCTGAATGTCAAATTTTAGTTGAGGTATGGAATAATTTCTGCTGATTCTGCAATTCTCCTTCCCATCCCAGAAAATCCATCTTGGGGCTTTCTGCCGTTCATTCTGCTAATCCATTTGTCATTGCTGAGAAACTCCTGGTGCTGTAAGGATTGCTCCTTTTAAGGAGGTGAATATATATTTGTCTTTCTCATCAGCTGAGACACAAATCAGAAAATCAGAGAATCCCAGACAGGCTGGGTCAGAGGGGACCTTAGAGCTCATCTTGTTCCAACCCCTGCCGTGGGTAGGGACACCTGGGGTGTCCAAGGATGTGGGTGAAGATGGGTCAGTGGAGTTTCTCCCCATCAGATGATGTCTTTACTGTGCACTGAGCACCATTTAGAGACACCTGAGTTGCAATCACAGGCAGGGCTTGGCTGAGCTGTGTTGGAGCAGGTCAGGTCAGCCCCGTGGGCTGCCCAGGTTAAAGGAATGTGACTCCTGCAGCTTGTCCCCTCAGGAAGGAAAGGTCCTGCTTTCTTCTCTTCTTTCCTCCACCTTCCCTGCTCCAGTCCTTGTCAGATCCTTCTCTTGTGGTTTTAACCTGGCAGAGAACTCTTTTCTTCTGAGCTCTCCACTGGCTCGTGCTGACCTGGTTCATGGGAGACGTCCAGGAGGCTGCAGGGAAGGGAGGGAAGGGCAGGACTGGGAGCTCTGTGCTTCAGCAGCACAAATCTGTGGATCAGCTTCGCTCCTGCAGCCCAGCAGGACTCCCCAGCTGAGGAAGGAGCAATTCCTGCTTGTTGCCTCTGGGACCTGAGCTTGTATCCAAACATATCGCTGCCTTCTGATGGAGAGAGTGATTTGCACAGGCCAGCAGTGGGGTTTCTGTGACACCCAGGAAACACCCCAACCTTCTCTTCCTGGCACACAGAATTTCAAACCAAAGCACCACAGGAGCCATTAGAAATTCCCATTCTGTTGCCTGATTATTTTGTTTGACTCTTCATTGTTACAAAGTCTGACAACACGCGAAGGGTCCCTGCGCACCACAACACAACATTCATCTGTTGGCAGCTCCAACATCCATCTGACAGCTCTACCCACAATTATCAAACCCTTTATTTGTTGTCTTGTTGTAGCACTTCTGATGATTATTTTTATCCTTTTGTCTGCCAGCATCAATAAAAACAACAGCTGAGGTTCACACGCCGTGACGGGAGTGTGGGAGCCAGGGGTTGGCTCTGCTGCTCAGTGGAGTGAGCACCACCAGCAGTGGCACGGGCTCTGTGTGTTAAAGCCCTGCTCCATAATTGAGAAGAAGGGGCAGAAATTCCAGAAATGCAGATTGACAAGTGCCTTGGCTCCCGAGTCCTCAAGGATTGTCACATGGCTGCGATCCTTCACTCGGTAAACACGGTGCTTTGACATTGTGGTTTTTTTTTTCATTTCTGTACCTTTAGAGAAAAGCTTTGCAACCACATGAACTGTAAAAAAAACACGGGTGCCACTCCATGGGCTGGATCAGTGGGTGGCAAGACATCTTTCTTTGCTAATAGTATTTCCTTACCAGTGTTTGCCAAGCCCTTTCTTTGTGCAACATTTAGGACACAAAAATAAGTGTTTACACAGATCAAGGAATTTCCCTTTGAGGGATGCAAAGGTGCCAAATATTTTCAGTAGATGAAATAAACTGGGAGAATAAGTAAGTGGAAAAATCACATCACTGCAGCAATTGATTGGTAAATAAAACCCTGGGAACTGGTGGAATGGTGATGTTGGGATCACAGGGAATTTCAGGCCGGGATGGCTGCAGTGACCACTCCATTGCAATTAATCATCCTTAATTGAAGCATCCCTCTGAAGGAGTTCTTGTGCACCTCAGCAGTGGGAGGTGCTGGCAGTTCTCCCCCAGTTCCCTTTGTTCACAGACCTCCAGGAGCATCATTTGCAAAGTTCACATTGACAAATCCCCGTGCTGGGTCCGTGGGCCTCAATCCATCACCAAATAACAGCATCAACATTTTTCCTGCCCTATTATCATCACTTCAGCTGCTGCAGCAATAGATCCTGCACCAATAAATCAAAGGGGATCATTTCAGATGGCCAGAAACATAAACAGCACTTTAAAAAATGTATCTTTTAGCTATCTCCTTTCCTCTTGCTGTCGGTTTGTTTGATGAGGCAAGAATAGCCTCATTTTCTGGGTTTGTCTCCATTTCCTCATTTACACAAAGCCAATCTGGTATTTCCCATTTTTTTTTAATCAGCCAACTCAAGGAGCCCTGAGCTACCACGTTCATTCTTCACTTTTTCTTTGCCTTTTGCTGCTCCTTTCAGTGAGTGTGGAATGTCCTGGTGGTAGGAAATTGCTGTATTTCCCCAGGCAACAGGTGCTTATCTTTGTGGTTACGACACAAACCTGCCAAAGCCTCTCTTGCACCCAACAGCTCTCACAGAAAAATTGGAAATCATGCTCTCCTTCAGTGAGGAATTCACTTTTTTAAAGGCAAACTGCAGCTGCAACACCTGAATTATGGCACGGTGAGATTTTGGTTTATAGCTCCCTGCTCCATTTTGCCATTCCCAGCACAAGCCATGTTTTTACTCTTTCCATCACCAGCCTGTTCCCATTCTCATGAAAGAGCTTTATGTGCTGAGTCCTGCCTTCCCTCCTTTCCACCCCACGTGCATCGTTAAAGGGGCTTTCTTAATTTCCTGTTTTAGGCTTTCCTCGGAGATTTCTCGTTCTGTTTTCCCTTCCCTGTAGCACACAAATATTCCTGCTGCCTGGAAAGAGCCTGACTGGGGTTTTTTTTTGCTGCAAGTTGGCAGCTCAGGTGATGACAATTGGCTCCTTCTGCGTGTTCCAGCTGCAGCTCTGGTGCCAGATGGCTCCACACACGTGCAGGGAGTTTACATTCGTGTTCCTGGGTGAAAAATATCCCACCTGGTGGTGGGGTTGGGTACTCCCATCCCAAACGAGCCACTGGCCTTGGCAAAGGTTCAGCTTTGTAGCTGGGACCCACCTTGCACAAGTTTATCAGAATTCAGAGAATTTGGGCAGAAAATTCAGGTTTGGAGTCTCAGGGATGACTTGGGAGGGGAGCAGCCTGCAGAGAAATGACTGAGAACAAATCACTGGATCCTTTTCTGGCTGAAAATGGTTTATTTTCCAAGATAAAACAAGTTGGGAACTGGAATTGTTGGCCCAACCAGAAAAATCTTTGTGTCATGCAGAATGAATTTTTTTCTTTCCATTTTCTATTTTTTTCTATTTTCTTGAAATAAAAATATATTTAACAGAACATTCCCATCCAGCTGAGAATCCCCCACTGGTTTGGGTTGGAAGGGACCTTAAAGCCCATCCCATTCCACCCCTGTGCCAGGGCAGGGACACTTCCACTGTCCCAGGTTGCTCCAAGCCCCATCCTGGGACGTTTCCAGGATGGAGCATCGTGACCCAACCCATCATGTAGCTGCTAGAAAATATTTCCTCTAATGACAACAATCATGCACAGGCCCGAACTTGCAATATCAGCATGAGCAGGAGCTGCACAAGGGCCCAGAGAGAGTGGGAATTTGGGAAGCGCTGACAGAAGAGCAGGAAATTTGTTCCATGTATTCCCAAAGTTACCTAGGAAGTCTTGGGAAGAAGTAGGAGCCCAGATAATGTTTGAGTTAATGTTGAAGAGAGGAGCACTACAAAAAATACTCCAAATTCCGTGTTTCTGGTGATTTTGCATTTCAGATGTTGGAGTTGAGAGTAGACAATGAAGGAATTTTTCTAACCTTCCCTACTGCCTGAATTTTCTCCGAGAAAACAACTGGATTCCTGATCACCTGCTACTCAGCACTCAAACCTCTGACCTATATTCAAATGAAAAGTGTAGAACTGAAAAAAAAAAAATCAGCATTTCTTTCACCCCTCGAGTAAACTGGTTTGACAGCTACATAAAATGATTTAGTTTTTTGTAATTCCAAGTATAGCAGGATTAGCCCTTCATCCTGTTGTTTCAGGATGCCTGCATTAATTATTTCTAGTCCTCTTTAATTCAACACTAAGCTCACATTTTCAGTTCAAGGGACTGGCCCGTTCCTAAATCATGTAAATATTATTCAGAACTAGGTGATACCCACGTGCAGAGCTGCCAAAGCACACTCATTTATTTTTTAACTTCTTAGTCAGCCAGGGAGCAAAACAATCCATGATTTATACAAGGCATTTAATGAATTTCATCCTTTCCCCGTTGGGGTTTCAATATTGCTGAGACACGGGCACGAGGAGAAAGAACAACAGCAGAAATCCCTAAGAAATGATCCTGCTGCATTCCTGAATTGTTCTGTTTGTGTGTGGAAGGGCCAAGCTGCTGCTTTTCTGTTCAAATCCGAAATGGAACAGGGCTGATTAAAGCCCACAGTGCCAAGGAGGGATTTGCTTTCTAGGACAAAACCATCCCTTTGAGGAACGTTCCCTGCTGGGCTGCCCATCACCTCCCAGCACAGCAGGGTCCACGTTTAATTCTCTCAAAACTTCCTGAAATCTTGCTGGGATTTCTGGGGATGCTGAGTGTGGTGGTGTTCGCAGGAAGAGACGAGAATGTTGACTCCATGTTTCAGAAGGCTGATTTATTATTTTATGGTATATATTATATTAAAACTATACTAAATGAATAGAAGAAAGGATTTCATCAGAAGGCTGACAAGAATAGAAAAGGAATGGAATGATAACAAAAGCTTGTGTTTTGGACTGACAGTCTGAACCAGCTGGGCTGTGATTGGCCATTAATTAGAAACAACCACATGAGCCCAATCCCAGATGCACCTGTTGCATTCCACAGCAGCAGATAACCATTGGTTACATTTTGTTCCTGTTGCATCCCACAGCAGCAGATAACCATTGGTTACATTTTGTTCCTGAGGCCTCTCAGCTTCTCAGGAGGAAAAATCCTAAGGAAAGGATTTTCCAGAAAATATCACGGCTACAGCTGAGCACAAACTTGGTATAGGTGGGAATTCAGTGAGGAGCTGGGGTTTAGGGAGGCACAGCTGGAAAGGTCTCTGTGCACATTCCCAGGCTGGGATTGCTGAGTGACCATGGGCAGGGCGGTGGATAAAGGGAATATTCCCATTTGTCCATCATTCCAAAGGTCAATATCCAGAAATCTGGGACTCTGTGGATAGGGCTGATTTCCCCAAGGCTCCAAAAAGCCTCACTTAACCCAAGCTTGTGCTGCTGCATTTCAGACACTCAGGACTTGCAGTTACCCATCTCAAATCCTTCCTGGTTTCACAGTCTGTGATTCCTCATACTTTACTTTGAGGTGGGAGGGGCAGAACTCTCCTAAATTGAGAGCAGCCTGATGGCTTCAAATCTGTGCAACTGTTCCAGCCTGAGCGTGGATTCCCTTTTAGACTGAGACTGGGGACAAAAGTCCTGCAGAGCTGGGAGTTCTCTGTGGCTTTTTGAGCTGACACGTACCCTCCAGCTTTGCCTTCTGTGACCTGTTCATGGTTCTGCTTCCAAACACCAGCCAGCTCTGGAATTCTCCAGGATTTCTGTTTGGGAGGTGGAGTTTTAGCTCAAGTAATGAAATACCACAGGGATATTTTCTCCCCAGCTCAGAGGGACCCCACGGAGGCACAGACTAAGCAGGTGTTCTAACTGCAGAGGTGTACAGCAAATAATTATTAGAGATCTTAATATTTATCTCCAGTAATAGCCATCCTTAGGACACAGCTTGTGCATTTGGAATGTGAGACACAGGGCAAATCCTGCTTTTTGATGGAATATTAACATCTTTCCATGATCTGTTAATTATTGGTGTTGGCCAGGTCATTGTTTTCTGAGAATCCTTGTTGGAAGGGGCAGCTATGAGGCAGCTGTGGTGAGCACTGTCCTTAATCCCAAAATCACAGCCCCCCAGATGGGTTTCAAGGTCTTTTCCATCCCAAACCAGTCTGATATTCTGAGTTTCTATTTAATTGCTTGTCCTGGTAATTATTGTAACTATTCTAAGATATGTTATCCAAATAAATTTCAAAATTGAGACCTAACAAAAATCAATACAAATTAACCCTGAACTTATTTCCTTTCTCTTTCTCCCCCAGAAGCAGGACAGTGAACTGTTCCCTAAAATCTAAAAGCAGCAAGAGCTGCAGTCCCACAGATCATATTTAAATCAGAATTTACTTCATACCAAGATGGATTTGCATTATGCATTTATCTGTTATCTCCCATTCAAAGGCAAAAAAGTATTATGTGTAACCAAAATTGTCATTGCATTTGTATTGGCTACTGGAATTTGATGCCATTTTGTATTTTAAGTAATCCAGGATGATAATTACACTTATTGCTTCCCTAACTGCACAGTTGCTATTCAGGGTAGCTCATGTATATTTTATGTATGTTCGGTATCAGAGCAGACCTTTTGCAAATTGATTCATTTGCATCATTATATCCTTCTTTCAGAAATCATTTTCTGATCATGAGGCAGAGACTTCTGCTGGAATCACAGAGATAATTCCTAGAACTCAGCCTTAGAGCTGGGGAAAGCTGAAAAAAAAAATGAAATTAATGACTATTTTATATTTTTCGATTTTGAAGTGTGAATTTTTGACAGCATTTTGTAGAAATTTTTCACAGAATAATGGCTTGGGTTGGAAGGGACCTGAAAGATCATCTTTCTCCACCCCCTGCCATGGGCAGGAACACCTTCCACTACCCCAGGTTGCTCCAAGCCCTGTCCAACCTGGCCTTGGACAATCCAGGATGGAGCAGCCACAGCTTCTCTGGGCATCCCACACCACTGAATTTTGCTTTTGTTCATTCACATTGAAAAAAAATCAAAAAGAACAAATTGTTTGGCTAATTTTTTTTTCCCATATGGAAAGGATCTCCAGCTGTGGGGCTGTGTGGGACATGTGCCTGTCCTGTGCCTCGGAGCCCTTCCTGGTCCCCCACCCCTTACCTAGCTTCCCCCAGCCACTCCCCAGATACCCTGATTTAAACCAGAAACCCATTAGAGGATCCCTCCCTCCCTCCCCTGCACAAATTGCCACTGCCTGAAGCTGAAGAGGAGCAAAACTGCTGGGTGAGTGGCAGATGAGAGCCTTTGAGAGGGTGATGCACTCTGGGCCTGCAGGGACAGAAGAAAGGGGCCAGAGCCCCACGTCAGCCTGTGCACTCAAACAGAGCCTGCAGAGGACCCAGCCCCTGCTGGTGCTGCTGCTGCTGCTGCTGCTCAGGCTTGGGGAGAAGATCCTCCCACACTGGCAGGGTGACAACTGCATTCATCTGCAACATCTGAGGGAACCGACTCATTTGATGTTTTGTTTTGAAAAAATTATTGAGGACTGTTTTGTATGCAAAAAGAGTTGAGTGGTTTTTTTTTTTTTTCCTTTCCTCCTCCTGCCTCTGAGTCCCAGATAAGTGAAATTATGCTTATCAGAGGTCCTACATTTAAAGTTGTTTTAAAAGGTGTTGTGACACATGGAGGGAACATGCAGGGTTTGTCTGGGCTGTGAAGAGCCTTACTTTGCTTTACTCACTCTAGACATGGGCAGCCAGCAAAGAGTTAATTCCCCTTTTTGCTCTTCTCCTGAAATAAGCTAAAATAAACTTTAGGTGGATATAGCCTAATTTTTTTGGCCTATCTCTGATAGGCTAAACCATCTAGCAGATGTATGGGCAAGGAACAGGTAACTGAAATGGGCAGCAATCATTTTTCATTTATTTTGGAAAAGCAAAGGAAACACAGCCAGGACACAAACACCACACAGTTTAATGCTTCAGTTTGTTACAGCATGGGAAGGGAAAATGAAACTTATTTCTAGGAGTGATTATGGAGAAAATGCCTATTTACATGTCCAGGAATTTTTAGGCACCAAGAAGGGGTTTCCTTAAGCTATCACTCAGTTTTGTGTTTTTATCCTAAATCACACCCTACACAGAACAGATCTCAACCCAAACATCAGTTCATCCCTTTTCTCAAAGGAACAACTTCTTAATATCTCCTTTGCATAAAATTTGAGGGCCCCTGCCTTGTGTTATTGAGCGCTGCTGATGGTCTTTTGATAGCTCTGCTTTTTAATAAGCTGCAGATTATCTCATCTGCGTGTGTACAGCAGCATATTTCAGAGCATAGGTATGGAAGGAGGAAAGTTGGATTGGCAGCACATGAAAGGGAGCTGAGAAGCTTCAAAGGGCAGGGAGAGAGAGGCAGAAAGCAGAGAAAAGGCTCTGGAAGGTATTGGGATGAGAAGCTTTTGAAATATAGATAACCTACAGCAGAGAGCAGCTCTGCTCTCCCAGCACTAATAATTACACAGATAAGAGGGTGAAGTGAAAGGAAGCCAGGAGATATGGACAAAGTTCAGGATAAAACATCCTGGAAGGAAGAAGCCATGGAAGTTTTATTCTGGAAGAAAGTCAGGTGAAGCCCAGGTTGGAAATGGTTGAGAATGTGAAATGCTTGTGACAAACCTGGGGACGCACAACGAGATCAGCCCCAGCCCTGGGAGTGCTTTGATGTGACCAGCACAAGTCTGAAAGCTCAGGGGACAGAATCTGAGAATCAGGGAATATCCTGAGTTGGAAAGGATCATGGAAACAGAAATATAATAATAAAACCAGAAATAAATGATAAAGTAATGGGCAAAACTCAAGACATCAATTCCCAACAGTGGGAGAATTGAAGGTCCTGGTGACAAAACAGCCACAGGGATGACAAAAAGCCCAGGAAAGGTGAGCTGGGTCATCCCTGCTGAGGCTGACAGTGCCACAGCCTGGTGCTCCATTCCACAGACACTTTGTGACAATAAAACACTTGGCACAAGGAAGGAGAATTCCTCAGGTACTTCACTTCTTCATCCACTTCAACCAGTGTGTGAAAAAGCCAGCCTGGAGTCATCACAACAGTGAGGATCCTTGTAGGAGGGGGAAAAAATACATTAAAAAAATCAATGCACCTACAGAGGAACTGCCTAATAACGAGGAAGATAATTAAAAGGAAATTAAAGGAGCAGCTAAGAGGAGAATATGTTTGTAGGCGGCTTAGATGCTTTAAGGGCAGCAACTTATTTTACTACTCAACACAAATATGCACAACATAATTATTTTCAGGAAGATATGCCAAAAAAAATATATAAACTGACATACAAAGGAGTTATTAGGTTTGGTTTGGGTTTGTTTTTTTTTTTAAAGGAAAAAAATGCAGCCTCTCAATTTAAAAGCGAAAGGGAAGCCAAGCAGATTCCGAGCACTTACTGGATGTGGAAAAGCTACTAACAAAAAGTTTTCTGAGCAGATCAGAGGCAGGAAGCTTGCCAGGGGAGCAGTCAGGCTGATGGATGATCAAGGCATAACAGGAGCACTAAAGGAAGATAAGGCCATGGATGAGGAGAGAGATGAGTCCTCACTGCTGTTCCCTGCTGGAGCCTGGGGACAGCTCCGGGCTGGAGCTGCTTTAGTGGGAACACAAGAAAAAAAAAATAAAATCAGAATATGCTGAGTTGGAAGGGAGCTCAAGGATCATCCAGCCCTGCTCCTGGCCCTGCACCCCAACAATCCCACCCTGGGCATCCCTGGGAGTGTTGCCCAAACGCTCCTGGAGCTCTTGGGAATGTGATCATTCCCTGGGGAAGTCTGGGCAGTGCCTGAACCCTCTGGGGGAAGAACCTTTCCTGAAATCCAACCTGACCCTCCCTGGCACAGCTCCAGCCATTCCCTGGGTCACTGATCACCCTCTTCTTCCCCTCCTCAGGAAGCTGTAGCTGGGATGGGCCTCAGGCTCCTCTCCTCCTCCAGAACAGACCCAGAGCTCTCAGCCCCTCAGCACCTTCACTGCCCTCCTTTGGACCCTCTCTGATAGTTTAACATCTTCCTTATCTTGGGGTGCCCAGAAGTGCACCTAACACTCAAGGTGTCCTCTGAGCAGAGAGGGGCAAAGCACCAAATGCTTTCAAGCAGGAGTAGGTGGAAGTAGGAGTTCCTCAGAGGAGCAGCTGCTCAGGGGCATCTGAGCTGCTGGCCCAGTGTTTTGTGAGTGATTTTCCCAGGGTTACCACATCCATCAGAGAAAAGTTATCCCAGAGAAGCTCTGTTTGCTGTGTTGTACCCATATCTTTGCTGAACATTACATGTGGATATTCCACTTTGTCCCTTTCTGGGCCTTCCAAACTGCTCCTTGCTCTTGCTCTGATTCACACAAGATCCAGGCAGCACCAAGCCCAGATATGTTGCTCCACACAAGTCAACTAATCTTTAAAAATGGGCTAAATCCCAAATTAGAATGATTTCAGCAGAGTGAAGCTTAGAAGACAATTGCTATAATTATGCAAATGTAAACAAGTGAAAAGCCTTAACACAATATATACAAAATAATGATTAAAAGGAATTAGCGTTGGGAATTAGCAGAAATTGGGCATTTGTGTGTAATAATAGGGCTGGAAGTTAATGATCCAGAGGGAAACAGTTTTGCCAGTTGATATTAAAGCTTAGATAATCTCTTGTTCAGTAACTTCACACTTGTATTTGTTTAGGATTGCAGCCTGTGCCTGTATCACCATATTGGAATTCCAATCACTCACCAGTTTTTAATTAGGCAGTAGAACTGATACGATAATTGTGGCATGAATTGATTATTAACTGAAGTTTGTGTGATAATTAATAAGAAAGTTCTTGAACAGAACACAAATGACACAAAAATAACATAAGCCTTCCCAAACTGGAATTAGCACAGCGTGGTGGTGACCCAGAGTTTTAATTGTCAATGTGCATTTAAATTCCCTCTATCCAGCCCAGTGCTTGAAATCTTTATCAGTAGCTGCCAATAAAAGAAAATTTATTTGGTTACCGAGGCCTTTTTCCAGGCTGTGAGATTTTCAGCTGATCTGCCAAAGCAGCCTGGATTCTGCAGGGCCAATAATTGATCAGGGTTCTGCTTTTTGTGCTCTATTTCTGTTCTGCTTTTATGGCTCCAGGCAGGAGCACAATCCCCAGAATCCCATAAGTGTATCTGTGCTGGGTGGGCACTTTGCTGCTCCAGAGTATAGAATATTTTATTCTACTGTGCAGTATTTATATGTCTGGTGTTCCATTGCTCTGCTTGTGGGTGAAGCATTGTCCTGGAAATATTTAAGGATAATTTTTGGAACTGCTATCTCCTAATAATAAAACTGAAAGGTTCAGAGAAGCTGTGGCTGCCCCTGGAAGTGTCCAAGGATGGGGCTTGGAGCAACCTGGGATAGTGGAAGGTGCCCTGCCCATGGCAGGGGTTTGGAACGAGATAAGCCCTAAAATCTCTCCCAACCCAAACCATTCCATGATTAAGTTGTGCATGAGTTTTGTGGCAGAAGCTGATCTGTCTGGAATTCTGCTATCCCAAGTGAGGCTGGGGACATTTTCTCCTGCCCCCTGAGCAAACACACACTGAGGGACAGTCACTGCCCTGCAGAACTTGAAACCCAGACCTGGTTTGGAGAGGCAGAAAACTTTCTACAGAATCAGATCTCCTGTAGCCCCTCCTTTCCTCAACCAGAGCTCTCAGGGAGGAGCCCCAGCAGCAGTGCTGGCCCTGAGTCACAGCCAGTTCTCCTGCCCTGGTGGGACACCCAGAGAACATGGGAATTGTGTGGCCCAGCAGAGACTGCCAGGCCTCTGCCAGAGCTGGCCCTGAAGCTCATTAAACACAATGAGAGTGGCCTTAAGTGGCCGTGGGAGCAGCTGTGGCTGGGCTCAGTGCCTGCCCAGGAGCTGAGGGATGGCTCAGGCAGCTGATCCTGCTGCAAACTCCTCTTTGGTTGCATGTTCCTCTCTGTCTCCTGTCAGGTTGGCATTTAGCTCATCAGCTCCTGGTGTGGGTTACACAGCTGTGAGTGCTGCTGCAAGGAAGGGCAGAGGCTGGAGGCTCATCCTGGAGAGGGGCAGAAATTTCAGTTTGTATTCTTACAGAATTTTTTGCAGTCCTTACTATTCTAATCATGAAATGACTCTTTCGTTTGAAACTCCTCTTTTGCTTTGTGATATCAAACTGTATAAGAAATGTCTCAGCTCTTCATCATGGAGTCTGGTTAAACACAGCAGGGAGTTTATTTGGCTTGGAATTTAATCAAAATGTCAGAATTCATCCAGAAATGCAACAGCTGTCCTTCCTACAGCTGTGGCCAAAATGGATGGGAAGTGTAATTTTTCCAAGATTTACCTGTAATTCATTTTGGAAAGGTGAGACAGGAGGCACCAAACCAAGCAGGTTTGTTTGGGCCTGGAAATCCCTTTATGGTGCAGGGAGGTCCTGAGGACCTGCTCTGAACATTAATTAGTGACTCTTTGACAGTTTAGTGATCACTCTTTGCCCTTTACTTTTACATACAGCCCAGTTTGGGGGGAAAAAAAAGATGGGAGTAAAGCTCTGCCAGTGCTCCACTCTTTCTATAAATCCATGTCTGGGAATGTTCATATTCTGTGAAGAACATCCAGGTGTGGATGCTCTGTTGTCCTCAGCTGGTGCAGCTGATGCCAGAGCCACCTTGCTTTGCAACAAGAGGCTTTTCCTGGGATTTGTGACATGTTAGAATGAGAACTCCAGAGGTTTGATGCAATGGATGGAAGGAAGGAAGACAAATAAGGAGGAATCCCTAGGCTGGAGTGTGCTCAGAGCTGCATCCTTCCTTCTCCAAAGGCAGGCAGAACCTTTGCAGGGGTTGGGAATACTGGCAGAAAATGGAGTCGGACCTGATGATCCTGTGGGTCCCTTCCAGCTCAGGATATTCTCTGCTTCCACGGGCTGGCAGAGCAGCATTTGAGATAAACTCTCTCCTTTGGAGCTGAGGGAGCAGCCAGTGCCAGCTCCGGTAGCCGCCGGGAAGGAGCAGGAGATGCTCCATCATTCTGCTCCCTCTTCTGAGGAACATGGCAGGCTGCTCTCCCAAACCTCAGGCATGTGCCAGCAATCTTCAAGTACTCAGAAAAGCCCAGAATGTCCCAAATCTAAAATTCTCTCATTTCTTCCAGTAATGAATTTTGAAAATAATTTCTAGCCATTATTACTTTTGGGTAACAAGCAATTTTTATTACAGGCCTCAGGAGCAAGTCTCCTCCTCCTCCTATCTGTACAAACAGCTATAAACTGACTGCATTTTAATAACTTTTTTCCAAGAAGTTACAAGGTATTTCATTAAAATGTCAACTTTTTCTTTCATATATTTTATGATTCTCTTTCTTCCTTCTGCCACAAATATGTTGTTGCCAACATCATCATGACACAGTTTGCTGCCAAGACTATGGAAAGTTAAAAAAGGAAAGGAAAAATGAATTTCTCTTCACTTTTTAGGTAAAACTCTTCCAGCACTAGGGGCTGAGAAAGCAGTCAGAAATATCTGAAGTGCCAAAGACAAATGTTCAGAGTGCCAGAGCGGCGACATGAAAACATGGAAGCAGTACCAGGGAGCGATCCTGTGCGAGGGGTGATCAGCTGGGGACATCTCCTTTTGCCCTTTGGACATTCCAGGGGCTCCTCCCGGTGTTTCTGCTGGGATCAGAGCAGCCCACACTGCCTGGGAGAGGTTTAGCACAGCAAGCCAGCTCCAGTTTGCAGGAAACCTCGTGTCCTTCCCACCAAGCCATCTCCAGCTGCTGCACAGAGCCCTTTGTGCCCTCCTGCACACCCCAGGGCTTGCCCTTCAAATCTGTCCCCCTGCTGTCCCTCAGAGGGTCCCCAAACCCAGCTCCAGCCATCTGCTCTTGCCTGGTTTAATGAGGAAGGGGCTGCTTCACCCTCCTTTAGCTGGGAATGGGGGGAAGGACCGGAATCCCCTCAGTTTCACCTCTGGGAAGAGCCAGGAGATGTGACTGTGTTTGCTACTCAGGTGCCTTAACACCTCAGTAATTAAAGCCAGCCTGGCTCAGCACAGGGAGTATCCCTCATTTTCAGCCCTTCAGCAGATGGATCCTCGCTGGAATTTTGTTATTGCCTCTGCTGTCCCAGTGCTGGGGCTGCTCACTGGCCAGGGAGACATTAAATTAGCTTTGTGCCCAGGATTTCTGGACTTCTGCCTTTGCAAATCTCCATTTCTGAGCGCGGAGGATCCTTGCTGGCATCCTGAACACCTAATTACACTTTAAAGCATCTTAAAAACTTTCAGATTCCCAAGTGTAATTTCCTACTCGGCTGGAGAGAGAGGAACAAATGTTATTTCCACTGGTGGTGAACCAGCTGTGGGTTCAGACTTCCCAGCACTGCCCTTGGCACTGGGGAGCTTTGGGTTCAGCTGGTTGAGTTTGTTGGTTTTTTTTTGAACAGTGCAAAATCACTTTCTTGGAATTTCTCTGCTTTGGTGTTGCCCTCACCCCAGAGACCTTCTTTTAAAAGTGATTTAATTTCTTTTCCTCTGCCTTATAGGCCACAGCTTGATTTTTCTTGCACTCCTGGGTCTTGAAGCAATTTTACAGGGGAGGCAAGGAGTTGCTGAAGGGACCTGTTTTGTTTACATTATGTAAAGTTGGGAATCTGCCATCAGAGCAATCCCACGCATCCCATGCAGCGTTGCAGGCACTCAAGGGCGTGGATGGATCAGATAAAAGGAGGTGGAGTTTTCAGCAGAGGGCTGGGACTTGCCCAAACGAGTTAATTACACATTAACTGCGTCCCACTTTCCCAATACAGAAACGTTTGTAATTAACAAAAAGAAAAAAAAAAATTAGCGTGTAATTCAGAGCTGGCCTTGGGCCGTTCTGTCACATTCCTGACTCTGGGACCCGGCCACTGCCTCATCCCCTCTTCCAGCTGTGATGCAAGCAGCACTGAGGAGAACATCCCTGGAATTTGCCTACACCCACTGCTCTATTTTAGGCTCCCACCTCATGGAAATAATACTGGCAAACATCACCAATACCTTATGGAAATAGGGCTGATTGAGATGTAGCATTCACGGGCTCCTTCCATGGCCAGGTGACCTGGCTGGTGGAGGAGGGAAAGGCTGGCTGTGAGTCCACCTGGACTTCAGCATGGCCTTGGACACATCTCCATGGCATCTCCTGGAGGAGCTGCAGGCCAGGCTTGGGCAGGGTCACTCTTCCCTTGGTTGAGAACTGGCTGTTGGCTGGGCCTGGGGAGTGGTGCCACATCCAGCTGGTGTCCCATCACCAGTGGTGTCCCCAGGGCCTGTGGCCAGCCCTGTTTATTGTCTTTATTGATGATGTGAGCGAGGGGATTGAGGCACCCTCAGGAAAATTGCTGTGGACACCGAGATGGGTGGGGGTGTTGGACTGCTGGAGAGCAGGAGGTCCTGCAGAGGGATCTGGACAGGCTGGAACATGGGATGAGGGCAGGAGGTCCTGCAGAGGGATCTGGACAGGTTGGAACTGTGGGATGAGGGCAGGAGGTTCTGCAGAGGGATCTGGACAGGCTGGAGCCATGGGATGAGGGCAGGAGGTTCTGCAGAGGGATCTGGACAGGCTGGAACATGGGATGAGGGCAGGAGGTTCTGCAGAGGGATCTGGACAGGCTGGAACATGGGATGAGGGCAGGAGGTCCTGCAGAGGGATCTGGACAGGCTGGAACTGTGGGATGAGGGCAGGAGGTTCTGCAGAGAGATCTGGACAGGCTGGAACTGTGGGATGAGGGCAGGAGGTTCTGCAGAGGGATCTGGACAGGCTGGAGCCATGAGATAAGGGCAGGAGGTTCTGCAGAGAGATCTGGACAGGCTGGAACTGTGGGATGAGGGCAGGAGGTTCTGCAGAGAGATCTGGACAGGCTGGAACTGTGGGATGAGGGCAGGAGGTTCTGAAGAGGGATCTGGACAGGCTGGAACTGTGGGATGAGGCCAACTGGATGAGGTTCCGGGCCAAGTGCTGGGTCCTGCCTTTGGGTCACAGCAACCCCCTGCAGCTCCAGGCTGGGGCAGAGGGGATGGAAAGCTGGGAAAAGCCCTGGGGGTGCTGGTGACAGTGGCTGGACACGAGCCCAGGGGTGCCCAAGTGAGCAGGAGGCCCCAGGGCTGGCACTTCTTTTTTCCTTCACATTTTCTCCCACTTTTTGATTTTCCCCTCATGGCAGGAGAGATCCTGAAGGGAATGGAGCTGGGAAGGGGCTGGAGAATCCCTGAGGGAGCTGGGAAGGGGCTCGGCCTGGAGAATGGAGGATCCAAAGGGAAAAGCTCTGCAGCAGAAACTTCCCCAAACTTCCCGCACTTTTTTTCCCCTCACATTTTCTCCCACTTTTTGATTTTCCCCTCATGGCAATGGAGACCCTGAGAGGCTGGAGCGGGGCCAGGGAAGGGAACGGAGCTGGGAAGGGGCTGGAGAATCCCTGAGGGAGCTGGGCAGGGGCTGGAGAATCCCTGAGGGAGCTGGGCAGGGGCTGCAGAATCCCTGAGGGAGCTGGGCAGGGGCTGCAGAATCCCTGAGGGAGCTGGGAAGGGGCTGCAGAATCCCTGAGGGAGCTGGGCAGGGGCTGCAGAATCCCTGAGGGAGCTGGGCAGGGGCTGCAGAATCCCTGAGGGAGCTGGGCAGGGGCTCAGGCTGGAGCCAAGGAGGATCCCCAGGGATCTTTTCCCTCTCTGGAATTCCCTGCCAGGAGGGCACAGCCATGGGGGGTCGGGCTCTGCTCCCAAGGAACAGGGACAGGAGCAGAGGGAACGGCCTCAGGCTGGCCCAGGGCAGTTCAGGGTGGGCACAGCAGGAATTTCCCCATGGAAAGGGGGCTCATGCTTTGGAAAAAGGGAGGTTTGGAGTGCCCATCCCTGGAGGTGTCCCAGGAATTCCTGGAGGTGGCACTCAGGGCTCTGGGCTGGGGACAAGGTGGGCATGGGCACAGCTGGGACTGGATGACCTTGGAGCTGTTTTCCAACCTTAATGATCCTGTGATTCTGTGGAATAGATTTGCAGTGATGTGTGCAATACACAGGACATTAATTTCCTGGGATTGTCTCAAGCAGAGTGTTGCAATTGTGAACTCCATAATGCATATAAAAATCCATATTCCCATACTTTTCATTTCCAGCCCCAACAGCCTCCATGTAGACTATTTTCCACGTCACAGGCAGCTGGAGTCAATGACTCTCCCATGTACTTGAGACATCAGCTCTCCCCCATGGAATATTGATTTCCAGGAAATAATCTTCATGCAGCCATCTTTGCTTAAATATCACATCAAGTTATTCCCTCACTCAAAAAATAATGCACATTCCTGTTGTATTCTACTGCAAACTGAATGTATTGCTCTGTTTAGTGAAGTGTTTAAACAATAAGGGATCAAAAAATATGGGGATGTCTCCATACTATGGAACATTTTTGTATTTACGTCCCTGTTACTAAACATGAGTGGAAATTTAATGCTTTTGGAGCAGTTGGAACTGTGAAATAGAGCAAAAAAGCACAGGGCTGGCAGCTGTTTTAATGCACTGTGAAGCCAGGAAGTTGTTTAGACTGGGTTTGAACTTGGCCAGCACACAGAGACACAGATATCGGTCAGAAAAAGGAGATATTTAAAGATCTGTTGGGTCAGGAACACATTTTATGGCATCAAATATTTAATATTATCTAAGTAAATAAAAAATCGCATGGAAGGGAAACAAGGTTAAAGCGAAACTTTATGGCTGATCTCTCGTGCCATTAAAAGATAATGTTTTTCAGAGTTAAAGGGGATATTTTCCAGCACACACGTTGCAGACTGTGCTGAACCTTTCTTCCTTGCTGCTCTGAGACTGCTGTTTACACCACATACAATTTGTTAGAGAATGCAGAGAATATTTGCTTCTTTACTTAGGTGATTTTTTTTGTTTTAATTTAGAAATGCAGCTTTTTTTTTCTTTTCTTTTTTTTTTTTCCCTGTTAAAGACCTTGAGATGAACCTTGAAGTTCTTCAAGCCAAGGGAGGTTTTGTGGGGTTCTCCTTTCCAGCCCCTTCCACCTCACCACATATCCAAGAACCAGAAGAAAACATGGCCCATTTTAATGGTTAAATGGACAAATGTTTTATACTGGTTGGATTAGAGGATCTAAAAGGTCTTTTCCAACCTCCATAATTCACCCCACAAGTCTCTCCTTGGCTGTGCCAGTGAGATGCTGTGTCTGCACTGAGATTTTCCCTGTTTTTCCCACCTTTGCTGGCAAAAGTGACTGAAACAAAAGAGGAGGATTTAATATTCTATAAACCCCACTGTGGAATAGGTGAAATGATTCTTTTCCCTGGCAGAGCAGCAGCTGGATTTGGATCCAGTCATTGTTTTCAGTGGATTGATTAAACTTGGATCTTAACCTCCAAATGCGGAGTCAGCAGGAACTGTCAGTGTCCAGCACTTCCCAGGTGATTTCCCAGCTGTAGAAGGCAACAGATTCCAGTTTTGTGGCAACAGAATCCATCTTTGGCCTCAGATGGATAAAGAAAATGGCATTTCAATTTGGATATCATTTGGCTGTGAAAATTAATTTTCAGAATATTTTTTATGTGAAAGTCTGACTTTAAACCAAAGGAAAAAACACATCCAAAACCTGAATCCAGGATGATTTTTCACCCTCTTTTTCATCTCACACAAGGAAAATTTCATCTCAAAAATTTCAAGGAAAATTTCATCTCAAACAAGGAATTTTTGGGGAGCAGTGCAGCTGTTGCAGCAGCCACAGATGAAATTATCTCCTGCTCAGAGAGAAATGCGAAATGAAATGCCATATTTTTGGATTGTTAAGTGTCACTTCAGTGAAATGTACTCATGGCTGAATAGCTCCCGTTTATTTTCTAGGGATGGTTAAAAATGAGGAAATTGTGACAATTCTTGAATATTTTCAATTGCTTTTCCTTCTGTTGTTCTTGCTGAATGGGGAGAATGCCTTTATATTTGTGCCTTCGCAGGGAAAATATTCCAAATGTTTGGTTTTGCCTCCACTTCACCTCTTTTCCCCCTTTTCCTCACATTTGCTGCTGAAAAGAGGAGGAAGTTCAGGCATGGGGAATGAGGACATAAGGGAAAGTGGGGGGAGAGAGCAAGAGAAAACCAGAAATGTAGTTTATTCAAAGGAAATTATAAAATGGAAGATTGTGACTTGGAAATGGATATTTTCAGTGAAAAAGCTTAAAAGGATTGAAGGGAAGGGAGGGAATGCTTAATCAAATGTGGTTTTGGGGACTGCCTTGTCCTGAGGAACTCCTGGTCAACCAGCAGAGAAAGCAGGAAAAATATCAATGATTTTTGGGAGAATTGGTGCTGATCCATGAAGAAAATGAAGGCAGAGCCATGGGGAGCGGAGAACTTGGGCTGCCCCAGCAGCAGGTTCAGCTCAGGGAGAGCAGGAAGGTGAAATAGCACAAATAGAGGAGAGCTGCCCTCAAATCTGGGTCCCGCATCAGGAGGGCCCTGGAGCTGCTGGAGAGAGCCCAGAGGGTCTCACGGAGCTGCTGCAGAGCTGGATCCAGGCTGGGAGAGCTGGGAATGTTCCCCTGGAGAAGGGAAGGCTCCAGGCAGAGCTCAGAGCCCCTGGCAGGGCCTGAAGGGGCTCCAGGAGAGCTGGAGAGGGACTGGGGACAAGGGATGGAGGGACAGGAGCCAGGGAATGGCTCCCAGTGCCAGAGGGCAGGGATGGATGGGACATTGGGAATTGGGAATTCCTGGCTGGGCTGGGATTGCCAGAGCAGCTGGGGCTGCCCCTGGATCCCTGGGAGTGCCCAAGGCCAGGCTGGACAAGGCTTGGAGCACCCTGGGATCATGGAAGGTGTCCCTGCCCATAGCAGGGTCACTGGAGGGGCTTTAAGGTTCCTTTCAACCCAAACCATGCTGGGATTCTGTGATTCTTTGAAAGAATAAAAGGCAGAAATCAGATATTTGTGTGCGGCTTGAGTGAAAGGGAAGAAGGGAAAAAACCCATAAATAATTAATAAATCCCCCCAAATGTCTGTGAAAATACCAACAATTATCAACATAAGAAAGGAAGAGCTGCTTTATTTCAGTCCTTGTTTCAAAGGAACAGGAGACTGCCTGTGACACCACAGTCTGATGGGTTTTTTAAGGTTAAAAATAGCTCAGAAGAGCCATTGAGATGGATTATGGACTGGCTTATGGAGATGAAACCCAGGGTGTCAGGGAAGGAGAGAATTCCAAGTGAGGAGGGGAAGCAAGTGGGGTCAGTGCCATGGGCCTTTCTCCTGCTCGGTCCGGAGTGGGGATGACCTTGGTGAAGGAGAAATTTCCAGATAGATTTGCACAGTTCTGATCACACCAAGCTGGGGAGAGGCAGCCAAACACCACCAAGCAGGCAGACAAGTCAAGAGAGTTGAAGTTAATTATAAAGATGAAGCAGCTATTCGTGTCATTTAGCATATGGCACCGTGGCTTTGAACTATTGAGATGAGAACTTTATTTAGGGGACAGCAGGGATCTCATGGCCACGCTGCACCAAGCTCTGGGTTCAGAGTCAGGAGCTGACAATCAGATGTGTGGATGGGCTGCTCTGACACTCTCTGTCCTCCAGGATGTTCTGGGGAAAAGCTGAGCTTCAAAGAGCTCCATCAAAAAATAACATTTGGGGAAACGGAGCGAGCGGGGCGGCGAGATTTTCTGATTCCTTTTTCGGGTTGGAGTGTGTGCCTTTGAGTGTTTGGCAGCAAGTGAATGTTCAGTGGCTCAGGGGTGTGATGATGCTCTTTAAAGGGAAGCACTGTGCGATCATGAGGATGGACTTCATCCAGCAGATCTCTGCCGCAAACTTCTGTGACATGGACACGATCCCAAAACTTTGGCTGCCTTTTCAAAGTCACTCAACTTCCCAGGGCAGCCAGAAGGGGCTGAGCACCTCCTAAGATGTGTTTGCTCAAGATGTTTACAGAGCTGTCACCCAAGAATGGCTCTGGACCCAAATACTCCCTGAAGCTCAGGCTCAGGACCAAGCTGAGCTCTGTGACTTCTGCTTCTGGTCATCCAAGCAGAGACCTTCCCAGGATTTCACTGCTCTGGATTCCACCTGGAACTGGGCACAGGCAAGGAGTGTGAGTGGTAAGAAGTGACCAAACTTTTCTCAGACCTGGAATTTGTTCCAGCTTTGGCACATTTTGCCCATACTGATTTGTCCATCCCTAATGCAATGTAAGTAGCATTAAGCCCTTTGTGAGTTATGTGATGTTTGTAGAGAAGCATGGAGAGCCTGGCTTCCAAAATCAATATATAACCCCTTGCTATTGCATAGCAAAGCTCATTTCTGTTTGGACACATCCTCAAAGTAAGATGTAGACTCCATTACCTCACATGCTTTTTAAATTCAAACACAGCAATTGATGTATTGGTGAAAATGTGAAGCCGTGATCTTTATGAATGCCTTTTGGCACACATTTATCAGAAATCCCTGGGTTCATTTGCTTGTTTCATTTAGAAAGGGTCTGTAGATTGTCATGGTTTTGGACAAACTGAGTTGCTGAACAAGCTCTTGGTGGCACTGCTCAGTGCTGAGGGGCTGCCCAGAGGCCCGGTCTGGAAAAGGCATTTTAGTTTTCACAAAGATTTTTATTAAAGGATATTTCTAGAGGGGTCGTGTTCCCTCCAGCTCCTGCCCAAGGCCCAGGACCCCCTTTCAGCCCACCTTGGGACTGTCCCTGGTGATGCTCTTGGATTCCATGTCCCCATCCATCCCCATCCCCATGGAGCTGTCCAAAGCGCAGGGCAAATTATAAAGGCAATTCCCATTTCAAAGGTCTGATCCCCACCTTTGGCTAAGATCAAATCCAATTTAAACTATCAGCATTTTTTTGTTTAAATTTAGCTTTTTAAACAATTCTCCCTAACATGAGAAAGAAAATAGAGTCTCTGTCTCAGCTGTCTCAGCCTGCCCTGCAGAATAATGTCTCACCTAAATCTGTTTATCAGAATGGTTTTAAAGTATTTACACCTAAACTTACAGGTTTTCCAACACACCTGAAACTGCAAACAGAGAGATTGTGAGACTTTTTCTTTAATCCAGTGCATTAGAGTCACCTTTAGCTCATTTCATCAAAGCTGGGTTTAAGATGGCAGAGGGACTGCATTGACAGCAAAGGCGAAATGGAGAAAGTGAAAAACTCTGAAATTTTTGTGTTTGCCTTTTTTTTTTTTTTTTTCTGTTTAACCCAGGGGGAATCCATTGGGTGGATGAGAAGTCATTAGAAGCTAAACTAAGTTTTCACCTTTGCCAGCAAAACCAAGTCCTGAAGGCTTCAGTCTGAGCAGCCCTGACGAGCCCTAATGTGTCCTGACACCGCTGTGGCTCAGCTGTCCCTGCTCCCTGCAGACCTGGCACTGAAGTGAGGGAAAAAGGCAACGGCACTGAATTCATGACAAAAGGCAAACTCCTGTCCCCCCGTGTCTGTGATGGCTGTGGGAGGCAAATCTGGCTGGTTTTACCCCAATCTGGGGATGCTTTTCCTGCAGTGAAAGGTGCTTTTCTTGCAGTGCTGCCAGCGGTGTGCCAGCACCTGTGGGGACATTCCCATTGCCAACAAGGAGGACCCTTTCACCTCTCTGGAAAGGGGATTGGGGGTCAGCATTCCCATTTCTTTCCCCAGATGTGCTATTCTGTTCCTCTCTGTGCAGTTTTCTTAACATGGTAAACTGTTGTGCAGTGACACGAGGAAGGGTTTAGAAATGCTGAAATCAAAGTTTGTGGAATCCTTGAATGGTTTGGGTTGAAAGTGACCTTTAAATTCATTCATTTCCAACCCCCTGCCATGGACAGGGATATCTTTCACCATTCCAGGCTGCTCCAAGCCTCATCCAGCCTGGCCTGGGACACTTCCAGGGATCCAGGGGCAGCCAAAGCTTCTCTGGGCACCCTGTGCCAGGGCCTGCCCACCCTCACAGGGAACCATTCCTTCCCAATATCCCATCTAAAGTGTTTGTTTTAGCCTGATGCTGGATTTTGTTGCACCACACAGGAGACTCTTCACAGTTTGCCTTGGGCTGTGAGTAAATCCTGTAGCTTCATTCCTTATCCCTTCATCCCTCTCCCCAGCACCAAGTGCTCTGTTAGGAAATTAATTAAGTAGTAGGCATGAAGTATTTTAAATCTTTTGAGAGCATTGCTGTGCAGAAAATTTCCCTTTCCTTCCACCTGCACTCTCAAACAGAGTTTTGTTTATACACCAGGGAGTTTCCACAGCCTCAGGTGCTGCAGGAATGATTTAAAGTCTGAAACAGCCACACCAGGAGGTTTTGGGGAGAGGATCCTGGGGAGAGGCTCTGCTTTTGCTCAGCCTGTGGTGATTTGTGCAATCCCACCAGCAGGAACATGAGTTCTGTCTGCTCTTAGCATGGGCCCAACTTCCAGGATGGCTGATTTGGAGCTGATGCCTGTGTTGGAGCCGGCAATGTTTGGATCGAAAAATTAGTTATGTCAGCTCAGCCTTAAATCCTGGAACTGTTTTAAATAAACTGTTCTTCTCTTCCTGTAACACTGTCATGTTGGGGCCAAGAAATGGAGTTTGGGACATGGAGGATTTTCTACAAACAGAATTTATGTCGTTGTTGTTGTTGTTGTTTTTTTTTTAATTAAAAAAAAATATCTCCAGACACTGCAAATACAGTGACTGTTCCAATCAGGATCAACATTAATTTCTTCCTAGCTTTCAAATGTTATAACTACATTTCTCCCGACATGTTGGCATCTGTGTTGGTATTTATAAATTTTTGCATGCTTTGACTGCCATGCAAATCCTTCCAGAAAGTACCCTCTGAGGAGCTGAAGTGAGAGAGAGAGCTCGGCACTCGGAATAACCCTGCCTTGTACAAGATTATTTAGCAATTAAAGTTGTGATGTTTTTATCAAACGGATGCGCAGATAGCGACTCCTTGGCATCAATAACAGATAAAGCTGGGTTTGCATTTACAAGGAAAAGAGCAGTTCTGTTTCTCTGAGCTCACACACGAAGCAGCAATTCACATTTGAACTGGTTTTGCTGTTTGCTTACAAATCCCAGAAAGGCTCGTGCTGCAGTGTGGGGCACCTGGGCTGATAGGGGCTGTTCCCTAGGGAATAAGTTCTCCAGACAGAATAATTATCAAGTTATTTAACAGGAGAAAACAGGATTTATGTCTTCTTTCTGTTTCTGAACTGTTGTGCAGTTTGATCTGTCACTGTCTTTAATCCCATATTCCCATCTCGTGTAACCCAGCAGGGGCAGGGGGTGCTCAGTACCTGCCATCACCTTTCCCTGGACTCTCCAACCCCACTGGGATGTGCTGGAGTGCAGCTACTGCTCTGGGAGGGACAGGAGCTGTTCTGTAAACAATCCCTGCTCCCAGACTGTGGGATCCATGGGGAAAGGTCGGTGTTCTGTGCCCCATCCCTTGCTGCAGGCAGGATGGAGCCATGGAAGGATGGGGGTCTGTGCCCTCACCCCTCTGGCACTCGATCATCCCAAGCTGCAGATATTCCCCCTCTCGTCCCCTGCAATCTCCTGTGAGCTGGATGACATTCCATAAATGTGTTCAAACCTATTTCATTTAAGGATGAAATAAGATCTGGTTATTTTGCTTCCTGACATGTTCCTAACCAGAGGTGGAGATGGTGATGGGCTGTGACTTCCTCTGTTGAAAAAAGCGACAAAGGAGCAGGGAAAGTTCTGTCTTTGCCAAGATAATCAGGAAAAGGGATAATACAGAAGGAGGTAAAACCCTCTGTGTGTCCATCATCAAGGAAGGACCATCAAGCCCATTCCTACTTGGAATCCTCTTCTTGCCACTACTGATCCTGACCTCTCCTCCCCATCCAGAAAAAAATTATCAAAGCAAAATGAGGTCTGTCCTGCAGATTATCAGCCACAGATTATATAGGTCATCCTCCGAGCTTGTCTGCTGAATTTCCAGGGTGTGAGAATCCTGGAATCACGGAACGGTTGGGGTTGGAAGAGACCTTAAACGTTTATTTCCAGCCCCCATGATGAAATCCTGTCCCTGTTGAAATCGCTGGGAATTTTGCTGTTGTTTTCAGAGGAACTCAGATTTCTTTGCAGGTTTTTACAAGGCTTTGAAGCTGCCTCTCAGAAAGAACCTGTTTACTCCTGTGTAAATGGAATATCCATCCCTCAGATATTTATCCTGCTGCACTGTCAGACTGCGAATGTTGGAAGCAGCGCCGATGCTGAGAGGGCTCAGTGAGTTCTCCCTGCTGATTAAAGTTTAAACCAAGTTTAGACTAAAGCAGAGACATTAATGCATGCAAAAGTTGAATATTTAAACCTGAATACATAAAGACTTTACTGGGAAAAAAGCCTGTGAAGGGATAAAGAGAGGTCTTGTCACTGTTTGTCACTGATGTCACCTCCCAGTTTGTGCAGTGCCAGCGGGTCACACTTCCCCTCCTGAAGTTTGCTGTCCACTGAACGTTCCTCCTGCCCTCTCATTTCCAGCAAATTTCAGGAGCACAGGCACTGGGGAAGTTTCTGCAGCTCGCTGTGAAGTTCCTGGCTGGGAGGAGCTCTCCAGGCGCATCCCTGACGAATGTAACCCAGTTGTGCCTGTGGATCTGTCACCACTCCTCTCAGATTGCAGCCTCATACCATCCCAAAATAGCTCTGCAGAGACATTAGTGCATAGCTTGTACCTCTCTGCCATATGCTGGGGATAAAGGAATCTAATTGGGCTGCCTTTTTTGCATGTATTATAATGTTTGAGCTTCGGTTCCTGCAAAATAATTCTTTTTTCTTTCAACGGCAACAGCTAAAATATATTTGACTCGGCTTATGCAAACAACCATCCCTGCCCTGCTTTTAGCTTGATTAATGCACTGGAGGAAAAGAGCTCTGAGGAAGATGGAACATAAATCTTAAGCTCGTTTTTGGGTTGGCTTCTTTTTTTTTTTTAATAATTAGTTGATTTTAAGAGCTATTTTAATCACGGTATCAACCCTTTTGCAATGGGTTTGTCATCTGTTGAAATCAGATCTTCTCTGCTACTGCCACCAGTGGAGTTTACTTTGAATAAATCCCCAAAAGATCCAGGAGAGATGGGTCTGATGCAGAACTCACCTGGTGCCCTGAGCACCCTCCTGACCTCTTCCCACGTGTGCCAATACTTCCAAAATGTGGTGGAAAATTGCATTTCTTTAGCTGTGCTGCATTTTAAGTGAGCCTTTGGGAGACAATCCTCAGTGCCACAAGCAGCAAAACGCAATTTATCCCTGGCACAGCAGTGCCTCACATCCATGTGTGATTATGTCCAGTTAAAAGAGGTTGCTCCCCCATCCAGGCAGGAAATAAAGCAGCACTTAGATGGGAGTGATGTGTCAAATCACTCCTCGACAGCACGACTCCAGGATCAGATTATGCTTTCCAGTTAATCCAGAACATGAAAATCTGTCACAGAATGTTTTCTCAATTCTTTTCTCAGTTATAGCTGTTATTTGAAGAAATGATCAAATATGAGCAGGAAAATCATGAGCAGCATCTGCTTAGAAAATAAAGCAGGGACTTAACTATGCCTCGATATCACCAAATGAGTCTCTCCATGCTTGGCTCTTCAGGCATTACTGTAGTAAACATGATTAAAATAGCAGAGAAAATGCTGAGAGTGCTTGAACAACATCTGAAACAGCTCCTTTATTTCCTTGCTTCTGCATGGGATGTGTGTGGAGGAGCCACGTGAGTTTTTGTGCTTTGTGTCCACATTTCCACGCCCAGCTGCTGCTGGTGGGGCCATTTGGAGCTGCTTTTCAAACCACTTGTACTTTATAATGTTTTTTTATTAATTTCCCTGTCTTTTATTGACTTATTTTGCCAAAATGATGCTCTCTCAAAGTTCACTTTGTTTTCCAGCACAGATCTTTCTTAAGTGCTGCTGCCCAGTGCTTTTATTGGTGGCATTTTTTAAACACAACCCAGCTTTGCATCTCACGAGTTGCTCAGATGTGGAGTTATTGATCAAACATCTGAGGCACAGCATCTTACAGAGGAAAATCAGGATTATTAGCACCTCTGGGGATCTCTGTCCTTATGTGCAGCCCTTTTGGAATCCTCCTTCCATCCCATCTGCTCCGAGCTTGCTGGCAAGGGGAAAAGCCAAGCATCTGCACTGCACTTGTTTGTGTGCACATCAAAGTGCTCCAACGGGCAGAAGTTGTGTCTCTGGTGTAGCTGAATTTATTATTTTGTTCTGCTCTTTCTCCCTGAGGAGCTGCATGACCAAAGGGGAAATTGTTCCAAAATATAATCAGGAGTATTTTGTACTTTATTTTATATTGTTTGCGTCATTCCCTCTACATGGTGGGACATTTTTAAGTTTGCTGAAGGGCAGGGAGCTTCTTTTGTCCCACTTGCCACCCGTTTTATGTATTATTTTGTCAAAAACTGAAATTTTGGGTGAAGGGAGCAGGAGGTGTTGGTGCAGCAACCAAACCCCCAGCAGGAAATTTACTGAGTTGCCAATTTATGGTCATCTAATTGGCTCAGAAAGAATTGGAATGTTTCTAAATATCCTCCTGCAATCAATGGTGACTGCCTTTATTTTGGGCCCGGGGCAGATTGAAATTGAGACAATAAATGAGAGTGTCTCATTCCAAAAGAATGAGAGTTGGCAGCTCTGCACAGGCTCTGCTTTTGGGGGAGGAGGGACAAGCAAGGGCTGAGGTTCCCCCTTCAGAGAGGGCTGGGGGGATTAAATATGGGTCAAATCAGCCTCTGGTTTGCTTTTTATAGATAAAAAAACTCCTTAATTTTCCTCTGTTCAGGTTCACAGGCACATGAAGTACTGCTGAGAGAGCCCTAGGAATGGGGAAAAACAAGAGAAAAATCCTACTTTTAAAATCTGTTTCACACGAAACCCCTTAGAGAATTCAGATGTGTGTAAAATGCTTGGAGATTCTCCGTTTTCAGCCACCATTAACTAAAAATTCCTGGAACTAATAGTGTTTCAGATCAGCATATTTTTCTTAGCCTTTCACCCCACGCAGAGAGCCACGACCTGTCTGTCACAATTTCCCACACCTCAGCTGAGAGTGGGGTGCTCACAGCCCGGAAAACCGTGGAGGGAGGGAATTTGGGAATTTGGGAATTTTATGGCCCTGTTGGATGCGGTAGCATGGATCCCTCCCCGCTCCAGCAGCCTTTAATGCCACGCTGCCAAACAAGATTTAAAGCTGGGAACAGATGCAGGGTCCCCCTGACTCCCAGGCACGTTCCCCCATGCACATGATCCCTTTTGAAGTGCTCCTGGTGCTGGAGGTGGAATTTGTTTGGTATGAGCTGGAAATGGAAATAGCCCTGCAAACGCAGGGACAGATGGCAAAATCCCACTTGGAACGTGGGACCAAGTTTGTTTTCACTGCAGGGCAGACAGCAGACACTGAGTGTCTGCACAGCAGCTGGGCCAAAGAACCCCCCAACTTTCCAGGAGCAGGCAGCCCTCACCTGGGTGATTTCACACAGAAAATAGTCTGGGACCCACGGGAAAGCTCTGAAATTTGGGAACGAATGGGGATCTCTGGGATATTTATGTGGATTGTCAAACACAGAGCACAAGTGGAGCTTCATCAAGTAAAGATGTTGGGTTTTTAATGCCAGCAACATTTCTTATTTTCTGAGAGTTGAATGATGTGTTTTCTTGAGGAAATTATTATTTTTCTTTTTGTTTTGTTTTGTATTTCAAGTATTTTTTCATGGGGGGCTGGACAAATGATGTGCTCTCATGTGAGTCCAAGTCAGCGATCTTTGCAAACCTTTGAAGTGATTTCTTTAGTTTTAAAACAATTTTTCTCTCTTGAAATGAAACATAAATACATAAGAATATAATAACTGGAGTATGACCAGAATTAAGGAAACAATCCAAGTGCCTTTTCTCTTTAAGTACGAAACATAATTAATAACCGAAGACTGAAGCAATATTTAATCTTTAGTGTGTGCTGGATGTTGAGCTCTCCTTTTTCCTCTGCTCTTTCCCTGCCATGCTGGATTCAGAAACGCTCTGCTCAAACCCTGGGCACTTAAAACTGATGGCAAATTTTGTTAAAAAACTACATCAAGTTGAAACCACCAGACCCCGTGTCCAGCATTGCCCTGCATCCCCTACATCTGCTTGACTTTTCCTACATCTTTGCATCCTGCCAAATTCCCTGAGCACATTATTTGGGCTCTCAGGCCCTGCTTTCCCCACCCAAGGCCCTAAAGAGAAGCAGATTTTGTTTCAGATCACCATGACAAGGGTCCCAAATCTGCCATTTCATCTGAGCCATGGAAAGGAGGCTGCTATGAGGTTTGAAAAGTTTTGTTGTTTTATTTATTTTTTTTTTTTAAATCTCAAAGTGCTCAGATTTAATTGAAAATGAAATTCCTAAGTGGGGGGGGACACTGAGTGGGGCTGTAGAAAATTAACTCCTTTTAATGGAATGTGGCTTGGCTGCAAAACTTGTTCACACTGGTGTGAGGCTGAGTGATGTTGTCAGTGCGTGCACGCGTGTGCAGAGAGGTTTGATAGATAAATCTGTGTATAGAACATATTTAATCCTGGGGTTCTTGTGTTTTAATCACTGAGGTCTTGGTCTGTTTCCCACTGCAGAAAAAATCCCTCGTTCATCACCTCAGAGGAAAAAAACATTTTCAGATTTGAGTAATTGTTAGTCACAAACTATGATCTAGATGCTTTTTCATCCTGTAGTAGGAAAAGAAAGGGTTATATGGAAATCCTGAGTGAAAAGAGAACAGAGTTTATTGAAGTAAAGAATTTATCTCAAGCCCATAGCAAAGTTGTGAATAGGAAGAAGTGAAGCAAATCCCAGGGGTAGGAAAAATTACAGACAGCACAGGGCTATCTTTATTTTATCCAGGTTGTTGATTCCAATCTCTGTCATTCTTCAAGATACAGAAAAAAAGTGTGAGTTTAAGTCTTTCTAATTGCAGATAAATCATATCATTACTTCCTTTCCATGATATTTTGTCTGCCAGGCTCATTTTATCATATATTAGAAAAGCACTTTTTTTCCACTGTGATAAGAAGGTGGTTAAACCCACCCCCCCCCCCCCCCAACCACATGCAAGTCTTATTCTTGACTCATTTATTCTGCTCATTGTTCTCTCTGTATAATTCCTGCAGGAGACACGGCCAGGTCAGACCTGATGGTGGGAAAGGGCCCTGCTGGACAAAGGCAGTTCTCTTCTCCTGCATTCCCAAAGACAGGGATGGTCTTTTCTGGGAGCTCCCATTCAGCTGCAGGCCCATGGGACCTGGCAGGCTGTTCCCAGGGTCACAGTTTCCTAGGAATATGGGCTGTGCTCTTTGTTCCTAGCAGCACACCCGAAATTTCATTGTGCTGCCCTGAATGTTGTTTGCTTATGCCAAGGCAGTCACTCCAGGCTGGATCAATGACCCACTTGTTCATTTGCTGTGTTCGGGACATTAAACTGACTAAATATTAATGAACCTGGTGGGCTTGGTGTGCACTGAGCTTTTCTATGATACCCTTCAGGGAACGTGGCCTGGAACACAAGAAATCTGCTGTCCCTGCAGCCTGGGGAGGGGTTTGGGTGACGGAAATATTGTTCTGTGCTTAGGGCAGAATCCCAGAGAAATAACCTTTAACCACGTGCTGCTGCTTGGCTGTGTTTGCAGTGCAATGTGAGAATGGCTCCTGGGGTGATCAGAGATGAATAAATTGGGGAATAGAGGGTGAAATGACACATCCAAGGTGAAGAATCTCATAAATGGAGAGGTCCAAAGGTGCTGTTGTGGCTCCCTCATCTCATCCTGTGCCCAGAAAATGCTTGAATTAAAACAAACAAAACATAGCAGAAAGGTGACATCTCTGAAGAAGAGGAGCCTAATAAAAATCCCAGAATGGTTTGGGATGGAAGGGAAATTAAAGCTTATCCAGTGCCACCTCTGCCATGGGCAGGGACACCTTCCACTGTCCCAGGTACTCCAAGCCCTGTCCAACCTGGCCTGGGACACTGCCAGGGATCCAGGGGCAGACACAGCTTCTCTGGGCACCTGTGCCAGGGCCTGCCCACTCTTCTGATGCCTCAGGTTTTGGCTTTTCTATTTTTCAGACTCTGTGCTGCTTTAGTGTGCAGCTCTGAGCTTCACATTCAGCGTTGCTGAGCTCTCTGCACAGAGCAGGGAGACAAAACAATTCCTGCTCCAGCTGGGCACCAAGGACAAATGAGCCAAATCTCAGCCCAAGAGCACAAACCCCGTGGGCTGGAGAGAGAAAAACAAGCAGGGTGGGACTGCAGGGGCTAAAGCTGGATGGGACAATGAACTGCAAGATGCAAATGGAGCAGAACTGATCCCAGGGACAGAGCCCAGGAGCGCTGGTGCATTTTGGGGCCATTTTGGTTGATCTTGGGTGCAGCCCTGGCTGGGCTCTGGTGCTGCCCAAGGTGGATCCATGGAGGAGATGCTTGGAATGAATCCCTGCTTATTCTGGGACTCTGCCCAGCCCCTGCTCCAGGGCAGCCTTGATAAGACATCACTCCCAGCCAGGAATTCCTTCTCAATATCCCATCTGTCCCTGCCCTCTGGCAGTGGAAAGCCATTCTCCCTTGTCCTGTCACTCGAGGCCCTTGTAAATAGTTTTCTCCATTTTTCCTGCTGGCTCCTTCTGGTTCTGGAAGGCCACAATGAGTTCACCCCAAATCTCCTCATCTCCAGGCTGAGTTATCCCAATTCCCTGAGCTTTTCCTCATCAAACACGAAAGATGAGCAAAGCAGGGATGCTCCATGGCTGACATTACCAGGGGGCTGGAAATACATAAAAATTCTGCCTCAATTTCACCTGCAATGCTCCATTATTGAAAAAAAAAATACAGAAACCCAATAGCACAACTTCCATGTGGTGCTTCACCTTGGAGAAAGCATGGAGTAGCCCCAAACGTCATGGACTGAATTTTAAGCTGTCTAAGAACAATCTGCCCTGAAGCAGATCTAAGTTACACAAAATTATCAAGCCAAGTGGCTTAGAAGACCAAACAACAGGTCAGTGGAAATGGATTTCGAGTTCAGTGGGACTTAAAAAAAAAAAAAAGAAAAGTGGAAAAAAGATTGCAAGCCAACAGCAAAAAGGAGAAATGAGGAACGAACTCGCTCTGTGCCTCCTCCTTGTGTGGAACAGATGCAGTGCATGTTTTATCAGCCCTGAAGGACTTGTGCCTGGTGCCTGATGGCTCTGCAGCTGCACCTGCATCTGTACCAGTGATTCCTGCAGTCACAGATTCCAGCAGCTGCTCTGCGGGCCCATCCTGGTGACTCCAATCCTTGGGAAGACACCTGTGCAGCAGGGAGAGGAATTGTAGCGAGGTGAGAACCTCTGCTGGGCTAAATTTAGCTTTTCAAAGTAGATTTGAATGCTTCATTTCGAAAAGGGAATGTTGGAGGAAAGCATGAGAACAAGCTCCAGGTGGCTGCGATGTTTGAAAGAGAAAAACCTAAATCCCCAAAAGTTCAGCTTGTGATGGGAAGACTGGCAGCACCTGTCACCAGGAAAATATATATATTTTTTTGCCCTACAGCCTTGGCATCCCTGGAGATCTGGGCACAGGTGCCCAGAGAAGCTGTGGCTGCCCCTGGATCCCTGGAATGTCCAAGGCCAGGTTGGACAGGGCTCGGAGCACCTTGGGACAGGGATGAGCTTTAGGGTGTCTCCCAACCCACTCTGGGATTCTGTGATGAACAAAGTCAGCCTTGGCAATGCTTCCCACTCCACTCAGGCGTGCAAAGCAATTAATTAGTTAATTAACTATTGCAGAGCTCCTGACAGGCTTGATTAACGATGTCAAAAGCAGAGAGCTGGGTAAAAAGCTGGCAGGAAAAACGAGGTTTGGGAGAGGGAAATGGGAGCTGCAGCCCTGGCAGTGCTGGGGGTGTGCAGTGCCCCTTCCCTTCTCCCTGGCAATAGAATTATTTTGCAGATTTCTGTGCAAATCCAGCCCCTCTGGAGCTGGGCTGCTCTCTGGATATCCTGAAGTTGTCCCTGCTTTGGTATCTGAGCTCTCCTGGTGGGTTGCAAATTGTTCTAGATAAATGGTTGCATTTATTTTCCCCTCACACTGAGTCCAACCACCTGCTTCTCTGAGCTGCTGCAGGAGCTTGTAAAACACTCCACACTCCATGGATTTTTGAACTGGAGCCCATAAACATGGCAGAACAAATTTGGAGCTAATTTTACAGTGGCACAGGTTGCCAGCAAGGACCATTAATTAAAGAAATCTTTCCTCTGTCATCTGTAATAATCCTGATTAAAGGTTTTTTCCTTTCTAGATCTCTCAGATACTCCCTGTGTGCGAGCTTGCATGGGCTGAAGCAGAGCTAAGAAAAACACTTGAGGTTTTTCACCTTTCAAAAACTCCTCTGAGCTAAGATCCACCTTCAGACTCAGTGACATTAATGATTTCAGGGAAGCAGGAGCCACAGAGCTGCCCCTCCTGGAATTTATCCCAAAGATTCCCTGCTGCCTCACAGGGTTGTTTTCGAGGTGAAATGTAATTTGGAATAACATTACAGCATTTATACCATGTATTAAATGAACTGGGGATTGTTGGACTATAAATCAGTAATTAATATGGATGCACAAAGGTGTATTTTGATTAAAAATATAAAAATATATTTGAAATAAAATATATTTGACTAAAAATAAGGTATATTTTGACTAAAGATAAGGTATATTTTTACGTTTTATCTACCAGAGTTGTTATTTCTAAAAGCATGAAAACTGGGATGGTTCGGAGTGAGGATTTGATCCTGCTGTTTTAATTGGTAAATTAATAAAGCATTGGAAGTGCCCAGGGAATTTTTGGAGGTGTCCAAGAACAAGGTGGGGATCAGGCACTGCTTGGACTCGATGATCCCAGAGGGATTTTCCAACCCAAATGATTCCATGGTGTCTCTGTAATTGTCAGTTGCAGCACAAATAATGGAATTTTAGGAATAAACCTTAGGTACCCAGGTTTGGAACCTTTGCCCTGCGCCTCTGAGCTGAGATTTAGCCACGGACACGAATGATAAGTTGATGTTTATTCACCTTTCTCGTGGCAGAAAGGAGATTTTCCTTTGGAGTGAGCTTTTGCTGGGCACTGTTTGACTTTCACTGGTATTTTCCTGCATTTATTCACCTTGGGAAGGGGCTCCTTGGAGCCTGCAGGGCAGGCAGGGAGCAGCTCCCTCTGGGCCACTGCAGTTCTTGGGCAGGAAAGGGAGGAGCTGGAGAGGTGCTGGAGGGATGAGTTTCTCCAGCAAAGGGCTGCTGCAAAAAATAAAGGTCACTGGCAAAGGCCAGAAGGTCAAAAACTGACTGGAGAGATTAGAGAGTGTGAATCAAGCCAAAATAATTAGGAGAATCACAGAAAAGTAGATTGGAATATTTGGTAAGAATTCCTGTTTTAGTAAGGCCAGGCGTATGTAGTTACACACAACAGCAATGAGAATTGTATTTCAAACATGATTTCTGTTAACATCTGCTAAAATTTGGTTTAAATCTTGGTTACACTTTCACCAGTCTTCTCACTGCCTTTCTAAACAGACATTTTCATCACAAAAATTGCAATTACAAAACAAAAATTGCAATTACAAGGCAGTTTTTTCATCTCATGACACTTCAAAAGGGAAATTTATATTTCTTAAACAAAGTTACTTGATCAATCTTTCAGATAGAATAAATAATCACCCTCTGGCAGAGTAAGAAAATACGAATTTTGTGGCACTTAAGGACAGGGGTTAGTGGTAGGCTTGGCAGTGCTGGGTTAGGTTGGACTCAATGATCTTAAGGGATTTTCCAACCTGAACAATTCTGTTTCTGTGGCTCTAAATGCAAACAGGAGATAGACTTCTAAATGTTGCATTTATACATATTTTAAGAATTTAGGAGTGGACCATCATTTAATTATTTTTTTGCTGTTTGATAGCCTAAATCTGTGCTTCCTGTAAACCTCATTGGGATGTTTTGGTTTGACTTTATAAGCTCCATGTGCACCCAGCCTGTGGATGTCTATTTATGCCTGTTCATGTCTGTAAATGTGCCATCAATGTGTCTATGAAATCCCAGTGCCTTCTGATAGGGGAAAGAGGTTGTTTTGTGAGATAAAGTGGGTGTGTGAATGCTCTCATTTATCAGGGGCTGTTGAGACTGATAAGGAGGGGGGACAGGGAGTGCTGGGATGACTCTTGGAGAGGCTCCTGTGAACTGGCACGGGTGCCATCACATTTGCAGAACTGAATTGATGCAGAACCCCAAAAAACTCAATGATTTTGTTCTCTATGCCAGACTTAACCCATGCACTGGGATCAGCAACGAGGGCAGTGAACGATCTGGTTTGTATTTACAGTATTAATTCCCTTGTCACGGGATTGCCCATCCCTGTCCTCACTGATACTTTATTTTACACCCCTGCTGCATTCAGGGCAATATTTATTTCCACTGTTGGTTGCTTAGCCCGAGAGGTTTGGGTAATGTCACCTGCACTGAGCTGCAGGTTCAGCCAGGTTCCTTCAGAGCTCTCAGAATGAATAACCCCGTTCTGAAGCAGAACTTCCTCTCCCTCCACGAGCCATAATTTGGGATTCTGAGCACATTCAGCCCACCTTGGGAGCACACAGAGCGCTCCCTTTCACTGAGGGAGCACAAACTCGTTGCCCTGCTTTGCAGGAAGCTTCTCACTTCCACAAAGTTCAGCCAAACTCCTCCTCATCTCCTGACAGCTCTTGTGCTTCCAAATCAAATCACTCCTTATCTCCTTCCGTTCGTCTGATTCCACTTTCCTCCTTCTCCTGACACGCTCGTTTTGGCAGAGCAGCACACTCTGCCAGTTTGCCATCTGGTGCTTCTCCTCTTGTACAGCATCACTTCTCTGAAGAGACTTTCCACTGCACTTCAGAAACTTGCTCTAGCTTTCCCCCCCCCAAAAAAAATAAAATCTCCCGCGGGATTTTGTCCACTCAGCTCTTCCAAATTACCTTTGGCCGCTCTCTCTATGAGTCTGGAGGACCCTAAATTGAGGCATTCTGTGGAAGTGCTGAACATACTGCAGCTATTTCATCCCGCTGGTGAAAAATCTCTGACAGTTTTTCTAAAAACAAAAATCATTTGAATTCACTAAAAATGTATATTCTGCCCGTCCTTGTAAAAATGTAAAGATTCCTGTGGAGTAACAGCCACAATTGGATGCGTGCTCTGATTGCAGCTCCCTGCTGGAGAAAACTGTGTGTTTTTATATACACTGACTAAATGCAAACACTTGCACATTTAGAATTACTTATTTTACTCCAAAGCTTTGAACAAAAGCCTTCTAATTAACAAGGTGCTCTTAATTTCGTGTCTGTTGTTTCAGCAGACTAAATAAAGCCCTGCCAGTAAATATTTATGGTCAAATTGCTTTGAGAAATGCATTTTTTTGGTTTGATTTCTCTTATTCTTTGACAGACACTTAAATAAAATAAGCATATAGCAGCGACTTCTGCTCTGTTACATTTATGCAATGAATTAAAAAGAAAAGTACAAAACAGAACAGAAATGGCCTCATTATATAAAATTTGCTGGCCCATTATGTATAATTTGCTTAAATCTTTTGAGACAGAGTTACAGGTCTCACACAGCCACGACTGCAGCAGCTCCATAGCTTGGAAAGTACATTTTCCTGTGTTAGTTTTTATTCACTAGTTAATATGCTTTAACATTTTCTACCAAATGTCTTGTCTAAACTATTTTTAAAAGAGCTCACATTCTGCTACCAAAAGTCTAGTTCGGTGTTGCAGTGAAACCCAAGAAATCTGGAGGCACATTTGACATCCTGAACTGAGAAGCTCTTCCTTTGTGCTCTGTGTGGCTGTGCAGCCTCAGTGTCCCATAATGGGGATGAATTTAAAGGAGAGATTATTATCATATTTCCATCCCCATGAATTCACAGGATTCCTCGTGTGAATGAAGAAAGAAAATAGTCAAGCCAAATTCTCCTTGTGTTCTAAGTCTTGAAGATAAAACAAATGCTGCTGAACATAAGGTTTTAAGGCCAAATCCAAAAAAGGATTTAGCAGTGCTGCAGACTTCAGTGCCTAAATCCAAAACTGCACGACCAAAATATCATCAGCTCCAGTGTGGAAGTAATGAAACTGTCCTGACCGTCCCCCTACACTCTGAAATTTCGATGGTTCTCAGCTTCCCCGTGTGCCTCAGCTCTTTGGGGAGGGATGTCTGGCTCCCTCTGAAGGAAAGGAATGGCTGGGGGGATCATCAGAGCCATCTGGCAGGCTCGGGCCCTGCAGGACTCACTCACCACAACTCTCTTTTTCCAAATGTTCTGGGTGGAACTTGTTGTGGTGTCCCCTTCTCCACAGCCTCCAGCCAGGCTTTCGGGGAGGTTTGGTCAGGAGCAGCTCGTTGGCAACACAAACCCTGAGAGGAACCCCTGAGGGAGCTGGGGGTGCTCAGCCTGCAGAAAAGGAGACTCAGGGCTGCCCCCATCACTCTGAACAGCTCCTGAAAGGTGCCTGTGCTCAGCTGGGGCTGGGCTCTGTCTCCAGGAACTGACACACCCAGAGCACACAGCCTCAAGCTGCACCAAGGGAAGTTTAGGATGGATATCAGGAAAAAGTGATAAAGCTCTGGAATGTCTGCCCAGGGAGGTGCTGGAGTCCCCATCCCTGGGTGTGTTTAACACAGCCTGGATGTGGCACTGGGTGCCAGGGTTTGGCTGAGGGGCTGGGGCTGGGTTGGACTCCATGATCTGGAAGGTCTCCTCCAACCTGGTCATTCTGTGAATTCTGTGTTGTCACCTTCTTAGAGGTCACCCTGGCATTGTCCATCTCAGGGTGAGTGGCTGGAGACAGGCAGGGTGGCTTTGTCCCCTAAATGCTTCCCTGGGATTTCACCTCTGTGTGGGGATTAACTCAGGGTGAATTTCACCAGAGATGGATCTGTACCATGCGTGGGCACAGCTGGAGAGTCCTCCACACCGAACCACAAACTTTAACAACTTTCTGGTGTCACTGTTTGCCATGAAAAGCACCAAGTCCTGGCAGCAAGGTCAGATTCCAGCACTTGCTATGGAAGGTGTGATCCTCAAGAGCTGTTTTGCTCATAATCTTTCTCCTTTTATTCTTCTGGTTTTTGTCACGTGGCAGTGCAAGGAAAAGCAGAGAAATCCTCCCACCACCAGGCTGCTGGTCCAGGGATTTGAGTATCCCATTGTGAGGGGTGTTTTTGAGCTCTTTCATGGAGCCCCAGAACAGTTTGGGATGGAAAGGGACCTTAAAGGTCACCCAGTTCCAAACCCTCCTGCCGTGGGCAGGCAGCTTCCACTATCCCAGGGTGCTCCAAGCCCCATCCAACCTGGCCTGGGACACTCCCAGGGCCTCACCACCCCCAGAGGGAATAAATAAATAATTTATTTATTTATTTTAATTTAATCCTCATATCACATCTAAGCCTACTCTCTGTCAGTAGGAAGCCACTCCCCCATGCCAGCTCCCTTCAGGTACAGGAAAACCAGAACTAGGTCATCCCAGATCCTTCTCTTCTCCAGGCTGAACAATCCCAATTCCCTCAGTGTTTTTTGAAGGCAAAGAAGGACAGGAATTTGGAAGATATCAACATTTACGTCACAAGGAGAGGATCTGATTCCCTGGTTATTATTTTAAAAGTGTTGATTGTTGCTTTCTCCCCAAATGCTGTGGCCAAAAGTTGTGTTTTTGCCATTTTATCTTTGACGTCTCTGGGAATCTGCAGGATTTCAAAAAAGCAAAGTTTATCCCTGTCATGCTGAAATGTCCTTATTGTTACTGGGGGAAGGCAGTGCTAATGTGTGAGAAATATCTGATTCATTTCCAAAGATGTTTCTGATTTGGGAAAGAAACTGTTGGGAGGTTGTTCCAAAGGAGCTCAGGGTAGGAAATTCTGATTCTTTGGTATTCTCTTTAGTTTCCTCGAGAATTCAATAGGGATTTTCTTTAAAATGCTCTTGCAGTGGTACTGATTGATTTCCTGTCAAATTTATGGATTGTACAGTGGAAGGAGGAAGAGATTTCTCCCAAAGGATATAATTTGTTATCAGAATCTTGGGGGTTTGTTGGACTTCTGATTAAAGGAAGAACAGAATTTGGGATTGCTGCATCTTCCAAGTGTGATCTGCTGGCATTTCAACATCTGGATGCTGCACTTTTACTCTTTGATGTTCAGATTATGTCTCTATTACTGGAAAGAAGTTCTTTTTCGTGGTGAGACTTCCAAGAGAAGGCAGAAGTAAAATGTCAGAGTTTAGAACATAAATGTTTCTTTTCAGTGGACCCACTTTTAACAACATTCTAATTAACAAGGTGGTCTTAATTTCAGGTCTGAGAAAAAGCTCTTTACATCCTATTAGGAGGAATCCTCATGAGGAGTTCCACAACAAATATTAGCCTAAAATTATTTCTTTTAAGTGATGGGTTCATATTAGAGAATAAAATTTTTAATGAGCTCAAGGGAGCTTCAGTTCAAGGTTGCATTTGGTTTTTAAACATTAAAACTGCTTCTTCAATGATCAAATACAAACCACTGAGGAGATGTTGCTGTGCTCAAGCCTGTCAAGTACTTGAGCCTGTCTTCAGAGTGGCTTTTGCTGCCTTAAATTTGTGTCCTGCAGCCCTTTCCAGCAGACCCAGCTGCAGGACATAAAAAACCTTGTAGTGAAATTGCTTCATGCAAGCAGAGAGACAACAGCAAAGGAGATGTAAATGGAATTAGATGGTTTGTGCTGGGCTGTAACGTGGGTTTGCACCAAGTGACTGATTTGCATTTTGTCAGCCTGGCTTTTTCAAGAGCCTGGAACATTTCTGGCCACGAGAGGCTGGGTTTTATAACAGCAGGGCTGGATTCCTTCAAGGCTTTGGGGCCTCGTCCTGTGGTAAATGAGAGAACGTCCATTGACTTCAGCTGGAACGGGATCAAGCCCTTTAGACATGCAATGAAACATCTCTCCAAAGCCTATGAACTTCAGCCCGGTATTTATCAAGCCTGTGTCACATTATATGTTGAAATCAGGCAACAATTGTGTTTTCATATGGCCTTGGCAAGAAACCAGGAGAGACTCAGGGACTTTGCTGACTTTCTCATGGAGAGAAGCTGCAGGAAATATTTTTACAATACCCTGTGGGGAGAAACTTGATGGTTTGCTCCCCATTTTCTGTGGTGCTCAGCTCTGGAGAGGCTCTTCCCTCCATTTCTTCATAGTTCATATTTTAACCAGAATTTAAGGGTGGTAAGACCCCTCAGTTCCTCAAGGATTGCAACAAATCAATCTGGCTGAGCCACTGCTCCTCCATCAGCTCCTGTGCTCTGTGGTGGAATATCCCAGGACGTGTGTTAAGAGGTTTTATTGGTAGGGTGGTGTGATTGCTTTCTGTGCACTGCTGAAATGAATTGTTGAGTCTCATTTAACTCAAATGCATGTTTTCTCTCACTGGTCATGGATAAATTTAGTCTGGGGATGAACAATGCTGAAAAAGGCAAGAGAGAAAACGGGTATTTTCCCCCAATATTTGCATGAGGTGAAATGTGCCATTAAAATGGTGAGACTTAGGAGATAGACCTAATGGACTGTAATAATATATAATCCATCCCTGCAAGATAATCTCTGTATTCACAGGATTGTCACAGTCATATGCAAGTCATCCACTGAGATCACTGTAATCAGCCCACTGTCAGTGTTTCTTTTCATTTCCAAATGCATATCTCGGGTCTGTCTCCATCTGCTTTGGCCAAACACAGCATTTAACAGCTGAAAGATAACATCTTCTGATAGGGTTTGTCATTAAACCCCTTTCTTGTTTGTTTGGATGTTATCTCCTGCGAGATTGATAAAGCATTCAAAACCTATGCAGAATATAAATTGCAAGAGGAGGCATTTGAATGTGCCAGCAGCTTGCTCAGTGCTGGCCTGGTGGGGACATTTGCAGGCTTTGAGGTGCCATCTGTGCAGGGGCTGAGAGGGGCCCCAGCAGTTCCTGGGACAGACGATGACATTCCTGGAGTTTTCTGAACTCTCACTGTTTTGTGTCATTGTCTCTGAGTTTTGCAACAGCAGAGAAGAGGGGAAGGGAAAGTGTGGGAACACCAGCAACAATGGTTGTCTGAACGCTCCCAAAAGCCTGGAGGCAAATTCTATTAATTAAAAGAAATAGGAAACTCCTGTTTGTGGGGCTGCACTTATTTCCCTGGGAGCTGCAGTGTGTGGGGCAGGAGCTTTGGTGCAGGGCTGCTCTGGGGCTGGCCCTGGGCCAGGACTGCTTTGATTTCCCTGCACTGCCTGTGGCTTCTGCCTTCTACTTGGTCCTGTGGGGCACAGGTGAGGCTGTGTCCTGTAGGGCTGTGTCCTACAGAGGTGATTTGTCCTACAGAGATGCTGTGTCCTGTAAGGCATTTTCCTACAGATGCTGTGTCCTACAGGGCTGTGTCCTACAGGGCTGTGTCCTATGGGACTGTGTCCTGTAGGGCTATGTCCTATGGGGCTGTGTCCTGTAGGGCTATGTCCTACACAGGGCTGTGTCCTGTAGGGCTAAGTCCTACACAGGGCTGTGTCCTACGGGGCTGTGTTCTACACAGGGCTGTGTTCTGTAGGGCTGTGTCCTACAGAGGTGTTATATCCCACAGGGCTGTGTCCTGTAGGGTTATGTCCTACACAGGGCTGTGTCCTACGGGGCTGTGTTCTACACAGGGCTGTGTTCTGTAGGGCTGTGTCCTACAGAGGTGTTATATCCCACAGGGCTGTGTCCTGTAGGGCTTTGTCCTACACAGGTGATTTATCCTGCATAGGGCTGTGTCCTATAGGGCTGTGTCCTACACTGGGCTGTGTCCTGTAGGGCTGTGTCCTACAGAGGTGATTTGTCCTACAGAGATACTGTGTCCTATAAGGCTTTGTCCTACAGAGGGTCTGTGTCCTACAGGGCTGTGTCCTACAGGGCTGTGTCCCACTCAGGTCCTGGGTCGTACAGGGCTGTCCCCTACAGAGGAGCTGTCCCCTATAGTGGAGCTGTGTCCTGCAGGGCTGTGTCCTACACAGGTGTTGTGTCCCATAGGTTTGTATCCTACAGGGCTGCGTCCTACAGAGGTGTTGTATCCTACAGTGGATCTGTCCCCTACAGTGGATCTGTCCCCTACAGAGGAGCTGTGTCCTACACAGGTGCTCTGCCCCCCCCAGTTTTCCCACAGCCCTGCCACAGCCCCGTGCCCTCTGAGGTGGAGATTCCCAGCTGGTTCCTCAGGCTCCTGAGGAGCAGGAAATCCTCTGCCATGTCTCTTTTCCTGGTAGCAATGTGCTTATCCTGGGTGGCTGTGGGTCACAGCACGAGGCTCCTTACGGGCTGGAGGTGGCTGTGTGGCTGCCCTGGGACTGGGACAGTCACTCTGGGACCCCCAGCTTGTCTCTCCTCTGCTGGGAGCCCCCCTGAGCCTCACTCCGTGCTCAGGGTGCTCTCAGGTATCCTGCCCTCTCCGCTCCCCTCCCGTGCCTCCTCCCAGCGGCACCAGAAGCTCCAGAGAAGGTATTTTTATAGCCGACATTGTCAAAGTGCTCCTAAAATTTGGCTGTCCCTTTGCTGCCATATGTCCCTGGCAACTTGCTGCCGCTGAAGCGAGCCCCCCTGACAGCCAGCACAGAAGCTGTCAATCACGGCCACATCCATCCAGTCACTTGACAGGCCCCAGGGACCACCTGCTCCTGGGAATGACTCCTTTCCCTCATCCCCCAAAAGATGATCAAACACCTGCTCTTTCCTGGATCCCTAACTCCTGCCACATTTCCTTCCATCACCCAGAAAGAAAATCAAAACCCAAGGAATACCTGTCAGTGGTAATAATGGGCATAAAGGGGAACAGCTTAAGCGACGCCTGGTTCTTATTGATCTTCTTGGCATCAGTGTTGAGTTTCTCATTCCAAAGTCACTTCCAGCTCCTATCTGAAATTAGATTTTCAATTTGGTGGCACCCTGTGTGTTTGTGAGCTCCCGAAATTTGCACAAGGATCTGGCTGTTCTTCATAGCCTCAAAGAGCTGCTGCAAATAGACGGAGAACTTTTGATGTAAAAAGACCATGGAAATGGGAAATGCTGCAAGTAGCTGTTATTGCAATTGATATTTCAATTACTGCTGACTTTATTGTTTGTGTTTGGCTTGAATTTCAGGGCCTGAGCCTTTGGTTTCACTCAGATCAAAGATTAGCTGCCTCTGTCTCCGAAGAGAGGAGAGCTTTGTTTCAGAGGTGGTTTCAGAGAGGAAGTTTGTCTGGGGTCGCAAGAGCTGGTCCAACAACTCTATTTTTAGGTTGAGGAAAAAAAATGAAGCAAAACCAAAAATAGCCAGATATTGAGCAGATTTGCTATATTGCAAAGATAAATTACCTATTCCTGAAAATGAAATGAGAACGCACCTGTAAATTATAGGGGCCACCACAGACTTGCCCCTGCCATATCTTCTTTTCCAGCTGGTGTGGAAATTGTCTTTTTTCTCACTTTCTCCCACTGCTTGAGGACAGGAGCTGGTAGAAAATGTGTCCTTTTTTTTGCTGTGTAAAGTTACTGCCAGTTTAAGGTTAGGGTTAGGGTTAGGGTAAACTGGCTTGTGGAGGGGTCAGAGTGGCTGGAGGGACGTGGTGGGGACATGGAGCTGGAGTCAGAGCAGGGGAGCAGGACTGTCCATTCCTGCTGGATTTGCTCCTGGATCAGCTGACACATCTAGGAAACCTCATCTGGAGCAAGAAACAGTGGTCTTTTGGGCCAGCACCCAAAGATCCCAAATCCCATCTGGATCTAGTCCGTAGAACAGCACCTGGATTAATCTGACCCATTTTAGCAATTGCAGATTTTTCTCCATGGGCACAAGTCCCCCACTCAGATTATCAGAGCAGAAGCGTTGCAAGTGTTGAGCAGGGGAAATGGGGAAGTTGCACCTAAAAAATACCTACAGCCTCCTTAAGAAAAGATTGAAGAAACCTTTACTGAGAAGTCTTTATTTATTTAAGTAGCCATCTTTATCACCGGTACAATATCAAAGATATTCAAGAGCTCTTCTTGTATATTTGGCTTTTCAGATTACCAATAATGTTCATTTTTTTATTCTGTCTGCTCATTGAGTGCCCTTTTCCACTTCCATCCAGACAGGACTTTCTGGTTCCTTTTTCAGGCATCAAGTTCTGCTGCAGCCGTCGGTTTTTTGACTTTCTCCTGTGGGTGGCTTAAGTCTTTCTGGGAAGAAGTGCAAATTATTGAAGATATTTCAACTTGCCTTTAAAGTCTGATTTGGAAACACTATTTTGATTTACAGACAAATGGGAAAATGTCTGATGCAATTCTGGAGGTCTTAAATCTTTAGTTTGTAATTATGATAGTTGCTTCTTTTTTTTTTTTTTTTGGCTATAATATATATTCCTTGGCACTATTTAAAATTGTTTGCCCGATCAGAGGTCAGATGGAAATGAAATTATGTTATCAGAAGCAGCTACAGCATAACTGAGTACAAATGTGCAGGTTTAGGAGGAACATTAATTTGATTAATTCTTGAAAACAAAAAGTAGAGGAGAAAGTGTAACATTGATTAGATGGGTTTAAGGAGAAAATGAAAGACTTTAATTATAACTAGATTTAAATTATAGCTAGTATTAAAGGGCACGAGCATTAATGGTTACTTAGAGAAAAGGTGCCTCCTTTCTTCTTCCCAATTGTATTTTTTTGATCATTTTGTAATAAAACAATAAAACCTCTCTAGCACATTTTGTTCCAGTTTTTAAAGGTCACCACATTTACACTTTAAGTAAATCAAGATGCAGAGGATGACGTACCCTGGCCAAACATTTTCACCAGCATAAAAAGGCATTAAAAAAATCTACTTTTTTTGTCTCTTATTTTAATAATGACTTTTTTTAAAATGGAAAGCATCAAAGATCTGTTGTTTCCTTCTGCTCCATTATGGTTTCCCATGTGATGCCCCCATTTCTCCGTGCTTTGGTGTGGTGAGCCCCTGGCACCACTATCCCACACTTCCATGGGAATATCTGCAGTGCTCCTGCCTCATCTCCTCAGCCTGGGGCTGAGCAGCCACAGAGCTCCTCAGCAAAGCCTCCAGGACCTGCTGGAACCACCCAGCTGCTCAGCAAGGCCCCAGGACCTGCTGGAGCCACCCAGCTCCTCAGCATAGTTTCCAGGAACTGCTGGAGCCACCCAGCTGCTCAGTAAAGCTTCCAGGACCTGCTGGAGCCACCCAGCTCCTCAGCAAAGCCTCCAGGACCTGCTGGAGCCACCCAGCTCCTCAGCAAAGCCTCCAGGACCTGCTGGAGCCACCCAGCTCCTCAGCAAAGCCTCCAGGACCTGCTGGAGCCACCCAGCTCCTCAGTAAAGCTTCCAGGACCTGCTGGAGCCACCCACCTCCTCAGCAAAGCTTCCAGGACCTGCTGGAGCCACCCACCTCCTCAGCAAAGCTTCCAGGACCTGCTGGAGCCACCCAGCTCCTCAGCAAAGCTTCCAGGACCTGCTGGAGCCACCCAGCTCCTCAGCAAAGTTTCCAGGACCTGCTGGAGCCCCCCAGCTCCTCAGCAAGGCCTCCAGGACCTGCTGGAGCCACCCAGCTCCTCAGCAAAGCTTCCAGGACCTGCTGGAGCCACCCAGCTCCTCAGCAAAACTTCCAGGACCTGCTGGAGCCACCCAGCTCCTCAGCAAAACTTCCAGGACCTGCTGGAGCCCCCCTGTCCTGTGGCCCATCAGCTGTGCTTGGCCATGAGCCCCTCTGGAGTGGCAAATCAGCCCTTGGAGGGGTTGATTTGAGTGACCACGGTGCCAGATTCAAAGTTTTTGAAAGTCAGGAGAGCACTGAAGAGGCTCAGGGAGGACCTTCTCAACTCCTCCAGTCCCTGAAGGGAGGGTGTGCCCAGATGGGGGTCAGGCTCTGCTCCCAAGGCAGGAGAAAGAAGAGGAAATGTCCTCAGGTTACTCCAGAGAGGGTTTAGGTTGGATATTCAGGAAAATTCCTTAATGGAAAGGGCAGAGGTGCAGTCCCCATCCCTGGAGGGTGTGGATGGATGTGACCCTTGGGGACATGATTAGTGTTAGCCTTGGCAGTGCTGATTTTTTAGTTGGGTTCAATGATCTTAAAGGTGTTTCCTGACCCAAAGGTGTTTTTTAAAGGTGTTTCCACTCCCAGGATTCCAGGCTGGAATGTATAAAGGTGGCCTCACTGTAACTCACTCGAGCTGCTCTCGTGCCATCCACTCCTTGTGCACCACCAGAGTTCCTCACCCTGGTAAAATTCCTGCTTTGCCATCTCAGTTGGTAAGGGCACAGTTTTGTCCTGGTTTCTCCTGTTTTTATCTTTCCTGACCTACTTTTCCTGCTGCAGACCCAGTACGTATGAAGGCGAGCAGAGCTAGGATTCAGTTCTGACTCAAGCAGCCAGAATGGAAAAGAAAAAAAAAAAAAAAAAAAGAAAAAAATTAGCTGTAAAAAAATCTGGCTGCCAAATCTTTGTTGTTTAGTAATGCGTGACTTGGAAAGAACCCAGGCCTGGAGTAAGTTTGCACGGCTTGTATTAAAAAAAAACCCCAACCCAACACCAACCCTCTGCTCCTTTCCTTCTAGTCTGATTTCATCTGGAAATCACCAAGATGCCATAAATATGAGAACCTCCAGCCCCAGATTTCAGAGGCACTGCTGGGAGCAGAGCTGCTCTGAAGGGAAACTCGATCCTGCAGCAGCAGCAGCAGCAGCAGCAGGGGCTTTGGGTTTATATTTGGGGTTATATTTAGTGCCTCGCATACTTGCTGGGTGATTAGAGCCTTTCCCATTTTCTGGCATGGGGGAAGTGGTATGTTAAGACAGGATATAATCCTTTCACACTCCGCAGGCAATGTCACAGTGTGATGTTGGCACCGTGCTAGGCTTCCTTAACCCCACAACATGTTGCATATTCCCTCCTGGCAGCGTTTGCCAGGCTCCAGGCAGAAACCCAGGAGTAATCTTATTATTACCTAGATCCAACTGGATCTCCACGGAACGGGGTGCCGAGCGAAAGGCGCCTGCAGTCGTTTGAAATTCAATTAAAAACTGTTGGTTCAGTCATTTCTGGGAGTCTGGAGCAGATTTCTTCAGCCTCCTCTTGGAGCTGACACTTTCATTGAGAATTTTCTGAAATAACAAACATAAACTGCTGGTGTTCCTTCGGCGCTCGGATTGCATCTGAAATGCCTTTTGCAAAACGTTTTGTAGACAAATGTCAGCAATGTCTTTATTTATCTGTACAGTTCATGCTGCTTGGAATCCTTATTTCTCCCGAATTGGTCAAAAGAGTTTTTGTTTTGGAGAAAAGACACAGCTTGCACAGGTGTTTCCTTACTAGATCTCTGCAAGTTTATCTCCCTTCCCTCCTGCACAGCACAAATGGAATTAAACCTTAAAATCATTAGGTTGGAAAAGACCTCCAAGATTTCCAAGTCCAAACTTTGACCAAAAGGTTTTCAGAAGAAAAAAAATTAAAAAAAAAGTATTTTTCTCAGGAAAAAAAACCCATAAAAATTCCTGAAAATCAGAGCACTTTACAACAGAGATAAAATGAAGCAAAATAGATAATTTTTTATAATAGATGTTTATTCTCCTGCACCTTTCTATTCAACATATCTATTTAAAAGAGACAAAAAACCAAGAGGAGTTGAATGTAAATATTATAACTTTTTTACAAAAATATTTATTCTCCTGCACCTTTCCATTCAATATATTTATTTATAAGAGAGAAAAAAAAAAGAGGAATTGGGTGTAAATATTGTGGCTGGTGGACCTTGGTCCTGTTATTAACATTGTACAGGACTAATTGTAAGAGACAGAATATAAATACATTTATATTTATATTTATATTTATATTTATATTTATATTTATATTTATATTTATATTTATATTTATATTTATATTTATATTTATATTTATATTTAGTTATAGTTATAGTTATAGTTATAGTTATAGTTATAGTTATAGCTATATTTATGGCTATATTTATATTATTCTGTTTATATGTATATATTGTACTGATATTGCTATTGATAGGTATAGTTTATATTTATATTTATGTATTTTATATTTATACACATTTTGTACCAAATTCTGTGGGAGACAAAGCCAAAGCTCTTCTCACCAGCATTTCACAGTACTTAGGTACACTCATTACTTCAAACAATTTCATCAAACTCATCTTGCAACAATTTTTCTGCTGCCCAAAAACCATCCCAGTCCACTTTTTCCTCCTGCTATTTGCCATGAATCAGTAAATGAAAGGAACTGGTCAAATCTTGTGAGTCACCAAGATTTTTAGATATTTGCCAGTGTATTTTGCAAGATTTCTGCTGCTCTAATTAACCACAGAAATGCGAAGTGTAACTGCTTGAGCCACAAGGGCGCATTTCAGTGACATATCTGTTCAAGAATGGTAGAAAGAAAGACAAAAGGCATTTCTGGACTTTTGGCTCTCCTTGGGCTTTGCTGTGGGTGTCAATCCCAGCAGGGAAAGCTGTAAATCACATCCCAGCTCTTTTTTTGTGCTCCTTAACCACATTCCTGCCACCAGCGTGCTGCTCACGTCAACAAATAATAGCTCAGATTAATTAAAATGGCTAATTGCATTTGAAATGCTGATTTATTTGTGTATGGAAACACATTCTTTACAGTAATCCTGAGGTTTGAAGGTTTGTTGTTGGGTTTTTTGCCCCCAGCCTGGTGTGGGTCCTAGGGGGGCATGGTTTGAATGCTCTGCTAGGAAGTTTCATGTGGGAATGGAACATAAATGTGGTGTTTCCCCAGCGAGATGAGAGGAGATTTCAGGTTTTACACAGCCCTGGGAGAGGCACTTAGAGGCTTTTCCCAATTAAATGGTTCTGTGATTCTGTGGTTCTGCTCAGAGGTGTTGCACACACGTAATCAAACACAGCTTAAAAATCACCAGCACACAAACTGGGAGGCTGAACTGGTGGAATTGTTTGCCCTGTTTGTTTCCATCATTCTAATGAATAACTTCCTGTTCCTACCCTGAATCATAAATATCAACAAAACTCCATTCCCTGGGCACCCAGGGATCAATTATTTCCTCTGCCAGATCTTTTTCTAGACTTTCTAACCCCAAATGAGCTGCTCTTTAGGGGGGTGTGTATTTTCAATATAATATCTATATATGTAATATATTTTATATATATAATATATATAAAAATAAAATGTATATTTTTTATTTTATATATGTAAATAAAATATATATAAAAATAATATATATTCTATATGTATATATAAATACATATAATATATATTATATATAAAAATATATAATATATATAAAAATAAAATTGATATTATTCTGCCTGTTACACCACTATTTATATTTATATTTATATTTATATTTATATTTATATTTATATTTATATTTATATTTATATTTATATTTATATTTATATTTATATTTACTTTTACTTTTACTTTTATTTTTATTTTTACTTATACATATTTTATTTACATATAAATATATAAAAATAGATCTATAAATTAATAAAAACCAACCAACCAACAAACAAACAAATAAAATAATACAGTAGTGTAACAGGCAGAATAATCTCCAAAAAATGTGAAAAGCAACTCCAGGGCAGCTCATTTCTGTATCAAACCTTGGACATTTTCCCTTCCCACTTCCAAGTTTACTTTGGTGTAGTTTCAATGTTTTGGGCACGCTGGATGTTAGGGAACCTGTGTTTCCAGCAGGCCTGGCTGGAGCTTTGGGCTTTGATGAACAAACACCTCCAGGCTTGTTTGGAAAAGCCTCAGCTCTGACCACAGACACCTCACTGGGGCTGGCATTTGTCTGCGTGGGACCAGAGCCAGCCTTGATGGGAGCAGGATTTATGCAACTGCTTGGGAGGCAGAGATTCGTTCATTTTACCCAAAAAACGGGACAGGGGGAGAGCCAAAAACGCAACTGCACAGCTCAGGCAGGCTCAGGAGCAGGGGGAGAGTCCCCAAAGCAAAACTGGACAGCTCAGGCAGGCTCAGGAACAGGGGGAGAGCCCAAAACTCAACTGCAAAGCTCAGCCAGGCTCAGGAGCAGGGGGAGAGCCTAAAACTCAACTGCAAAGCTCAGCCAGGCTCAGGAGCAGGAGAGCCCAAAGTACAACTGCAAAGCTCAGGAACAAGGGAGAACCCAAAACTCAACTGCAAAGCTCAGGCAGGCTCAGGAGCAGGAGAGCCCAAAGCACAACTGCAAAGCTCAGGAACAAGGGAGAACCCAAAACTCAACTGCAAAGCTCAGGCAGGCTCAGGAACAACAGGGTGGGAGAGCCCAAAACCCAACTACAAAGCTCAGGCAGGCTCAAAAGCAGGAGGCGAGCACAAAGCACAACTGCAGGAGGAGAGCCCAAAACTCAACTGCAAAGCTCAGCCAGGCTCAGGAGCAGGAGGAGAGCCCAAAACACAATTGCAAAGCTCAGCTAGGCTCAGGAACAGGGGGAGAGCCCAAAACACAACTGCACAGCTCAGGCAGGCTCAGGAACAGATTTGTTCCCCCTTGGAGATTGGGTTTGGAGTCAAGGGCTCCCTGGGCTCCCTCTCTCGATGGCCAGATGCGGTTTCCCCGTGTTTCAGAGCACTAATTGTGTCCCAGCTGGGGGGTTTTATGTGTTTTATGGCTGGGCCTGGAGCTGTAGGAAAGCAATGAAAGATTCTGTGGCTCTGGAGGGACAAGGAGGTGGCAGGAGAGCGCTGGCCCTGGGGAAAAGGCAGGAGCTGTTATCCCCTACAAACCACCGTGCCTCCTGAGCATTAATACCTGCAAAACAGATGTGGGAAACACCCTGCCCACACTCCCAGCAAATGTTCCCCTGCTCCAGAGGCCCCTTTTAATACTGCTGCCACTGCTAATCTAAACCTGTTATGGGGGGAAGGATTATTGCCCTGCGCTGGTGGGAGTGAGGGCAGAATTCTCAATGAGCATCCAGGGATTTGTGTTTATGTTCATCCAGGAAAATGGCTCATTTGTGAGTTTAGATTGTGCAGAGAGGAGAAAAAAATCAGAGTTTAGGAAGGTGGGGCCTCCTGTGCACATGGTAAAGGTGCAGATACAAGGTTTTACCCCAGGAGTTTGTGCATGGGAGTTGATGGTTCTCCCTCTTCCTGGAGAACCTTCAAGGTGTGTTTTATTCCCACTGATTGTCCCAGCTCTAAGCCCATCCCAGTGCCTGGAATTGGTTTAAGCTGATAAATACAGACACATGGCCAGTACTCATCAGCTACTGGAGCTCCTGTCCTGGTGTGTGGAGATCTGAACCAGGAATTTCTTGAGAGCTGCCTCACTTCAAACCAAAGAATTATAGTTAATTGTAGAGGCAAAAAAAAACCAGAGACAGGGGCTTATTCCACCTTATTCCAGGTGTTCTCCAAGACACCAGCAGTGCCCAGAGAGGCCCAGGGAGAAAATGATGCATTGCAGAAAAGTTTCCTTTTGTATGGAGAGAATTGTTCTGAAAACTCTCACATTTGGTCTGTGTGAGTCTCTGGAGAATGTGAAATCTAAATTTATTTTTATTTTTAAGGGTAAAAAAAAGACCTGAAACATGAACTTGTGTGGAGTGGTGAAGAGCTGTGTGTGTTTGGTTTTAATATCTACCAGAAGAGACAAGGGTTTTGCAACAGGATGTTTTATGTAGGATTGCTAGGGCTTGGAATTCCTGTTAAACAGCCAGATCCCAGAGCTCACTAAAACCTGGGATAGTGCTGGAAACAGAGCAGCAAAGTTCATTGAGAATTAAAGATGGTGATTTATATGGGAGGTGAAAAATTACCCCTGGAATGCATCACCTTGGAAAAACCCCTCCAATTTCTGCTCCCTTGTGCTGCCTGGAAGTTTTAATCCATTTTTAAAATGAGGGAGCTCAAGGCTGCTGTGCTCTGGCCCGTGTTGCATTATTGAAGAGGAGGCGTTGGGTCATTACTAATGCAGAGGAGCACCTGGACCTTTGCTCTTTGGTTAAGCATGCAGATCCTGGAGAGGAGATTACAGCAGGATAAAGTACAATATTTTTCAGACTTAAGTGAGCTCAGGTTGAAAAACTGCATTAAAAATCCCCTAAAAACGTGAAAGCCACTTCTTGCACGTGCCAGGCTGAAGTGGGTGCATTAGGTTTGTGAGGTTAACCTTGGCTGAAGGAAGGGCCTTTGGAGAAACGTGTGGGGCAGAGGAAGGAGAAGGAGGGAGATGCTGCAGGGTCTGTGGGCTCCTGCTTTTCCCTGAAACTCTCCTGGTTCTTGGAAGCAGGGTCAGGAGTCACTCCTCCAGCTGCTCCCAGCACAATTCCAGGCAGGGCTTTCTGGCAGGGACTTATTGGCCACAGCTGGCCCTGGGCTCAGCAGGAGAAATGTGGAATATCCACTCAGAGCAGGGAACAGTGCTGGGGCTGCTCAGCAGGAATCGGCCTCTGCTTTGGGGTTCTGCTTCTTCCTGCACCTAAATCCCACTCAGCCTGCCCAGAAAAGTGAGGATGTACAATCCTAGGGTCACCAAGGCTGGAAAAGCCCTCTCTGATGGAGTTCAGTGCTCCCCCAGCAGTGCCAAGGCCACCTCTGCCCATGTCCCCAAATGCCACATCCCCCTGGCTCTTCAATCTACCCGGGGATGGGGAATTGGTGTCAAGGGGTAACAAAAGTTTTCCTTTCCCAACTGCTTCATCTGCTGCCCATAGCAGACTCGGGGCCTTGAACAACCAGGTGGTTGAGGACATTTTGGTGCAAGTTGCAGGATTTTCCTGAGGAATGTGTGCACGCTGGAATGAGTGGCAGCACATCCCACCGCTCCGGCACTGGGGCCATCGTCTGGGAGCACTTACAGCTCTGAGACATTCCCAGACAAATGGAAACAGAGTGTGCTCACCCAGATGGATAAAAAACCCTCTGGTAATGACAGACAAACTGTGCAACAGGACAGGAATGTCATGCATGATCAGGTACTTCAGCTCGAGCATTCAGGTTTTTTTTTTATTTTCCCTTCAAGTCTTTGGGGAAGGTGGGTTCAGCAGCTCAAGAAAAGAGATGCCAGAGTTTCTGACAAGTTAATTAAGCTTTCACTTCTGAGTATTATATGTACAGTGAAGAAAAGAAACTTAATTGTCTTTGCAGTGCCTGACAAACCCCAAGAAAAATGCCTGCATATTTTCTCAGTTTTGTCTCTATTTTTGATACTTATTCAGTGTGAGCATTATACTTTCATGGCTTTAATTAAAAGCCAAGTTTTGGAAGCTTCTCAAATGGTAGTTTTGGTACAGAGATGTGTGCATTTAAAGAAATATTTATGTGAAATCTAAAGCCTAAAAGGAACGAGAGAGGCTTGAAAATGGATCAGCTGCCTCCCTTTATATATTTTGTCCCTCCCACCTCACGGTGTTTCAGGTAACTCATGAAGAAGAGGGAATGCTGCTTTGTTCTCTTACAGGGATTTATGATCTCTGAGTCCTCATACACCTATGCCAAGCAGTTCTGCCTTTGCTGAGCCCCAAATTTCTCAAAGTATTTCTATTTTAATTATTCTGTGCAGTACATAAGCAAATTTTAGGCTTATAAGTATCTTCATTAACAATTCCTGGAGCCTATCTGTGCCAGGAGAAGAGGAAATGGCTTTAAGTTGGGCCAGAGAGGTTCAGATTGGATTTTAGGGAAAATTTATCAATGGAAAGGGCTGTCCAACCCAGGCACAGCTGTCCAGGGCAGTGGTGGATTCCCAGTCTCTGAAAAAAATGTAAAAAATATTTGTATGTGGCACGTGGGGACACAGGGCATTGCTGGGGAGCAGCTGGACTCGATGATCTTAAGGGCTTTTCCAACCTTAATGATTCCATGGTCTATAATTCTGTATTTCTTTTTCATCTGCAGCCATTCTGCCCTTTGCTGTGAGAGTTGTTAAAATATAGTTGCTATAAAATCGAGAGTGGCACAGAGAGCATGAATAATGAATGAATATTCACTATTTCATGATAATTCAATAATGGAAGAATTGAAATTATAAAGGAGCTGGAGAAAAAAAAAAGAACTAAAAGAACTGCTTTTTCATAGAATCCTGGAAAATCCTGTGTTGGAAGGGCCCCACAAGGATCCAGCTCCTGGATCTTAGGAGGGCGTAGGAAGTCAGGAGTTCTCTAAAGGGTTACCCAGAACTGGAGGCACAAATTTATTTGTGGCTTTTAAATCTAATAGGATGCAATTATTTAATTGATGAACTTTTGTCAGTGCTTAGCACAGGCCATTTGCCACGAATGCAGTTCTGAAGGGAAGCTGTGAAAATGTGTAAATATATAAATATCTACCTGCTGCCTGGAGATGCTTGCCAGAGAAGGGAAAGGGAGGGAGCTCTGTTTTCCCATGCTGAACCAAGACTTCTTCCCAACTCCTCGTGAGGTTTTTTCCCTGGACAGTTTTTCCTGGAAGCCCATTTTCAAGCTGGTGCATTAAATAGTATTTCAATCTCTGACTCAAAACTTACTGGAAATCCAGTTATCAGCCTTAGGAGGGAGATAGGGATCTAAGGCACGATGAGCAGGTTTGGCTGAGCACAGAAATATCAGAGGCTGATTTAAGGGAGCGTTTGTGTGTGTGTGTGAGCAGAGCTGCTCCAGGCAGCAGGAAGAGCTGACTATTTATTTATTTATTAATGAATTACTCAGCTCTGCCAAGGCCTAGAAATCGGATTTTTAAATGGGAAACTGAATCCTAGAATGAGCTTTTTTTTCAAAAAAAAAGTTTTTCCTCCCTCTCTCTTTTTTATTTTTGGTGCTTTTATTTTTTATTTTTTAATTGCTAGAACAAAATATTGATTGAGCAGGCTGCCTGGGCAGCACACAAGCTCTTGCTTTTCTTTCTTGCAATCTTCTGTTTCAAGCACCACCTAATGGCATCGGTGCACAGTGCAGAGCATCCCTGCATCCCACATCCCTGGATCTTGATCCCTACATCCCTGCATCCCACATCCCTGGATCTTGATCCCTACATCTCTGCATCCCACATCCCTGGATCTTGATCCCACATCCCTGGATCCCACATCCCTGGATCCTGATCCCACATCCCTGGATCTTAGATCCCACATCCCTGGATCTTGGATCCCACATCCCTGGATCTTGGATCCCACATCCCTGGATCCTGATCCCACATCCGTAGGTCTTGATCCCTACATCCCTGCATCCCACATCCCTGGATCTCACATCCCTGGATCCTAATTCTACATCCCTGGATCCTGATCCCACATCCCTGGATCCTGATCTCACATCCCTGGATCTGGATCTGATCCCACATCCCTGGATCTTGATCCCCACATGCCTGGATCCTGGATCCCACATCCCTGCATCCTGATCCCACATCTATGAATCCCACATCCCTGGATCCCACATCCCTGGATCCTGATCCCACACCCCTCTGCTGCCTGCTCTGAGCAGGAGAAAGCAGCACAGCTTCAGACACCACATCCCAGGCCAAAAGTGGAGTGGCTGGAGGGAGCTGGAGTTGGTTTTCACAGCCTACCCCAGCCCCAAATGCCCAGGATATTTGGATTTCACCATGGAAATGCATTATCCCACAAAGTCAGCGCTCACCAGAGCAGGCAGCACCACCCAATGATTTGCTGATAGAAACAGGGAAGTTTTAACTCTTTAAAACTTAACTCTTTAAAACTCCTCCATAACATTTACACTTCTTATTTCCCCCCTCATTTTTCGGGAAGGGAGCCCAGAGCAGGAGCCTTGCTTGCCTTGGCTGCCCCTTGAAGGAGCTTTTTGCATCATTGAAAGATCTCAGATGTGCTCCTCCCGTGCCACAGGCACAGCTACAGATCATTTGATAAGCAAACATGCAGAGCAGAGACTTGTATCAATAATTAATTCCCTTTAATCCCGAGTTTCTGGGGAGCCTGGGAACGTGCCTTTCCCAATAGCCCATCCGAGCAGCTGTGCAGGAGCCAAGGTTTCGAGTAAAGCAAGTAGGCAAATGACCCTGCAGGAAGGGCTCCTATCAGATTGATACCTTCCCCAAACCATTTGGAGTTCTGCACGTCAGCACTTTGGAACAAAGCAGGATTTAATCAGAAACTCCTGCAGCAGCTTCAGTTCTGACCTCTGTAATCATCCTTCATGCTCAGAAAATGCCATTTCGTTACTCTCCCGTCGCTTTTCCATCCTTTCCTCTCCTCCTCTGCTGCTTTTTTCTCATCTCATTTGTTTTTTTAGCACGATCTCGTGGCTGCCAGACCTTCTGATGCTGCTGGGAGTCTGGTCAGGTATGGGATCCTTCCCAAATCCACAGTGGTCAGAGCTGTGGCACAAAAGGGCACGTCCAGCCCTCGCTGGTATGAAAGAGACTCCCAAAATATCAAACCCAGCAGTTAAAAAGGGCTCTTTTAAAGCTGTCTCCTACTTTGGGAGCTCAAGAGCTGCCTCTGATTTCTAAATCCCTGAGGCTGGCACAGACACCTGAGTTCTGATCTCGAGGTTTTTGACACTGCCTGAAAACTCCATGGCTGGAGGGGAGAGGGTGGAGGTGTCACAAACCCCGGTGTGTGACATTGAGGAATTGTCCTGGAACACCACAGGAGCATCCCAGGAGCTGCAGGGCTGGGAAAGCTCTTTGCTTCCCCTCTCTGCCTCCTGCTGCTCTTGTCTAAAGGCACTGAATTCCCAAACCTGGCAATCAGGAATTAAAGATCAGTAGTGCTGCACGGATTTGTCTCTGGAAGCAGCAGCTTTCCTGTTGGGTTTTGTTAGGAAGGGGATTTCAATTAACCTTTGCTCTACACAGTTCTCTTCTTGTGCAACCTTTATTACCATGAATCAGAGATGCTGGACCATGACCTTGAAATTATATGTATTTAAAAAAAAAAAAAAAGGAATTAATTCCACATGACAGTGAGTTTCCTGAGCAGACAGGGTGTGGGAGACAGTTTGTACATCCCCTACTTCTTGCAACTCCCAACATGAATTATGGGCCAGCTGTGAAGCACAAGAAATTGGGGATTTTAAAAGGAAATTCTAATGACTTTTTATCTTCTTTTTTTAATAACCCAGTGATAAAATCACATTAAATGCACATAGGGTGGGAGTAGCTCCTGTTTTCGTGTCATGGAATGGTTTGGGTTGGAAGGGACCTTAAGGATCGTCCAGTGCCATGCCCAGGGACACCTCCCACTGTCCCTGGTTGCTCCAAGCCCTGTCCAGCCTGGCCTTGGGCACTGCCAGGGATCCAGGGGCAGCCCCAGCTGCTCTGGGAATCCCAGCCCAGCCAGGAATTCCCAATTCCCTATGTCCCATCCATCCCTGCCCTCTGGCACTGGGAGCCATTCCCTGGCTCCTGTCCCTCCATCCCTTGTCCCCAGTCCCTCTCCAGCTCTCCTGGAGCCCCTTCAGGCCCTGCCAGGGGCTCTGAGCTCTGCCTGGAGCCTTCCCTTCTCCAGGGGAACATTCCCAGCTCTCCCAGCCTGGCTCCAGAGGGGCTCCAGCCCTTGGAGCACCCTTGCTAAGGAAGTCCAGAATTCCACATTTTATTTTCCATCTCTCTGCTCAAAAGTTGTACAAGTTGTTTCTGGAATGGCACAAATCCAGCAAAGCCTGTGGTCTGTGGGCTGCTCCCTGGCTTCTGAAACAGCAGCTTTGTCCAGGGATATGAGGGGATTAAATGACATAATTATTTTATATAAAATGTGCTGCCACTCTGGCTGAGAGTGGCAGTGGAGGCAGCATCAGTTCCAGGGTGGGGAGGGGCTGCTGCCCATGGAATGTGCCCATGGGGGTGTTGGATGCTCTGGATCCCAGCAGGGAGCAGTTCCCAGTGCCTGTGGCACCCTCTGGATGTGCTCAGGTGCCTTCTGGAGACACCTGGAACACTTTCAGCCCAAGCAGGATGATTATCCATGAGATTTCTGTCCTTCCAGCAGAAGTTCCTGGTGAAAGGGGTTGTTCAGGGATTAAGTCAATTATCCCGTGCCAAAGGCAGGTGTCACCCTGTGATGATTCTTGTGGGCCCCTTCCAACTCAGGATATTCTATGACACTTTGCATGGAGTCATATTTTCATTTTTAAAAAGATGTCCAGAACCAAAACGCTGAGGCTGCAAGTGCAGGAACACTGGGGTTTTGCCAGGAGAAATGCACATTTTTCAGATGATCGTTTCCCACACTTATTTTATAGAAAATAGCATGACCTTGTAATCACAAGTGAATTTTACAATGAATGCAGTGGAAATTACTTTTTCCAGTGCACTTGGAAGCTGCAGGAGTTGTGTTCAAGGAGAGCAGAGCTACCTGAGCAGGGCCATCCATCCCTGTGGTCCTATTGGAGACCTTAATACCCTTAATTTTGCCTCCTTGGCAGTAACTTACTTTTAAGAGGTTAAGAGCTCATTAAGATAAGATGGAGTGAAAGATGGAGCACATTGGGAAGGAACTTTACCCATAAACTAATTTAGTGCTCAGTCACATGGCAGCCAGGCCCAGCTTTGCTCACACAGCACACGATAATGACACGTTTCAGGATTGCAGCTGAGAACAAATCTGACAGATCTGCGCACCGTGCAGTTGCGTTTGCTAATGTTGGTTTTAAAACAGCAAAAAAATCGATCCCACTTGGAAATGTTTTCTTGTGAAAGCTGTGAATCTGTCTCAGGATTGCCTGGTAATGGAGCTGGGCGTGCTGGCAGCAGGAGCTGGGGCTGGTGGCCACCTGGTCCATCCATTGTGGACAATTCCCGATGCTGCTCCGGCTCTGGCTCAGCTGTCCTGGATGTTCCCAGCATGGAAACTTCTGTCAGGCTTCCAGGAGAGAGCAGGGACATGGAGCATCCATAACCTGGGCTGGAGAATCCCTGAGCTCCTTCTGAGGGTGTCCAGGGAAGGGAACCCAGCTGGGAAAGGGGTTGGAGAATTCCTGAGGGAGCGGGGAAGGGGCTGGAGAATCCCTGAGGGAGCTGGGCAGGGGCTCGGCCTGGAGAAAAGGAGGATCCAGAAGGGAAAAGCTCTGCAGCAGAGCCTTCCTCAGACTCCCCTCACTTCTTTTTCCCCTCACATTTTCTCCCATTTTTTGATTTTGTCCTCATGGCAGGAGAGACCCTGAAGGGAACAGAGATGGAAAAGGGCTGGAGAATTCCTGAGGGAGCTGGGAAGGGCCTGGAGAAAAGGAGAATCCAGAAGGGAAAAGCGCTAGCAGAACCTCCCTCAGACTCTCCTCACTTCTTTTTTCCCTCACATTTTCTCCCACTTTTTGATTTTCCCCTCACAGCAGGAGAGACCCTGAAGGGAACAGAGCTGGGAAGGGGCTGGAGAATTCCTGAGGGAGCTGGGAGGGGCCTGGAGCAAAGGAGGATCCAGGAGGGAAAAGCTCTTCATCAAAGACTTCCTCAGACTCCCCTCACTTCTTCCCCCCCTCACGTTTTCTCCCACTTTTTGATTTTTCCCTCATGGCAAGGGGCTGAGGGGCTGGAGCGTGTCCAGGGAAGGGAACGGAGCTGGGCAGGGGCTGCAGAATCCCTGAGGGAGCTGGGCAGGGGCTGCAGAATCCCTGAGGGAGCCGGGCAGGGGCTGCAGAATCCCTGAGGGAGCTGGGCAGGGGCTCAGGCTGGAGCCAAGGAGGATCCCCAGGGATCTTTTCCCTCTCTGGAATTCCCTGCCAGGAGGGCACAGCCGGGGGGGTCGGGCTCTGCTCCCAGGGCACAGGGACAGGAGCAGAGGGAACGGCCTCAGGCTGGCCCAGGGCCGCTCAGGGTGGATTTTGGGGCAATTCCTTCATGGAAAGGGTTGTCCAGCCCAGGGCAGAGGTGGATTCTCCATTCCTGCAGGGATTTCGAAGCCCTGTGGATGTGGCACTTGGGGACATGGGGCAGAGTGGCCTTGGCAGTGCTGGGAATGGTTGGACTGGAGGATCTTGGAGGTCTTTTCCAGCCTGAACAATTCCTGATCTGTGATTCTATCTCCAGGCAGAGCTAAGGGTATTGCTGAAGATTAAGGAGGTTTTTGGTCATAGCTGGATGTGGACAGGTCACAGAGCAGCTTTTCCCTGTGTGTGCCCCCTGTGCCAGTGGAGGTGCCCTCCCTGCACACCCCTCCCTCTCCTGTGGGTGATAAGGTGTGCCTGGCAAAAC